>NC_088685.1:151760237-152060237 GCF_028017835.1 Emys orbicularis
ACTGTGGAACGCTCATGCCGTCCCATTTGTCCTGAAGCCCTGAAAGGGCCATGCAGTTTGTCAGAGGTAGCCCTGCAGTGGATTCACAAGAGGGAGCAGCAGCATGGCTTGTTACAAGGGCTCCCACATCCCTCCCCTGCAGGGAGATTTCATTTCTAAGCTCTGCAGCACTGTCACCAAGCTGTTCTGCCATGACCTTGAAATAAGTCTTTCCTCTCCCTGATGTGCGGGGGATCTCACTATCCATGAAGGCGCATGTATCCTCTGAGAGGGAGTGCAGGCCCAGCAGCTGTCTCTTGCAGGCATTCTTAGCCCAGCTGTGCGTTCTCGCAGGGTTGCTTGTGAAGGCCGGGCTACATACGCTGGTTGGTTGTAGGGCACTGTTGTTGGGTTGCCCAAGGCGGCACAGGCTGGGTCACTCACTCTGGTTTGTTATTGTAGGGTTGCTTGTAAGGGTTGGCTGCATTACAGGTATTTGGGAGTAATGAGCACTGGGCTGTGTGTGTTGGTAATAAGCCAGCACTCTGTGGAAAGAAATGGAGGTACTTAGCAAAATGAGATCATGGGGTTAGGCAGCTCTGGCATCTTCCCTTAGGAAGCCCCCTCATCCTTCCCAGAGTGACATGGGCTCACGGTCAGCAGGGAAACAGGAATGAGTGGCCCCCTTGGGGCAGAGAGAGGGGTCCTGGGAGAGGAGTGTGTGGGGACCCACCAGCTCAGCGCAGCAGAACTAAACCAGGAGTGTGATGTGAGTGGGACAGATGGGCTTTCCGAGGCTGCTGCAAGCGGGCCCACCGCAGCTGCACTACCGTCAGGGAGAGCCGTTCCCACACCAGCAAACTCCCCAGCTCCTGGGCCGTGCTGCCCTGCTCCATCGTTCCTCTGGGATCCTGAAGATGGCAGCCTATGGTACTGCTCACACGCTATCCCCTCCACAAAATCCTCCATTTCCTCACTTCCCTTGGCTCCGTGTGACCTGACCTGACGCCAGCTGACACCGACTCATCTGCTCCAACGCAGCCCCCATGACCAGGAGGGGCTCGGCACTCACCCCCGTGGGAGGCGAAACACCGTCCCGCTGCCTTCAGACACGCCTTCCCATTCAATGGGCACGGGGCTGCCAGAGCCTCCATTGGCTCTGTCAGCCCCGGGTGTGTGCATGGGCTCGGCCTCTCCATCAGCCCCTCTCTGGTGCAGGTGTGGTGGGGGAGCAGGGGCGTGTCTCTCCGTCAGGGAGTTTATCAGGCAGCGTATTGGGATCCAGGTTCTGCTCAGCCCCACTGGAACTCTCCTGACAGGAGGGATCCGGTTGCCCTGGGCCCCTTGTGCAGTGCGGGGGGCGGGGGGTGTGGACTCCCCTCCCAGCAGAGGCAGGATGGATCTGGCTGGGGAGCAGGATGTGCAGCAAGAACATTTGCAGCTCTCTGCACACTGACCTAAGGGCAACTGGCTGTCACGCTTCACAGTGTCAGCTGGCTGGGGAGAGGGTTGCACACCTGGCCAGGTGCATGATGGGGACTTTTTTAAACTTTCTCTGCGCCATCAAGTACTGGGGCCAGCCAGTGCAGCAGGGGACATGAAGGGGGCATCAGATTAGATGGGCCCATTGATCTGATCCAGCTCAGCAAGGACAGAGGATGCTGGGCACATGGGCCCACTAGTCTCTTCTGGTGCAGCAGCTTCCACCTTCGTCGCGGTCTTCCCAAATTCCTTCCCGCACTCGCGTGCCCCCGAGCTGAACTCGCCTTGAGTAGGGTTTCTCCCACCAGACACAGTGGCTTTCCCGTTTGCTCTCCATTATTTTGGGGCTCCCTTAGACTGATGCTGGAGCCTTGAGGAGCAGTCCCAGCTGTGGCTGGGCGCTGTCTGTCTGTCTGGGAGGCGGCCCCTGGCAGGAGGAAGTGGGTGAGATGTACTGGGTAACTACGCCGCCCCCCATAACCGACAAAAGGGATTGCACTTCCACCCTGTCCAGAGTGGGAGTTGTGTGATCTGCAAAGGGGAGTGAGCTAGACGGGGGCGCCCAGAGCATGCCCACTGCGTGTGAAGAGGAGGTGCCCAATGTAGTAACAGGCCAAACTGGCACGGGCCAGGCTAAGGCTGCTCCTGCTGATGGGGGCAGCAAATCCTGCAGCCTCTGTGGGAGGAGGGGATTGGCCTATGCTCAGACCCTCCAGCTGGCCCTTGATTTCCCCAGACTCATGGATCCGTCCTCAGGGCTGAAGAGCCATTGGTGTAAGGGGATAAAGCAGGGCCGGGTCTCTGCAGGACACAGACGTGGCTGGAGCAGGTGCCTAAAAGTTCTTGTCACTTGGTACCAAAGAGGGGTTGGGAGGGGGACTTGCTCCAGAGTACATGGCAGAGAAAAGGGGGTGGGGGATATGCACCAGCTTAGAGCATGCCAGAGCCGGGCACTCCCCTTGTCTGGAGATGGGGTATTTGCCCTTCCTGGAGTCGCTGCTGGGCTGGCGACTCCACATAGCCTGGAATGGAGGAGTGTCAAGGCTGCTTCCCCACTTTGAACTTTAGGGTACAAATGTGGGGGCCTGCATGAAGACTTCTAAGCTTAACTACCAGCTTAGATCTGGTCCGCTGCCACCATTCCCAAAGCTAATTCCCTTCCCTGGAAAGCCTTGAGAAACCTTTCACCAATTCCCTGGTGAATACAGATCCAAACCCCTTGGATCTTAAAACAAGGAGAAATTAACCATCCCCCTCCTTTCCCCCACCAACTCCTGGTGAATACAGATCCAAACCCCTTGGATCTTAAAACAAGGAGAAATTAACCATCCCCCTCCTTTCCCCCACCAACTCCTGGTGAATACAGATCCAAACCCCTTGGATCTTAAAACAAGGAGAAATTAACCATCCCCCTCCTTTCCCCCACCAACTCCTGGTGAATACAGATCCAAACCCCTTGGATCTTAAAACAAGGAGAAATTAACCATCCCCCTCCTTTCCCCCACCAACTCCTGGTGAATACAGATCCAAACCCCTTGGATCTTAAAACAAGGAGAAATTAACCATCCCCCTCCTTTCCCCCACCAACTCCTGGTGAATACAGATCCAACCCCCTTGGATCTAAAAACAAGGAAAAATCAATCAGGTTCTTAAAAAGAAGGCTTTTAATTAAAGAAAAAGGTAAAAATCATCTCTGTAAAATCAGTATGGAAAATAACTTTACAGGGTAATCAAACTTAAAGAGCTCAGAGGACCTCCCTCTAGCCTCAGGTTCAAAGTACAGCAAACCAAGATAAACACTCTAGTAAAAGGTACATTTACAAGTTGAGAAAACAAAGTAAAACTAACACGCCTTGTCTGGCTATTTACTTACAAGTTTGAAATAGGAGAGACTTGTTTAGAAAGATGTGGAGAACCTGGATTGATGTCTGGTCCCCCTCAGTCCCAAGAGCGAACAACCCCCTAAACAAAGAGCACAAACAAAAGCCTTTCCCCCCCCCAAGATTTGAAAGTATCTTGTCCCCTTATTGGTCCTTTGGGTCAGGTGTCAGCCAGGTTACCCGAGCTTCTTAACCCTTTACAGGTAAAAGGATTTGGAGTCTCTGGCCAGGAGGGATTTTATAGTACTGTACACAGGAGAGCTGTTACCCTTCCCTTTATAGTTATGACACGCCCCCCAAATCACAGATAGTGTAGGACGTCCGGTTCCACACTGGCTGTGATTTCTTCCTGGAGCTCTAGGAGAAAACAGAGTTAATAAGACACATGCACCTTTAGACATACTACTGATTATATAAAAACTAACAATATGTTCCAGTCCAAGAACAATTTTTAACCAGTTGACTCTGGGAAACTTTCCCGGGAGAGTGCATCAGCCACTTTGTTAGAAGCTCCTGAAATGTGTTGTATTTCAAAATCAAAATCTTGGAGAGCTAAACTCCACCGAAGAAGTTTTTTGTTATTCCCCTTGGCGGTATGAAGCCACTGTAGCGCAGCATGGTCTGTTTGTAGTTGGAAACGCTGTCCCCAAACGTATGGGCGTAGCTTTTCCAGCGCGTACACAATGGCGTAGCATTCCTTTTCGCTGATTATCCAGTGGCTTTCCCTCTCAGACAGTTTCTTGCTGAGAAACACGACAGGATGGAATTCTTGATCCGGTCCTTCCTGCATTAAAACTGCTCCCACGCCCCGCTCGGACGCATCTGTGGTTACTAGGAACGGTTTGTCAAAGTCGGGGGCCCTTAGCACAGGGTCAGACATGAGTGTTGCCTTAAGCTGGTTAAAGGCCTGTTGACACTCATCAGTCCACTGAACTGCATTTGGCTGTTTCTTTCTGGTTAGGTCTGTCAGCGGGGCGGCGATTTGGCTGTAGTGTGGTACAAATCGCCTATAATATCCGGCCAAGCCTAAGAAGGATTGGACCTGTTTCTTTGACTTTGGAACCGGCCACTTTTGGATAGCATCCACTTTGGCCTGTAGGGGATTTATAGTTCCTTGACCCACCTGGTGCCCCAGGTAAGTCGCTCTGTTTTGGCCTATTTGACACTTTTTAGCCTTAACAGTTAGTCCTGCCTGCCGGATGCGCTCGAAGACTTTTTCCAGGTGCTCCAGGTGTTTTGTCCATGAATCAGAAAAAATGGCCACATCATCGAGGTAGGCAACTGCAGATTCTCCCAATCCCGCTAAGAGACCATCTACAAGTCTTTGGAAGGTGGCGGGTGCATTTCGCAACCCGAAAGGGAGTACATTGAATTCATACACCCCTGCCTGGGTGACGAAGGCTGACCTTTCCTTAGCGGGTTCATCTAGTGGTACTTGCCAGTACCCTTTGGTTAAGTCTAAAGTAGAGATGAATTGGGCATGTCCCAATTTTTCCAATAGCTCATCTGTGCGTGGCATTGGATAGTTGTCAGGACGAGTTACAGCATTTAGCTTACGGTAGTCCACGCAAAAGCGTATTTCCCCATCTGGTTTGGGAACTAGAACCACTGGAGATGCCCATGCACTGTTAGAGGGGCGGATTATACCCATCTGTAGCATGTCCTGGATCTCCCTTTGTATAGCAGTTTGGGCATGAGGTGACTCCCGGTAGGGTGGGGTTCTAATTGGGTGAGCATTACCTGTGTCAATGGAGTGGTATGCCCGTTCGGTCCGTCCTGGAGTGGCTGAGAAAATTGGTGCAAAGCTTGTGCACAGCTCCTTGATCTGCTGTCGCTGCAGACGTTCAAGGGTCGTGGAGAGGTTCACCTCTTCCACGCCACCATCCTTTTTTCCTTCGTAGTAGATACCTTCAGGCCACTCCGCGTCATCTGTTTCCTGGGCTGTAAACTGGCAAATGTTTAATTCTCTGGAATAAAAGGGCTTAAGAGAATTAACATGGTATACCTTAGGCTTTATGTTGGAGGTGGGGGAGGCTATGATATAGTTAACAGCTCCTAGGCGCTCCTGGACCGTGAATGGTCCTTCCCACGACGCTTCCATTTTATGGGCCTGGAACGCCTTTAAGACCATGACTTGGTCTCCTACTTTGAAGGACTGTTCTTTGGAATGTTTATCATACCAGGCCTTTTGCTCTTCCTGAGCATCATTTAGGTTTTCTTTAGCAAGGGCTAAAGAGTGTCGGAGGGTGCTTTGTAGGTTGCTTACAAAGTCTAGAATGTTAGTTCCTGGAGAAGGCGTAAACCCCTCCCATTGCTGCTTCACCAACTGTAATGGCCCCTTAACCTCGCGGCCATACACAAGTTCAAATGGTGAAAACCCTAAACTGGGATGTGGTACAGCCCTGTAGGCAAAAAGCAACTGCTGCAACACTAGGTCCCAATCATTGGAGTGTTCATTTACGAATTTACGTATCATGGCCCCCAAAGTTCCATTAAACCTCTCCACCAGGCCATTGGTTTGATGGTGATAAGGGGTGGCAACCAAGTGATTCAGCCCATGAGCTTCCCACAGGTTTTTTATGGTCCCTGCCAGGAAATTAGTTCCCGAATCTGTAAGGATGTCAGAGGGCCACCCTACCCTGGCAAAAATGTCTGTTAATGCGTGGCACACACTTTTGGCCCTGGTGTTGCTTAAGGATACTGCTTCCGGCCATCGGGTAGCAAAATCCATGAAAGTCAGTACGTACTGCTTTCCTCTGGGTGTCTTCTTTGGGAAAGGACCCAGAATATCCACAGCTACTCGCTGAAATGGGACCTCAATTATGGGTAGTGGCTGGAGAGGGGCTTTAACCTGGTCTTGGGGCTTTCCCACTCGTTGGCACACCTCACAAGACCGGACATAATTAGCAACGTCCTTGCCCATTCCCTCCCAGTGGAAGGACTTCCCCAACCGGTCTTTGGTTCTGTTCACCCCAGAATGGCCACTGGGATGATCATGGGCTAAGCTCAAGAGCTTTACCCGATACTTAGTGGGAACTACCAACTGTCTTTGAGGATGCCACTCTTCCTGGTGCCCACCAGAAAGAGTCTCCTTGTATAAAAGTCCTTGTTCTACAACAAACCGGGATCGGTTAGAAGAGCTGAGAGGCGGTGGGGTGCTCCGCGCCGCCGCCCAAGCTTTCTGAAGGCTGTCATCTGCTTCCTGCTCGGCCTGGAACTGTTCCCTTGATGCTGGAGACATCAGTTCCTCCTTGGACTGTGGACTGGGGCTTGGCCCCTCTGGAAGGGATGCAGGTGCTGGGGCTGTTTCCATTGACTGAGAACCGCTGTCCGCTGGTGCACTATGTGGTATTTCAGGCTCTGGCTGAGCCTCTTGGGTAGGGTTATCTGCTGCTTCCGCCAGTTCAGGTTCGCTGGTGCCATCTGGCATTGGAGTTGTAGACGGGTTTGCAAGCGCTGGACTCAGTGCTGGCAATGGTTCTGGTGCTGGTTGCGTTGCCAGTTCCGGTTCTGGGACTGGCTTTGGCTGGGTCTCTGGGATTGGATCCACTACGGCTGTTGCAGTCGTTGGCAGGGGATCCGGTTCCACCACCTTTGTTTGGGTCTCTGGTAACACAGACGGGGCCCTGGTGGACGGCTCAGGAACAGGGATGGGGGTGAAAGCTTGCTTAGCCTGGCTGCGGGTGACTATTCCCACCCTCTTGGCTAGCTTCACATGGTTGGCCAAGTCTTCCCCCAGCAGCATGGGAATGGGATAATTGTCATAGACTGCAAAAGTCCACATTCCTGACCAGCCCTTGTACTGGACATGCAACTTGGCTGTAGGCAAGGTTGCAGACTGTGACACGAAGGGTTGAATTGTCACTGGAGCCTCCGGGTTGATGAGTTTGGGGTCCACTAGGGATTGGTGGATAGTTGACACTTGTGCCCCAGTGTCTCTCCAAGCGATAACCTTCTTTCCGCCCACTCTCAAGGTTTCCCTTCGCTCCGAGGGTATGAGAGAGGCATCTGGGTCTGGGGATCTTTGGTGTGATTGTGGTGTAATGAACTGTAATCGGTTGGGGTTCTTGGGGCAGTGAGCCTTTATATGTCCCAGTTCATTACATTTAAAACATCACCCTACTAAGGTATCACCGGGGCGATGTTGGTTGGTGGAGACTGGTGTGGTGGGGTGAGAAGGCGTCTGGGGTTTCCCTTGGGATGTGGGTGGGGCCTTGGGTTGTCCCCGGTGGTAAGGTTTTGTTTCGGCTTGCCCCTTCTGATATTCGCTCCAACTGCTACTCGTTTTTTTCTTTTCTGCCACCTCCACCCATTTGGCTCCAATCTCCCCCGCCTCGGTTACAGTTTTGGGCTTCCTATCTAGGATGTACCTTTCTATTTCCTCAGGAACACCCTCTAAAAACGGCTCCATTTGCATTAGGAAGGGCAACTCTTCCGTAGATTTAACATTTGCTCCTGATATCCAGGTATCCCAATTTTTCCCAATGTGGTAGGCATGTCGGGTAAATGACACATCGGGTTTCCACCTTAGGGCTCTGAACCGCCGACGGGCATGCTCAGGTGTTAGCCCCATTCTGAGTCTGGCCTTGTTTTTAAAAAGTTCGTAACTGTTCATGTGTTCCTTAGGCATTTCAGCCGCCACCTCTGCTAAGGGTCCACTGAGCTGCGGCCTCAGCTCTACCATGTACTGGTCTGGAGTGATGCTGTATGCAAGGCAGGCCCTTTCAAAATTTTCTAAGAAGGCCTCAGTATCATCGCCTGCCTTGTAGGTGGGGAATTTTCTGGGATGGGAAGTGGTACCTGGAGAGGGGTTGTTAGGAGTGGCTGTTGTATCCGGCCTAGCCCTTGCTACTTCCAGTTCATGCTTCCTTTATTTTTCTCTCGCCTCCATCTCTTTTTCTTTCAGCTCCATCTCTCTCTTGTGGGCCTCCTCTTTGGCTTTCTCTTCTCTTTCTCTCTGCTCCCTAGCTCTCTCCTCAGCTTCTTTCTCGAGTTTTTTAATTTGAAGCAGTCTCTGATGTTTTTTCTCATTTTCTTCTGCTTCTAGTCTGGCCAGTTCTATTTTGTTAGCTACTTCTTTGGTAGTCATTTTCCTGTTTTCTTGTGCTGGGTCACACCCCTCTGCAGTTGACTGAAACTGGGATGTACTCAGCTCAGGCTGCTGCTGAGTTAACAGAGACTTTCTAACTAGCTACTCCCGAGGATGTAAAAAGAAAAAAAACAATTCAGCTTGTAAATTCCTTTTACCAATTGTTTGCTCATTAATTGAACCCTTCTCTTAACAAAGGCTCTTGTTAAAAAAACTTAACACCATCTACCTTCAGCTCTGCTTTCCAAGCAGCTAGAAGGAAAAAAAAATCTTACCGGCTTTTGGGTTTAAAATGAATCCCACCGCTGCCACCGTGTCAAGGCTGCTTCCCCACTTTGAACTTTAGGGTACAAATGTGGGGGCCTGCATGAAGACTTCTAAGCTTAACTACCAGCTTAGATCTGGTCCGCTGCCACCATTCCCAAAGCTAATTCCCTTCCCTGGAAAGCCTTGAGAAACCTTTCACCAATTCCCTGGTGAATACAGATCCAAACCCCTTGGATCTTAAAACAAGGAGAAATTAACCATCCCCCTCCTTTCCCCCACCAACTCCTGGTGAATACAGATCCAACCCCCTTGGATCTAAAAACAAGGAAAAATCAATCAGGTTCTTAAAAAGAAGGCTTTTAATTAAAGAAAAAGGTAAAAATCATCTCTGTAAAATCAGTATGGAAAATAACTTTACAGGGTAATCAAACTTAAAGAGCTCAGAGGACCTCCCTCTAGCCTCAGGTTCAAAGTACAGCAAACCAAGATAAACACTCTAGTAAAAGGTACATTTACAAGTTGAGAAAACAAAGTAAAACTAACACGCCTTGCCTGGCTATTTACTTACAAGTTTGAAATAGGAGAGACTTGTTTAGAAAGATGTGGAGAACCTGGATTGATGTCTGGTCCCCCTCAGTCCCAAGAGCGAACAACCCCCTAAACAAAGAGCACAAACAAAAGCCTTTCCCCCCCCCAAGATTTGAAAGTATCTTGTCCCCTTATTGGTCCTTTGGGTCAGGTGTCAGCCAGGTTACCCGAGCTTCTTAACCCTTTACAGGTAAAAGGATTTGGAGTCTCTGGCCAGGAGGGATTTTATAGTACTGTACACAGGAGAGCTGTTACCCTTCCCTTTATAGTTATGACAAGGAGCCAGGCCTCCTGGGTGGGCATGTAACTGAAGGGGAACAGATATGCCTGGCTGAGGCAAAGGGGACTGGGGAGCTGGGAAAAATGCCAGCTCAGCTCACCCAGGGGAGAAAGGGCCAATGTCAGGGCATGGCTTCCCTGCAGGAGGAAGGGGCTTCAGGCCTCCAACCCCACTGCCCTGTGTCCCAGCCTGTCCTGAGCAAGTCACCTTCCCGTTTCGACTAGCTCGGAGCGGCGGCTCTGCATAGGGGAGGCAGATCTGTGCGGGTACTGTTCCCTTTCAGAGTGTTGCTGATCCCCGCCCTTTGGGAGCTCACCCAGGATGCCCCCTGGCACTAAAACCAGCACAGTGCCCCTTGCTCCCGGGATTCCAGCTCCCCACTAAGCGCTCTCTGTTTGGTTTGGATTTGCAGGAGGCCAGCAGCACAGTGAAGGAGTGAGAGTTGCTGGGAGCTACCAAACGTCGCTGACCGCCACCAGGCACCATGACGACGAGCAGCGGTCCCTCAGACAGGTATGGCCAGGCCTCAGTGTGCATGCACACGTGTCCCCTGAAAACATCGCCTCCCGCGCTGGTCCCCAACCAGCCCCTCCTGACAGAACCACAGCTGCAGTGGTGTTTACAGGACCCTCTCCCTGCAGGCTCACCAAGTGACAGGATCTCCAGAAGAGCCCAAGGACCCATGGGATGAGCCCACAGGTGCCATGATCTTGGCAAATCCAATGTCCCTGGAACTTGGAGGTGGGATGGTGGGGAGCTATTGTTGTCCCCAAACCCAGAAACCCTGCTGCCCTGCCTTCTGCCCTGGCCCTGCAGCTGAGGGCTGGGGGAGCAGCAGCCAGTGTTGTGCTATATGTAGCTCTATGGTGGAGCCCAGTCTGTAGCACCTGACGTGACTAAAGCAGCAGGATCGGGTCTGTGGCTCTCTCCTCCCTTGGAGGCTCTCCTTGTCAGTTTTCCCATAGCTCATGGGCTGCAAACATTCTGCACTGCAAGGAGGAAGATGAATACTAAGAGACTTGGCCCCCTCCCACGTCTGCCAGCACACATCTGGCTCCCATGGGCCTGTGAGCAGCCAACACCCTCGCTCCCTCCCTCTTTCATAACAGCTTGGAAATCCCCTTTAGGTCCCAGGGCAGCTGAACCATTGCACTCTTGCTTAATGTCAGTGGGAGGAGGGGACTCTCTCAGCACTCGCAGGGCTCCACACAACCCCCCCTGGGCCAAGCAGACCCCCTTCTCCCCACTGCCCCTCTCCTACAATAGAGATCCATTCTCCTGCCTTCACATCAATGCCATATGGAGTGTCAGATGTAGCTCCCCCCTCCCCCCCGGTTACACCTCGTTGGGGGCACCCAGTCTCTTCTCTGGGAAGGCACACGCAGCAGGTAAGGAAGTGGGAGCCCCTGGTGTTCGCAGCTAACAACCCACTTGGCCTTATTTCTCCAAACTCCAACACATCCAACCTCCCATTAGGGGATTCTGGGTCCAACAGGCGGGTGCTGTACTAAGCAGCACTATGATTAGAGCTGCCACTAGGGGGCAGTCAGGACTCCGCATGCCCATTTGACTGCATTAAGGCCTAGGTCGACAAAAGCAGCTATTGGCTTTGAGTGTCCCATGTTGGATGTCTAGGGCCTGATTCTCAGAGGGGCTGAGCACTCCCCACTCCAGGTGAAGCCAGTGGGAGCTGCGGGTGTTCAGCACCTCTGTAAAAACAGGCACAACGGCGCAGCGCCCCACTGAATGGAGAACCCTCTGACAAAGGCTTGGGTGTCCTGGTAGCTAATCAGCTGACCATGTGCTCTCAGTGCTACACTGGAGGCAAAAGCGCTAAAGCGATCCAGGGATGTATAAACGGGAATCTCGAGTAGGAGTGGAGAGGTTCGTTTACTGTTGTATTTGGCACTGGTGTGACTGCTGCTGGCACACTGTGTCCAGTTCTGGTGCCCACAGACCAGTCAAGAAGGAGGTTGATAAATTGGGGAGAGTTTCAGAGAAGAACCACAAGAATGATTAAAAAATGAGAAAACAGGCCTTATAGTGATAGACTCAAGGCGCTCAATCTATTTAGCTTAACAAAGAGAAGGTTAAGGGGTGACTTGATTCCAGTCTGTAAGTATCTATATGGGGAACAAATAGTTAATAATGGGCTCTTCAAGCTAGCAGAGAAAGGTACAACACAATCCAATGGCTGGAAGTCAAAGCGAGGCAAATTCAGTCTGGAAATAAGACAGAGTTTTACTAGGGAGGCTAATTAACCACTGGATTAATTTACCAAGGGTCTTGGTGGATACTCCAGCACTGGCAGTGTTTAAACCAAGATTGGATGTTTTTCTAAAAGATCTGCTCTGGGAATTATTCTGGGGCCGTTCTCTGGCTTGTGTTATATGTGGGGGTCAGACTAGATGATCACAATGGTCCCTTCTGTCCTGGGAATCTCTGAATCTGGGAACTGGCAGGTGACATTAGTGCTTGTAAGGGTGCTGCAGAATTCAGCAGGGGTGCCCCAAAGGCTAGTGTGTGTGTCTGTGTTGTGTTGTGTGAGGGAGATTGAGCAGCACCAGCCTGCACTGTCCTGAGGTCCAGGAAGTATAATTAATGTCTGCTTAAGGGAGCCTAGAGCTGGAACAGCCGGGGGCTGCAGGTCAGGGGTGAGGGGCCCTGGCAGAGCTGTGTGGGGAGCCCAGGGCTGGAACAGCCGGGGGCTGCAGGTCAGGGGTGAGGGGCCCTGGCAGAGCTGTGTGGGGGGAGCCCAAGGCTGGGATAGCAGGGGGGCTGCAGGTCAGCAGTGATAGGGATGGGAAGAGCTGTGAGGGGGGAGCCCAAGGCTGGGATAGCAGGGGGGCTGCAGGTCAGGGGTGATGGGCATTGGCAGAGCTGTGGGAGTGGCAGGTAGTCCAGGCCCCTGCCTTCTCCAAGAAAATCTCTCCTCTGCCCTCCCTTTATGAACACTGAACCTAAGCTAATTCATGATTCGGTGCCTCCTTCCTCTCTCCCCTGTTCTGGGCCAGGGATGGTCAGGAGATGGGGGCAATATCCACGTATCCTCCTCCCGCCTGTCCTGTCCCAGCAGCAGCCTGCTCAGAGACCCTCTGACTCTGCCCATCTCTCGCACAGGTATAAAGCCGTCTGGCTGATCTTCTTCATCCTCGGCCTGGGGACACTGCTGCCATGGAATTTTTTCTTGACAGCCACCAGGGTAAGGAGCTCTGTGTCCCGTGTGTGTGGCGCGTGCGGCCCATGCTCGTGTTGGTGTGGGAACTGGTGTGCACCAGGAGGGACGTGCGTGAGGCATGGGTGATGCAGTCTGGGTGTGTAGGAGGCGGGTGCGTTCATTTCGCTCTCTCCATTTCAGTATTTCACCAACCGCCTCGGGGATCCCCAGAACGTTTCCTCCTTGGAACGCCTCCCTGGGCTGAACAGCACGTATGAGGGCCGGGAGCTTCCCCCCACCTACCTGCAGGCCAGGTTCAACAACTTCATGACACTCTGCGCCATGCTACCCCTGCTCATCTTCACCTGCCTCAACTCCTTCCTCCACCAGAGGTGAGTCTGGGCCTCTGCCCTGGCCCAGTCCCTCATCTCCATTCCCTCTGGCCAAGCGGGGAACTCAGCCTCCCGCTGGGTCCCCTTCACCCACAGAGCCCTGCTGGACCAATCCCCACTCAACACAGCCTGGCCTTTGTGACCCAATTCCCCTTTGAGGCAGGCCTGCCGAGGTGGGTGCCTCCCGCAGCCCCCCATGGTCCTGCTGGTGGGGTCTCTTCTCACTGAGGGGCTCTCTCTTGCCACCCTGCAGGATCCCCCAGAAAGTCCGTATCCTGGGCAGCCTGGTTGCCATCCTTCTGGTCTTCATGATGACGGCTGCCTTGGTAAAGGTCCCCCTGGAGCCGCTCCCCTTCTTCGTTGTCACCATGGTCAAGATCATCCTCATCAATTGTGAGTGGGGCCTTGGGCAATCCTGGATGCAACTGGGATCGGGGAAGCTGTCTCCAGAGGGGTGGAAAGAGGCACAGGACCCGTTCCACCTCTCCCTTCACTGTTACCCCGGCCAGTGCCAACCCACTCTGCTGCTACAGGGTCTCGCGTCTGGGTCTGATCTCCTGGCGCTGAAGTGTATGGCTACTCCTCCCCCAGCAGGAGGTGCTGTAGGGAGCAGGGCAGGGGCATGGCTGTGGGGGGAGCTCCCAGCCATCCTGGACCCAGCCTCCCCCAGCAGGAGGTGCCGTAGGGAGCCGGGCAGGGGCACTGGCCATGATGTAGTGTGGATCCGCAGTTCGTCTTGCAGCGGGGGTGGGAGAAGGGCACTGTTCTGTGTCACCCCTATTTGCCAATCCTCATTATTACCTGTCTTTGTCCTTGCAGCCTTTGGTGCCATCCTCCAAGGCAGCCTCTTTGGATTGGCTGGGCTGCTGCCTGTCAGCTACACAGCCCCCATCATGAGCGGGCAGGGCATGGCAGGGACCTTCGCAGCTCTGGCCATGATCTGCGCTATCTCCAGTGAGTAACTCCCATGCGGACCCATCTACAGCCCTCCAGTCGCCCACCTTCCAGTGGGATCTGCTGCAAAACCGCCTGTGCCCAGGAGCCGCAGGAGGGCCTGCTCGGTACAGAGGCGGTGCAGGTTGCCCTTCTCCTGATCCACCACAGTTCAGAGCCAGCTGCCAGGGCACCTCTAGGGAAGGGCACACTTGGGGGGTCACTCTGGGGGGGGGGGCACTAAAATACAATTTTTGGGGAGGTGATCACTGCAGGGGGTCTCCACAGGCTTCTGCAAACATCCTGTCCTAGGAGAGGGGTGTCCTCTGGCAGATCTGGGGGGGGGGGCAAGTCTCTCCCCTATTGTTGCTTTCCCCAGCAACCCCCTCTGCCCTTCCCTCACCTCTGGCCTCTCTCCTCTCTGTGCTCCCAGGCGGCTCATTGCTGGCAGACAGCGCCTTTGGCTACTTCATCACAGCCTGCGTGGTGGTCCTGCTGGCCATTGGCTCCTACATCCTGCTGCCCCGCCTGGTAAGGACTCGCCCTTCTTGGGGAGGTGGGGGGTGGGGACCAGCCAGCCAGCAGAGGGGAGTGTGGGGGGGGGCGGGCGCTGTGCTCCACAGGAGCCATAGTGCAAGGGGAAGCCAGCCTCATTCCTGTGCCTGCAGGCTTCCCCAGTGACACTCCAGTCCTGGCCGTGGACAGCCCCCATCCCTGGGGGCAGAGAGGTCCACCCCACACACACGCACATGTGAGCTCTCCGGGTGGTCTCTCTGCAGGATTTCTTCCGTTACCACTCAATGAAGGACAAGACCGAGTATCGGGTCCACGAGAGGCATGCTGAGCTGGAGACCAAGATCGACCTGATCAAGAAAGGTGAGGCACGCCAGGGGGAGGGGAATATTGACAGGTGGGCTGGAGGGGGAGCTGGGGACTGGAGCTGGACCTGGGGAGGCTACTGGCTCTGGGGAAGCCTGCAGCCCCTCTGCATGCGGCCCGGCCCGGAATCCCAGGGGAGGGGTAAGCGTCAGGCGTGAGCAGTGCTGGCTCTGGGACTGGGCTCAGGCGTGGAGCTACTGGCCGCACCTGGGGTCACCCACCACCTTGGGACCTCCCCTCACCCTTCCTGTCTCTCCCTACAGATGAGCCCAATGGGGTGGAACAGAGTTACCCGAGCAACACGGCCCCCCAAGTTCCCGGCCAGAAGCCCTCCGTCTTCAGCATCTTTAAGAAGGTACGTGAGTCGGTGACACCCCCTACCCCTCGTGCCTGGGTTATGGGTCCCTGGGCCACGTCTCTACCTCCCTGCATATTTGGGTAACGGGTCCTGGCTCTGTTTTCACCCTCCAGATCTGGGTCATGGCTCTGTCCGTCTGCTTGGTCTTCACTGTCACCATTGGGGTCTACCCGGCCGTCACCGCCGAGGTAAAGTCCACGATCGCCGGGAGCAGCAATTGGGGTGAGTGACAGCAGACTTCCTATCGTTCATCGCTGGGGAGACTAGGGACGGGGCGGGCTAGAAGCGAGCAGACCCCCAGGGGCAGTGCTGGAGGAAAGTGGGGCTCGGGTGTGGAAGGAGCTACAGGGAAGAGGCCCCAGTGACATCTGTTGGCAACCTGAGAGCTGGACAGGCCCGCTGTGCCCTCTGACAGACTGGGCGCCAGGTTTCCCTCCTGGCTTGGGCAGGATCCATGGGCAATGGTGTGGGCTGGGCCCAGGCCCTGTCCTGGCTGCTGAGGAGACGTGGAGAGTCATGTTGGAGGAAGAGGGAGGGTGCGAGCCTGTGCCCGTGGGAGGGGCCATGTTGTTGGGTAAGGCCTGATTCCCCCTGTCCCCTCTGCACTGTGGGGGGCACCTCACGCAGCAGACAGGAGGGGGTGGGGTGTCCTGTCACCTGTCACTCACCCTTCCTCTCTCTCCAGAGATGTACTTCATCCCTGTCTCCTGTTTCCTGATGTTTAATGTCTTCGACTGGCTGGGACGGAGCCTCACGGCCATCTGCTTGTGGGTAAGTATGGGGCAGAGCGGAGGGGGCAAGGGCCTGGCAGCTGGGCCCTGACCCGTCAGCCAATCAGAGTTCACCTCTCGGGGCTGCCCTGTGTCCTGACAGCCCAGCTGCCCATGCAGGACACAAGGAAGTGGGTGCTGGCAAATTAGCACAAGGGGCTCTGCATTGAATTCTGCTCCTGGCTCTGGGAGCTGAGCGAGGACTGTTTGGGTTAGAGCAGGGTGCTGGGAGTCCAGACTCCTGGTTTCTATCCCTGGCTCTTACCGCCTCATGGCATGCCCTTGTGTGAGTCATTTCCCTGCGCCCTGCCTCAGTTTCTCCACCTGTACAATAGGGATCCTGCTGCTGACCCCTACCTCCCAGTGGACTGGGGCTCAAGTACAATTGTGTGTACGTGCGAGGGAAGGGCCAGGGGTGACTATCATGGAGATGTAGGGAGCCCGTCCCCCTGGAATCCTGTCCTGTCTCTTTTGGCTGGGGAAGCTAAATGCACTGTGAATTTGGGCTGTTTTTCCAGCCGAGTCTGACATGCTTTTCCCAACTCCCTGGGAAATGGCTGTAACGGGCACCCCAGAGAGAGCTAGCAAGCAAGGGGATGGTGCCCTGAGGGACACCAGCAGCTGGGGGCAGCAAAGTACTGCAGGGAGAGAAGTGGAGAGCCCAGAGAAAAGCGAGGTGCAGGATGCCAAGGGCATAGAAGGGACCCATAGGTGGTACTGGCAGAAAGCCATCAGCTGCCTTGTGGAGAGTGCAGAGGGCAGCAGCTACTTGGGAGGGAGGAGACCAGGGAGCAGAAGTAGATGGGCTGCTCTGGGTGTGTGTGTGACAGGGCAGGAGGGGTGGGGATGGCAGCTGGCAAATATCTCCAGTGGCAGACATGGGACACTAGCTGGGGCTCTGAGTTACTACAGAGAATTCTTTCCCAGGTGTCTGGCTGGTGGGTCCCACCCACATGCTCAAGGTCTAACTGATCGTCATATTTGGGGTCGGGAAGGAATTTTCCCCGAGGTCAGACTGGCAGAGACCATGGGGAATTTCTCCTTCCTCAGCAGCTTGGGGCACGGATCATTTGTGGGTTTGATCTAGAGTCAATAGTGGGTTCTCTGTAACTTGAAATCTTTAAATGAGGATTGGAGGACGTCAGTAACTCAGCCAGCGGTTAAGGGCCCGTCACAGGAGTGGGTGGGCGAGGTTCTGTGGCCGGCGACGTGCAGGAGGTCAGACTGGATGATCATGATGGTCCTTTCTGGATTAAAGTCTGAGTGGGAGCTAGGTCCAAGGGAAGAGCAGTTCACTGCTGGGGAGAGGAGGAGGTGGGAGAGGATGGAGCTGAGGGGTCTCCAGCTGGGAAGGAGGGCGTGAGCCCAAGTGAAGTTGGAGAGATGGGTAGGAGACGGAAGGAGCGCAGGTGCTGGGGAGGTCCGAGAGGGGATCTGGTGAATGGGAGCGGGGGCGGGATCCTGTGCAGTTCCAGTTAGACGTTCCCATGGTGCTGTTTTCCCGGCAGTGTGGCTTGGAGGAAACCATCTCCTCAATTGCAGCCTCCTTGTAAACAAACCCAGGCTGCAGCTACACAAACAGCTGGCTGGGGCAGAGGAGGAGCAGCGGGGAGGGCTGCACTGCTCGCAGGCAGTCTAGGGCTGGGCTCACAAAGGGCACCAAATGGGCTACAGTCCCCTCCATGGCAGCAGTGCCCAAGGCTGCCCCTTCCCTGGCCCCTCTCTGTCTCTTTCTCTTGCCCCCTGGGCCTGCCCCATATGGTGCCATTGAAGCTCTGGAGTTCTATGGCGTTTGCTGTGGGGTTGGGGTCTGGCCCTGTACCCACTCTGCCCTGGAATTGCCACCTGCCATCCTCCAGGCACGGCCAGCAGCAGGGAACTGAGAATGCAGGAGCAGGGCTAAACACCCCCCCGTAGCCAGCATGTGTCTCTGGCTCTTCTTGCCTCCTCCACGCCCCATACAATGCTTCCCCCATTACTGTTCAGGCTGTTTGTTTGAATAAACTCTTGACAGCATGAGACAACGGGGAGCCTGTCCGGTCTGAGCCAGCCGGCCTGGCCAAGCTAGGATCCCCTGCTGCCGGGAGCTGCCTCTCTGAACCTCCCTCCCGGCAGTGGGGTCACATCGTCTGACTGCCCTCGCCCTCGGCCCCGAGCTACCTCGCCAGGCCACATCCCCGCTGGCAGGAGATGGTTCCAAAACAGCTCTATGGAACTCGGATGTGGCTGCATGTGGTTTGGCCTGGCTGATCCGCCGCAGGCCCTCCTTTCCCGGGGTGGGGCCGCTCAGTCAACAGGATGCTGGTTTTGGCTGTGCCCACAAACCCGCCGACTGGCCCACCCCAATCCCACAGCATACTTTGTGCCCACGACTGCCCCACCGCCGTGCCAGCCCAGCCCAATGTGCCCTGCAGGGTCCCGAGCTGAGGGGACAACGAAGGCTCGTGTCAGACGCAGGCAGCGAAACCTGGCTCCGGGACCTTAGGGTGACCCCATTGCAACCACTCTGGAGAGGCCTGGGTGGAACCGAGAGGAGCGGCTGGGATGTCCCAGCGTCATCATGTCCATGGGGCACGTTGTCACACCCAGCTGGAGAAAGACAAAGATGGGGGTCCCACTCTGCGCTGAACCTGCCAAAGGGAAGGGACTGAGCAGGGCAGGTACCAGCCAGAACCGAAGTGTTCCCTTGGGAGGGCTCACCCCTGCAGACTCAGCAGGCAGGAGAAGGGAGACTGACCAGAAACTGGCCAAGCCAGTGCCTCCGCCACTAGCTGGGGCAGGGGTCAGAGAGCATGGGGCAGGAGAGCTCAGGGAGCTGGTGAAAGCCGACCGGAAGTACGGGCATTTCCCGTGGATGGCTGTGCCCTCAGGAGAGGGCGTGGGGCTGCATGCGTGCAGGGCTTTCACAGCTGCCATCAGCCTGTTGTTTTCCATCTGTTAGTTATTGGCTCTGCAGAACCCTGGCTCAGCATTCTGGCTCCTGCCGCCGCCCAGCGCTCCAGCAGCACGAGTCAGCAGGCTGGAAAAGTCCCAGCCCAGTCCTAGGGAATGGGCCTGAAGGGGTTGCAAGAGCCAGGGACTGCGTCCCAGTGACCTGCCTGCTGACCCCGCTATTCTCCCTGGGGCCTAAGCCAGCAGCTCCAGCGCAGGAGCTCAGTGACTACAGTCCTCCCCAGCCACATTCGCATCGGTCGGGGGCGCAGGCAGTGCAAAGGGCATTGCAGGGCAGAGAGAGGGAGCCCGTGTCACTCAGCAGCACCCCCTTTGAGTGGGTAGGCACCGCACTGAGCTGCCTGGGTTAGAAGGGGGGGCCTAGAGTTGAGTAGGACAATGGGAAGCTCCCTCAACAGGCTCCTTCCTACCCCTTACCAGTGTGGCTCCCCCCTCCGCCCTCACCTCTTGCTGTCGGATGCACCTTAGTGCCCTGCGGGTGCCCGGTACCCCCGTCGCCCTGCAGGTGCTGTGGGGAGACGCCCCTCGCCTGCCTGGTTCCCCGGCGCCCTGTGGCACACCACTCACTCATAGGTCTGGGTTTTTTTCTCTCTCTCCCAGCCTGGGAAAGACAGCCGGCTCCTGCCCTTCATGGTGGCTGCCCGCATAGTCTTCATCCCCCTCTTCATGCTGTGCAACGTGCAGCCCCGCAGCCACATGCCTGTTTTCTTCCACCATGACGCCTGGTACATCAGCTTTATCATCCTCTTCTCCGTCTCCAATGGCTACCTGGCCAGCCTCTGCATGTGCTTCGGGCCCAAGTGAGTGTGACCTGAGGCGGGGGGAAGGGACCCAAGGGACCTCTTACCATGCAACAACCCATGCTGCTGCACTGGGTACTAGCTGGTGGCAATTCTGCCTCTGGGCACAGCCCCTTATCCAGGCCCTGCCTGAAGGGACTGGGGGTTCCCCTATCTAATGGGTGCTTCTCCAGTTGCCTTGGTGCGGTGGGTTAAGATCACTCTCCCCATGTTACAGAGGGAGAAATGGGGTGGGGGGATTTGCCCCAGGCCACCCAGGTGTCCTGGCTCCCAGTCCTGTGCTTCAGCCACAAGTCTTCTCCTTCCTCCACAGCCCCGAGCTGAGCTCAGACTTGTGC
The DNA here is from genome assembly GCF_028017835.1 of Emys orbicularis. NCBI lineage: Eukaryota > Metazoa > Chordata > Testudines > Emydidae > Emys > Emys orbicularis. The sequence goes on from NC_088685.1 coordinate 151,780,382, forward strand.
CTCCTAAAAGAGGAGTAAAAGCGACAGGGGCCAGGGCTGATCCCTGGGGGGGGGGGGGAGAGCTGCCCCCAGAGCTAGGCAGCCAAAGGCGACTGGCCCTGCAGAGCGCTTGGCCAGGGACACGGCCTCAGCCCCAGCGCAGGGAGCTGCTGGGCTCGGCCGGGCGGCCTGCAGTCTGTCAAGGCAGGGGGGATGCTGGCGCCGGGAGCTGCAGAGTGGCGCTTTGCCTGACACTTAGCAGCCGCGCTCTTTTTACGAGCCCATAACTCAGAGCTGGGCACTCATCCCAGCGGGGTGTGCGGATGGGATTACTGCTGTGGAGAAGCCCTGACGGGAAGCAGTCAGCACCCTCCCTGCCCTTCGCTGTGGCTACCCCCTCGGCCCCCTTCCCTTCCAGAAGCAGGTGCCCTTCCTGCCCCCCTTTCCCTCTCCCCATCACCAGTGTCTGTGATTATCAAGTGGCAGCCATTCCAGCGCTCCTCCCTGCTCCTGGCCTGGCCGGCCTGGTTCCTAACCCTGCCCCCCTGCTGCACATACAGCGCGAGCTCAACCCCAGACTCAGCTTCAATCCCGTGTGACTGTGTGTGACACCCCGGCCCAGACCCCCCATTCCTCACACAGCCTGAAACGAACGTGCTCCTTGTTTGAGCACCACCCTCAGCGCAGACTTCTGCTCTTCCTGCCATGTTCCAGCAGAGGGAGCATGAGAGCACCACCGACTGCTTGTACCGGGCCTACATACACTCTGCCAGTGCTTTTCCAACGCCTAACAGCTGGGCAGTTCAATGAACTCGCTCCCCAGCGCATTCCCAGTGGAGCGAAAGGAGCCCAGGCCTCCTGCCTGCCACCACTGGTGGCCCTTTGTAGGCTGCTCCCCCTTACGTGCCATCCTGTCCCCTCCTTCCCTACAGTGTCAGTACCCTAGCCCTGGGGGGGCCTTGCAAACTGGACTAAACTGTTCTCTGTCAGGCACTTGAGGCTTCTCTCTGATGATAGAACAATTGGTCTCTAAAGGGCCCTGGCTCCCCTGGCCACAGGGCAGGGAGAAGAGCCTGTGTGTGCCCCAGGATCCCCCCAGCCCCTCACTCGGACCCACAAGCAGGGGTTAAAGCACAGATCTGGGAGTCAGGAGACCTGGGTTCTCAACCCATCTCTGCTACAAGGGGTGGGGCATCCAGCAGAAATATCTTAACTGCTCTGTGCCTTGGTCTTCCCATCTGTGTGGGGAGCCTAGAGCTGGGACAGCCAGGGGCAGGGTGGGAGGAGACGGGGGGGCAGCCCGCCTGCTCTAGTTCCCACACTGTTCTGCTGAAGTGCGCATTGAGAAGCCCTTTAGGTCCCTCCTAGTCCTTCTGCCGGGGGTGGCGCAGGATCATTCCCCAAGGACAACTCCTAGTTCATTCCAGGTCCTCCTTCCCTTTCCCCTCAGCCCTGAGAATGGAGGGGGAGATGTGGGGAAGCCGCAGGGCACCGATTCCTGCAGAAGGGCTTAGGACAGGAGCCACCAAGGGTGGGGGCTGGTGCATAGTGCCGCTGGGCTGACGCTTCTCTCCTCCCCCAGGAAGGTGCTCACCCACGAAGCTGAGACGGCCGGAGCCATCATGGCCTTTTTCCTCTCGCTGGGCCTGGCGCTGGGAGCCGTGTTCTCCTTCCTCTTCCGGGTGGTGATCTAGCGGGGAGGCAGCATGGACACTGAGGCCATGCTTGGCTCAGCTTCTCATCCCCTGGCCAGCGCATAGAGGCTACGGTGCTGGGGGGGGACGTCTCCTGTGCACTGCTATGAACTCTCACTGCCTTAGCAGACCTTATGCCCTGTGACCTTGGGAGTGACCTCCACCTGCCCTGAGGATGGCTTGGGGCTCCTAGGGCTGGGTCACTTTGCCCTACCCCCGGCTTGTGTGATGGCTCCAGGACTTGTGTGCCATCATGTGCCCCCTGTACTGTGTGTGACCGCTGGATCCCATGCACACACAGATCTCCCCCTGCCCGGTGTTGTGTGACTTTCTCCCCACACACAGATGCCAGGATCCTGTCTCGAATTCATATCACACCCGCCAAGTGTGGGGTCCTTGGCTCAAAAGAGAAGAGAGTGCCTGGGGTCACTGCTCCCTTGGGGGCTGCTTGTGACTTGCTCTCCCCATCCCGGCCTCCTCTCAAGGGGTCCCTGGAGAGTTCACCCTTGTCCAGTTTCTCTCCCCCTGCCCCCAGCAAGGGAAATGAACTAACCCCCATGCCCGGCTGAGGGAAGGGGAGCCCTGCAGACTGCACCCCTACCCCCTCCGCCCTATATACGTGTGTGCTGCCCATCCCTATAGCTGCTGATCCTCTCAGACATTTGTGGCTTTATTCCTTCCCACTCCCTCCCGAGAGCTAGGGAATGTCATGACCCCAGACTCCAGATGGGGAACTGGGGCAGGGCTGGAGATAGAGCCCAGGTGTCTGGAGTGCCTGTCAGATGCCTCAATTACTGCACCTCCTTCCTCTTCTCCTGCCCTGGCCTTTCCCCTGCTCCTGACCTCCCTCCAGGTGCCATTCACCCCAGCTGCTTGCACTGCCCCAGACTGATCTGCCCCCTGCGGCAGTCCCTGCCTTACCCAGCAGGAGGTGCTACAGGAGTGGAGCAGGCACGCTAGCAGTGGGGGGCGCCCACAGAGTGAGAAGGCCAAAGCAGGACAGCACTGCCACGAGCCACCCCATGCTCTGCGAGGCCTTGCCTGGCTGAGTGCCCCTTGGCGCAGGCGGGGGCCCGGCCCGTTTGTCTCTGTAAATGTATCTGTACAGTTGCCATTTTCTATACAAAGAGTGAACATGCCTCCTCGTGTGTCTGCCACTGACTCCCACACCGCCACTGGGGGAGGGGAGCGCGAGCACCACGCAGGCCTCAGCCACAGGCGTCGGCCCCAGCAGAGCCGGGCCCCCAGGGCTGAGCGTGGCCAGGGGCTGGTGTGGAGACATCTTGGTGTCTCTGTCCTCAGCCCCTACTCAGCTCACTCCCACTCTGGGTTCCCATTTGGGGGGGGGGTCCCAACCATATCCCCAGCATGTGAACACATGGCCAGTACTTTGAGTGCTGAGAGCAGGCTAGGGGGGCGGGGGTCCAGGGCAGTACTGGCAGGCTGGGGGGGCGGCAGGCTGGGCCGGTACTGGCAGGCTGGGGGTGCTGGGGTCTGATGCCCTGAGAGGTGCTGGGGGGTGCTAAGCTAATCCATTCTGCAAAACTTGCCCTGGCAGGTGCATTCGCTGAGCTGTTGCGCCACCTAGTGACCACAATAGTGAACTGCAGCGTTCTGTCCTGTCAGCCTCCCTGCACCTTTGCCTCTCCTGGAAGCAGTTTCCCCAGAAACATTCTCCCAGCTCCCGCTCCTAGGGACAGCGATGGTTCCTCTGAACACCAGGACTACCTGCCCCTGGCACACACATACACCTGCCAGCTTCACACCAGCATAGCCCACTGATGCCCCCCATCTACACCGCCTGTAACCCATGTCCAGGATAGCAACTATCCCTGGCACCAGACCTAGTTGTGCAGAACCCCCAGCGTTTGCTCTTTGATTCTCCCCTGAGGTACGTGTATAGCCAATGAAGGTGGGATTGCAGCTCGCGGAGGCATACTCACGTGAGCTAGCACAACCAAACCTAGCAGTGAAGACACAGCCGCACAGGTGCAGGCTCTGGATGGGAATATATCCCAGGTGCAGGCTGTGCTCGAAACCCAGGCTGCTGCAGCTACCTGCTCCTCTTAGCCACGCTAAATTCAAACTGGCTGGGGCACATGCCGAGCTGCAGTCACACCTCCTATTGCAGTGCAGACGTAGCCTTGGGAATTTGTGTTCCTTCAAGTTAATTGAGTGCCATCGTCCCAGCCTAGGGTGAACCACAATTGTTTGTGTCTTGGACAAAACATTCCTGGAATGTCTAGCTTAGTACACACAGTTGTGTTCGGTGCTGTGCATTCATTAGCAATGACCTCCAGTTAAAGCAGGATCACAACCACTGATGTAGCCGCAGGCCAGGTCTGCACTCAGAAGTAATGTTGACCCAGCTATCTTGCTCGGGGGTGTGAAAAATCGAGTGCAGACAAGCCCATACTCTGTACTGCAGGTGTCTGGGTCTGTCCCCAAAACACACATCACAGCCATGGAGGGGGTGAATGGCCCATGGGATGGTTGTGCCACTGATCTTTCCTCCCTTCAGATGAGTAAGCCCTGGTGACACCGCCTCTGCCCCAGCTGCCTGCTAGCGAAGGCCCAATAGTTACATCTCATCAGCCCTGAAGACCACCCCCACTCACACCCCACCATACCTCAGCCCTGTGCTGGAGGGACCGCAGGCTTTGTGGCACACTCCTTGGCCTTACTGTTGGGAGCTGGGGGGGAATGGGGGGGGTGGGAGGCGGGCTGAGGAGAGGCTCATTACAATAGGGGTTTGTGAAGGCTGCTTTTGTCTGCCTAGTGCTGTACACACCCTGAACACATGATTCACAGGGGTCACCAACCAACTGAACAATAGGAGTGACATACACTCAACACTGACCTGAGCTGCTATTCTTCCCACACAGCTCTGCCCGTGCCCCTCACCCCTGACCTGCAGCCCCCCTGCTATCCCTCTGGGCTCCCCTCACACAGCTCTGCCAGTGCCCCTCACCCCTGACCTGCAGCCCTCCTGCTATCCCTCTGGGCTCCCCTCACACAGCTCTGCCAGTGCTCCTCACCCCTGACCTGCAGCCCCCCGGCTATCCCAGCCCTGGGCTCCCCTCACACAGCTCTGCCCATGCTCCTCACCCCTGACCTGCAGCCCCCCTGCTATCCCAGCCCTGGGCTCCCCTCACACAGCTCTGCCAGTGCCCCTCACCCCTGACCTGCAGCCCCACTGCTATCCCAGCCCTGGGCTCCCCACATACAGCTTTGCCCCTGCCCCTCACCTCTGACCTATAGTCCATCCCCCATCCCCACACACTATTCCAGTGCTGGGGTCCCTGGAGGTCTGCATATCCCAGTGTGCATCTGGCTCAGCACAGAGCTCATGCCCACGGCCTCCGGAAAGTCAGTCAGAATCGTGAGCTCATCGGCCAGGTTTGTAACAACAGTCACGTTATCCAGTCATTCTACCCATGGTCCTGAGCTCTAGAAGAGCTGCTGTCTCCCTAAAGCCAGAAAACAAGGGCCCTGTGTGTGAGAGGAGCCAGGGTGGGGACACACACACCAGACATCCAACCCCAGGTCCCAGCCATTCCCCTGTGTTTCCCTTCCAGCCCTGGCATCTCATTCCTACCCCTCCCCACCCACCTGTCCCAGGGTTACCGACACTGTAACCATGCATTCAGTCTGGAGATGGGACAGCTGAGCTGGCAAAGGAACCTCCCACGGGACAGGATGTGTCCAGGGTGGAGATGGCATGGCAGGGTTGTGCTGGCATCTCAGCAGGGTTCAGATCAGTTCCACTCTCTGTGAGGAGGAGGCCAGAGGACACATGCTCCTGTCCTAGGTCCCCAAGGGTGTCCATCCCAGACTAACAAGGTCACTTCCAGCCTAGGGCTCCCCCTGGACATGCTCATGGGGGGGGGGAACTGGGGAGACCCCCAACAGTGGGGGACTCTGGCCTCCTCATAGGCATTTGCTGTCTGATTCCAAAGGGTTTGGCCCAAATGAAGCTGACTGGTGCTCCAGTACCCCCTACCTGTTGCCTGTTCGGGAAGCAGGGTCTCTCCAGAGTAGCACCTGCCCAGCTGCAGACTGGAAACATGCAAGAAAAGCAGGAGAAGCCCATTGGGAGAGACCAGAAGTGTGGTGCACGGGGTCTCCTCAGCTGACCCGTGTTCTCAGCTCTCCTTTGGGTTTCTGGAAAAGCCATCATCACCCCAATGGTGACATTTGCCTCAATCCAGAGGTGAGGCTCTCCGGTTCATCACATGTCTGCTGGGTGCTCTCATCCCTAACGGGAAGCACTTCCTTCCCTCCCTAGAAGTCTTGGTCCCCACTTTCCCTGAGCTGTCCCCGATGGGATAGCGTTGGAATTGCTCCCAAGGGTCACAGGCCCAATACTTCTGGCAACAGAGATTCTCCTTGTGGTTGGACCTTATGGAGCAGAAGGCTCTAAGTCCTGTCCCCACTGCCCAGCACGGGGTTTGAGGGGTGCCACAGAGCAACCCCTGCTCAGTCAGGCTTGTTACAGTGGAGGCTGCATTGTGACTGAAGTGGCTCCCCCCTGATGTGGCCCAGCCAGTGTGGATGGGACCCAAACTGGGTCACAGCATCAATCCCTGCCATGATGGATTGATCATGGTTACACCCGCCCCATCTGCAGTGGCCAGGCCCCACCAGGGAGGAATGTGCTCCAGTCACAGTGGAGACGCCTTTACTCAATTCACACTGTTAAGAGGGGCTGAGAAGCCCAGAGATCCCCAGGGCAACTACATGGGTCCCAGGTTCGCAGTCCCTCCCTGTTGCAGGGCCATCGGTTGTGTTTCCGCTGGGTCCCTGATGGCAACACAGCAATGCAAATACTTGTCATACTGGAGATTGGGCACTAGGTGGTGCCATGGGAAGGGGTCCAGAGCTGCAGGCAATTCCATTCAATGAGACTTAATTGACATGACAAACTATTCGGGTGTTGCCAAAGGGTAGGTAGATCCTGTGTCTGAGGGAGATCCCTGCACTGCCAGCCTCGGGGGTGGGGAGGAAGTTATGACCCAGAGACAACCCCTTCCACCCCATCTTGAGGCCCAAACTGGTTCACCAAGGAGGACAGCAGTTACTGGCTCAGGTAGCTGACAGACATCACCCTCCTCTTCTTCCCCTCCTTTCTCTTGTTTGTTTTGGAAACAGGAGCTTAACGTTAATGAGTGTTTGCAAACAAACCAAAAGCGGGAGCGAGGGAGGGAAAGAGACAGGCAAGTGTGGAAACAAGCCGAGGTCTGGACAAATGGAGTGATGTCTAGTGGTTAGAGCAGGGGTGGCTGGGAGTCAGGATTCCTGGGTTCTATTCCAATAGTTTGTCCTTATCTAGCATTTTCTGTTGGAGATGCTTGTTTTTTTTCACTGATAAACCAAGGTCATTAAATCAGGGCAGCTCCGTAGCAGGGACACGCTTAAACCAATTTAAGGCCACTCCAGGGTGCTGCATCAAGATGGAGATAATTAAATCAGTGTAAAAACTGTGCAGCCCAGGCCTTTCAGTGCTTTACAAGCAGGAGCATTTTACAGAGGGGGACTCTGAGTTCCGGGGTTGGGGAGGTGCCCCCAGGTCACACAGTGAATGGGTGACAGAGCCAGGAGTCCTGTCCCTTGGCTCTAATCACTAGACCATACTGTCCTCCCTTCTGAGACCTGGGCCTGCCTGGCTCCCTGCAGCAGGGAGCTGATCTCATTATGAGTCTGTAAAGTGCCAGTATAGCTAGGATGTGGGGTAAATCTGGGGGGCATTTCCCCCACCCCATCTGAGCACCCCCCTCCGTGCAGCATCCCAGCACCTGGGGGGCATCCCCTCCCCCGAGCTGGCAGGAGGTTGGGGGGCTCAATAGGTGCCAAGAGAGTAGCCACAGCTCCCTTCCCCGTGGACATCTGGCTGCAGAGCAGCTTTGGAGGCTTGGGGGTAACTGGGAAGGGGAGTGGACAGCAAGGGGGGCCCTCGGGGGGCCCTCCCCAGCTAAGCTCCCCCTGCGCCAGGGCTCCCCCTTGCGGTGCTGCAGTGGCAGGCACTGGGCTGCTGCGGGTTCCCCGGGGAGATGGGGCGCGAGGCGGAGGAGGGGAGCGGGGGTGCAGGGGGAGGGGGAGGCCTAACATGGAAACTACTGGAAGAAAGTTGCAGCACAGCCCGTCCAAGCCACCGGTGTCCCTCCGCCGCCTCTCACAGCAGCTCAGGAAATAGTCCCGCCCTCTCCTCCACTCAGGCACGCGGAGCGGCTGCTCCTCCCCCCGGGTGACACACACCGCGGTGACTGTGCAAATCCCAGCCCGCAGCGGGAAGGGCGCCCAGCGAGCCGCCGGGGGGGGGGGCGGGCAGCCGGGGCGCCTGGGTTCTGTTCCTGGCAAGCGGGGTCCCCGCTCCGTGCCTCGGTTTCCTCACCCCCGCCTGCAGCTACCGCCCCCCGGGTTCCATGTGCGCCGCTGGGCGGTGGCTGAGGAGCCCCCGGGGGCTCGCCCGGAGAAAGGGTCACGGGCACCGTCAGCTCGCGGGGATCCGATTTCCCGGATCAGGGATCTCTGGTCCCCCCCGGGTGCCAGTTCTAGGCACCCCCCGCACGGGCGCGCGCCTCTGGGGAGCAGCCCCAGCGGGAGGCCCTAGGCTGCAAAGATCCAGGTAGTGGCCTTCACCGCCTGCGTCTGCACATTTCCTCTTGAATTAAGTGAGAAACACGTGTGGGCCCCACACTGCGGGCTACAGTAGGGGATGAGGTCGGAGTCCCGGGGAGCATCTGTCCCAACAGGAAATACCCCGCCCAGGATTCAGCAGGAAGGCACGGAGGAGGGATTCTCCCTCACCCAGGGGCAGCAGAGATGGCGCTGTGCTGCAAAGCAACTTGCCACCTGAATGGGACAGGAGTGACAAATGGACGCGGGGGTCCAGCCCCGAGCACCTAGCCCCAACTGTGTATTTGAGGCCAAGCATATTGCACAGCCCCATGCTGGTGGGTGTATTTATCCCTGACCAACACTACAGGGTTCTGTGCTTCGTTTACCCCTCAGCAGCCCCTAAATACTTTATCATGCTAATGAAGGGCCTAACTCTCCATCCTCCTTCTCATTTACACTGGGGCAGTCTCAGAGTGAGTGTAAAATGCTCCCATTCTAGCCTGGTGGTGGTTTTATACCTGCTTTTCCCTTGGCCCACATGATTTTGAATTTAACTGGTAGTCTTGTTTTAGGAGGACCAGAACTGGAACATCATGGCAGCTGAGAGTTAGGAGTGAGGGGTATCGGCAGAGTTGGGAGTGGGGAGCCCCGGGCTGGGATAGCAGGGAGGCTGTTGGTCAAGGGTGAGGGGCCCTGGCAGAGCTGTGTGTGGGGTGGGGAGCCCAGGGCTGGGATAGCAGGGGGGGGTGCAGGTCAGGGGTGAGGGGCATTGACAGAGTTTGGGGGGGGGGCAGGGCTGGAATAGCAGAGGCTATTCTACAAATTGTTGAATTAAGCAGAGAGCATCAGAAAATCATTGTTCACCAACGAGAAAAAGTTAATCCTGTGAAGTCCAAACACTGGTTCCAGAATCAAAAGTATTTTTAAAATAAAATTAACACACAAAGCTAACTGCAGATGCTTGTGGGATTTCTGAAGCTTTGGTAAAATGGTGGGTGCTCCTGTTTTATAAACTAACCCTCAACTGTTGAGCTTGCTGTAATCCGCTCCTACGGAGTGAAGCTAGGGGCTTGCCTTTGTTAGCAAGCTTGTCCCAGGGCTCCACTGAAACTCAGTTTTTATACCAATTTAGCTAGGGGTACGTCTACACTTTGAACTGGGGGTGTAATTTCTAGCTCGGGGCCGTACGTGCTCTAGCTTTGATGAAGCTAGCATGCTAAAAACAGAACTGCTCTCTGGCATGGGCAGTGGGATGAGTCAGCCCCCTGAGTTAAGTACCAGGTATCCTGGACAGGATTGTACTTGGGGCAGCTACCTCGTCCCACCATCTGCCACTGGGGCCGTGCTTCTATTGTTAGAGCATTAGACTGGTCAAAGCTAGCACACGAACGTCTATCTGAGCTGACACCTCCAGAAGAAAATCCAGTGTAGTTAAATTGCTATAACCCTCTAGATACCGTTGTGAAGATACTATTTATTCCAATATAAACGTTTTACTGGTATAAAGATCTTTCTGCTGATTTAGTTAAATTGGTGCAAAAATAGAGAGTAGACCAGCCCACAGTTCAACTAAAAATGATTTAGTCACTACAATACAAACCCCTAACGTAGATGCATTTAAACCAGTTTTGTCTGACATGGTAAATTATCAGATTAGAGTGAACCAGGGCTCATCTATCCTTGAAACGCTACAGCGGGGTTCTCCCATCGGTATGGGAAATCCATGTCCCCAAGAGGCGGTAGCTAGGGCGACGGAAAAATTCTAGCCCTGTCTACACTGGGGTTTAGGTCGGCTTAACTAAGTCGCTCAGGGAGATGGATTTTTCACCCTCCTAAGCAATGTACCTGGGTCAACCTAACGTTTTAGTGTAGACCAGGCCCCAGTTTGAGCATGAATTACAGTGGTTTAAATGCTTCTACATGAGGGGTTTGCCCTGGTGTAGCTACATTGATGTAGTTACTTACACCAGTGCAAAAAGCCCATGTGTAGACCGTCCCTAAGGCAGCGTCTAGGAACTGGGGTGCTGAGAGCAATAGGCATTTCCCAGGGCTTCCCCCATTTGAAATCTGCCCCCACCTTGCCCCAGCCCCTGCTGGATAATTGAACTGTTTCTCGACAAGGGAGCAAGAAGATAATACCCACCTGCTTTCCACACACAACTGTGAGCTTGCAAACCTACCATAAGGCCCTTCAGTGAAGCAGCCAAGGGCATTTGCACCCCAAGAAGGCTTGTTATGCTGCTTCTACTGTTATAACCGTGTCCACACTAGCAGGGTTGCACTGATTTAACTCTGTTGGTTTCTATATCAATACAATTACCGCAATGCAAAAACAGCGCAGAGACCTAAATACTACCCCTCAACACAAGCAGGGAGAGTGCCGGCTTCCACCCCAAAACATGATGGGGCAATTTGATCCGTGGAGTAACTCTGTGCCTTTCTCTGCCCCATGGAACTCATTATGTAGTGAAACTCGTCCTGAGAGCTGCAAAGGGCAGGGGAGGGAGAGAACATGGGACATTCTTCTAGTGGGGTCCATCCAAACTCTTTGGGGACAATTGCTCCAGGATTTCACAGGTGCCAGGTGGGAGACCATGGAGCAAGTTCAGTAGGCGCCTCCAAAGCTTCATAGATTTTAAGGCCAGAAAGGACCTCTGTGATCACCTCTTCTGACCTCCTTGGTAACACAGGCCATAGAACCTCACCCACTGATTCCTGCAGCAAGCCCCTCACTTCTGGTTGAGCTAGAATATATCTTCTAGACAGACAGACAGACAGACAGTCTACCTGTAAAGACCGCAAGTGATGGAGAATCCTCCACATTCCTAGGTACGTTTTTTCCTCCCAATGGTTTATTACCCTCACTGTTCAAAATTTGCACCTTATTTCTAGTCTGAATTTGACTTCATTGAGCTTCAGCTCCAACCAGTGGATCTTGTTATGACTTTTCCTGCGAGATTAAAGAGGCAGCTACTATCAGAAATCTCTTCCCATGTAGGTACTTGAATGTGGACTGTGATCAAGTTCTCTCACTATCAGGCATGCTTTCAAGACCTTGAATCATTCTTGTTGCTTTCTACTGAACGCTTTCCAATTTGTAAACATCCTTCTCCATTTACAATTACTCTCTGCAATCCATTAGTTAATCATTTTTTAATCCATTTAATATGGGTCACGTTGATTTTTGTATAGTGCTACATTTTTTTAATCAAAATGTCACATGGGACTGAGGCCTTGTCTACCCTGCCACTGTACAGTGCTGAAACTGTCTCGCTCAGGGGTGTGAACCCCCCCCCAAGCGATGCAAGTTTCAGTGCTGTACAGTGGCAGTGTAGACAGTGCACCAGTGCTGGGAGCCACTCCCCTCATGGGGGTGTGTTTTTTTTTACAGTGACTACACAGCCATGTTAAAGTGCTTCCATGGCAGCGCTTTAACGTTGGTAGTGAAGACGTACCCTAAGTTAAATATGCCTTGCAGAAACCTGTTATCTCAACACAGTTACCTTTGTCAACCAAACTTGCGATCTTATCAAATTATACCAAGTTTCTTTGCAAGATCTATTTTTCATAAAACCATGTTGTTTGGCATTGCTTACATTACCATCTTTTAGGTCTTTACTGACTGCACCCCATATCAGCCTTTCCATGTTTTGCCTAAGATTGCTGTCAGGTTAACCAGCTTATAGCTTCCCCGGCCATTCAGTTTACCCTTCTTAAATGTTGGCAATCAACTTTTTTCAAATCTTCTTGAAAATTACAGGTAAGAGAGATTGGGACCAGGGGTGGAAGCAGAAGAGGGAATGCAGGGGTATGAGGAGAAGAGATGGTGGAAGGGAAACACAGGGGATGGTACTTGGAATAAAGTTGCTGAGGTGTTAAGGAGTTCCTAGGATTTTGAGTTACAAGGGAATTGGCTACTAGTGGGGCCCTCAAGAATTGAGGAGGGGAGGAGGGGGGTTGGGTACCAGGAAAAATCCTTGAGAGATTTGAGGCATCGGGGATAGGGCACAGGAATTCCTGGTGAGTGGGGAATTGGGGTGTCAAGAGTTGGACTAGTATGGGAACTTACAAGTAGTGGGGTGTCAGGGTACCAGGGGATACCTCAGTAGTGGGGTGACAGGGTACCTTGGGATATAAGGAGCTTCCCGGGTATTGGGGTGAGAGGGAGAACTGGGGCATCTGTGCATGGTGGGGAAAGGGCTGCAGGGAGACAACATACCAGGAGCCGCAGCAATCTCCAGCCCTGCAAAGCCAGCCCGGCCCTTTTAAGGCGGAGGGAGACGGGGGCCGGGCCGGGCTCAGCCCCTATATAGGGCGGGCGGAGGCGGCCCCGTTTTCTCTCTCTCCCGGCCGCGCCGCAGTCCCCGCACCAGGGACCGAGCCCGCTCCTGCCCGATCTCCCGCTACCCATCACGGTAAGGGCGGCCGGGGGCCTGGCCCGGCGCGGGCGGGCGGGCGCGGGCTCGGCCCCGGGAGGGGTGGGGGGCGCCGCGCCCCGCACGGGGTCGCCGCGGTGGGGGGCGCACGTGGCTCCGCTGGGCGCTGCCATGTTGAGCGGGGCCCCTCGGGGCGGGGGCCCGGCGGGTTCGGCTGCGGGAGCGCCCGGCCCCCGCCTCTAAGGCTGGAGCCTCCGTCGGGCCTTGGATCCGGGGACGCGGCCTGGGGTGGGGCGTGGGGCCCTGGTCGCTCAGCAGGTGCCGGCCCGCCACTGAACCCGGCGGGAGGCCGCAGCCCCGCCTCCCCGTCCCCAGCGCGGGCCTCGGGCGGGCGGCGCCCCCGCGGCTCCCCTGCCGCCCCGGGGGGAGCAGGCCAGCGGGGGGGACGGGGCGCCAGGCAGGAGCTCTGAGCCCGGCCTTGTTTTTCAGATGCCTGAAGGAGTGCAGCATGGGGAGGAGGAAGTGGAGACCTTCGCCTTCCAGGCAGAGATCGCCCAGCTCATGTCCCTGATCATCAACACCTTCTACTCCAACAAGGAGATCTTCCTGCGGGAGATCATCTCCAACGCCTCTGATGTGAGCATGGGGGGCCCGCCCGCCCCCAGCGGGAGTGCGGGGCTCTGCAGTGCTGCCGCTGGGTACAGCGGGCACTGCCCGCTCCTGTTACTAGGGCAACCATTGATTTCCCCTACCTGCTGAGGCCCTTAAAGACGCACGGCTAGTGATGAAAGGGCCCCGTAAGGTGCTTTGGCCCTGCCCTGGAGGACTCATCCTTAAGGGGGGTTCTGTCTCCCTGCCCTTGTCCTAAGATTGCCAGCGAGGGGGCTGGTTAATGCCAGATGTGCTGGTGGTCACCTGCCCTTAGGAAAGGGTTGGAGAGCCCCAAATAAGCCCCCTCTTCTCTCCTGCCACCCCCACGCTCTCGGTGGAGTAGATCAGTATTCCCGTAGCTCCTGGCAGGAGCAGAAGATGCAGCCCTGCTGGCAGTGGCCCCTATCCCCTAGTTTCGTTTCTGCTGCCCTTGGAGGAGCTGGCATGGAGTTGGCATTTGGTGTCACCTGTTTGTTTCTAGACATTCTCTCTGCCCTGCATGCTGCTCTGAGGGGGTAGCCGTGGTGCCTCTCTCAAGTAGGGCCTCTTGTTTTGCTCTCTGGAAGGATTTGAGTGAAGCCAGAGCTTTTGTGGCAGATCTGTGCCATGGTGATGCTATCTCAAGAGTCCATGGGCCTCCCTGTCCAAAGCAGGGAGCGTACAGGATCCATGGAGCAGGTGAATGGTGGGTGGGCCTTGCTAACTGTCTCTGTCCTCCCCCAGGCCCTGGACAAGATCCGTTATGAGAGCCTGACAGATCCCTCAAAGCTGGACAGTGGCAAGGAGCTAAAAATTGACATCATCCCAAACCCCCGGGACCGCACCCTTACCTTGGTGGACACGGGTATCGGCATGACAAAGGCCGACCTCATCAACAACCTGGGCACCATTGCCAAATCTGGTACCAAAGCCTTCATGGAAGCCCTGCAGGTGAGTGGCCTTCAGCCTGTGCACTAGAGCGCTTGGACCCCTTGTGGGCCTGGGCATCTAGTGGGCTCATGTCCTCCACGGGACCTTGCAACTTCAACACTCAGTAGTTGGCTAAGAGACGACCCCTTTCTGGGCCTGTGTTCTCCCAGGGAGCAGCCTGCAGTGCTTTTCGCTTGTCCATGTGTTCCTGCACAGAGAGGAGGTGACGGTGCCCTGCCCTGTCCCTGTCTGTATTTGTGGCCTTATGTCTGTGTGTTGGCCCTTGGCCCAGCTCTCTGCTATTGGGACAGACCTGGCTGCATCACAGACATCACCTGTCTCTGGTCTCTTGCTCTTCTCACCCATTCTCCTTCCTCTTGCAGGCTGGCGCTGATATCTCTATGATTGGGCAGTTTGGTGTGGGCTTCTACTCCGCCTACCTGGTGGCCGAGAAGGTTGTAGTCATTTCCAAACACAATGATGACGAGCAGTATGCCTGGGAGTCATCGGCAGGGGGCTCCTTCACTGTCAAATCCGATCATGGTATGGACTGTGGCGATGGGGTCTGCAGGGAATCAGCCATCCCTTTCCCCTCTGTCTGCCAAGGGGTCCCAGAGAGAGGGGTCCGTATAGCGTTAGTCATCTCCCTCCCACCCTGTCGGCCACAAATCCCAGAGAGGGGTCTGTGGGGAGCCAGCCATGTCCCTCCCACCCTGTCTGCCATGGGGCCCCAGAGTGGTTTGAGGTGGCTGGTGACAAGATGGTATGGAGGGATGAGGTGTTGTAGTCTGTAGCTGCCACTTGGTGGGGAAGCTAGGGGGAGAGGGTCCAGGCTCATGGGATCATATGTGGAGCTTAAGTGACTTGTCAGCTTGGATTAGGTCCCAGGTCTAAGCTGTAGGAGCTGGGGGAGGAAGCACCCCTCAGTGCTACCCAAAGCCTTGGTCTAAGCCTGGTGCTGGGCCAGTGGTAGCTGTGGATCTGCCCTCCCTGCTCATGGATGCGTTTTCTGACCTTGGTTCTCATTAGAAACACTGTGATGATCCTCCCTTTAGTTTAGCTGTGGGCTGCACCTGGCATTGGCATGAGATCTGCAGAGTGAGCTCTGTCCAGTGCCTGTGACCAGTAATGCCACTGCCTCTCTCCTGATGTCACAGGTGAGCCCATCGGGCGCGGCACCAAGGTGATCCTGTACTTGAAGGAGGATCAGACAGAGTACCTTGAGGAGCGGCGGGTCAAGGAGGTGGTGAAGAAGCACTCCCAGTTCATCGGCTACCCCATCACCCTTTATGTACGTATGTGAGAGATGGTGGGATCCATGGGAAAACCAGATGGACCATAGGGGGAGGCCCAAGCTGAGAATGGGGAGAGGATGGTACATTCCACCTTGAGCCTTCCCATCTGCACATGGGCTTTACTGGGGTCTGGAGGCAAGGGCTGTGCACTCATTCTGCTGCTGCAGGAGTTGGTCAGCAGAATGGTACAAGGGTGGGAACTAGTTCACTGCTGCTAGGGGGTGGGGATCACCGAAAGGGTGTACTGCATAGTCAGACTCGCATCCCTAAAATCTGTACAGGCACCTTGGGCCATTGCCTAAACTACCAGGCAAGGGACTGGGGCTGGAACTTCACCTACATGGGCCTCTATTGCATGAGCTATGGGAGGTCTCATCAGCTGGTGGTAGCTATAGATCCTTTATCCTCTTTGTCAGCCCAGCCACTGGAAGGCACCATGTGTGAAATTTGAACCAGTGCTTTACCTGCAGTGCATCACTGCAATATTTAGCCTTTGCATGGTACCCGTCAGACTGAAACTCCCATCTCCCTTGGGGCAACACACGGTGTCTCTGTCGCTGCCCCGATCTGCCTGCCTGTCTGGCTCCCATGCACATAGGAGGCCCTGAGTAAGGTAGGTGCCTTGGCCATAACCCTCTTGCACTTCTCCTTACAGCTAGAGAAGGAGCGGGAAAAGGAAATCAGTGACGATGAGGCAGAGGAAGAGAAGGGGGAGAAGGAGGATGAGGACACAGCCCCCAAGGATGAGGAGAAGCCCAAGATCGAGGACGTGGGCTCAGATGAGGAGGAAGAGGAGGGTGGTAAGGGCAAGAAGAAGAAGACCAAGAAGATCAAGGAGAAATACATCGACCAGGAGGAGCTGAACAAGACCAAGCCCATCTGGACCCGCAATCCTGATGACATCACCCAGGAGGAATACGGAGAGTTCTACAAGAGCCTCACCAACGACTGGGAGGACCACCTGGCTGTCAAGGTGGGTGCAGGGGCTGGGCTGGTAGAGACCAAGGTTCCCTTTACCTCACAAAGCAGGATGGATTAGTGCACAGGGCCACATTTCTTTGTCATAGGGGTGGGCTCTAGTATAGAAAGGGGGCCCCAAAATGCTCCTTTAGACCCAATGAGATGCCCATGAACAGCAGCTAGTTCTCCTACGGTGGGAAGCCAATCACCCGGCTGAGCCTGTTTGACATATCCCTGCTGGCCTTGGGCATGGGGCCTCCCACCTGGGTGTGGTGCAGGTTTGCTGGCCCTTTGATCAGAGTGACCCTCACTCCCAATCACCTGCTTCATCCAGGTGTGCAGGGTTCTCCTGAGGCCCTGGCTGCCACTCTGGCATGAGCGAATGGGGGTAGGAGCTGCTGCTTTGGGGGCCTTAGATCCTGCCCAGCAATCACTGGAGGAGGAGATGTTGGCACAGTGGGGAAGAAGGGGAGCGCTAGGAGGCTTGCTGTCCCACCTGCCTGTCTGATGCATTGTGCAGTTTGCTCCAAGATAGCCATTCAGTCCCCCTACCCAAGGCCCTTTGGGTGCTCCTGCAACTGGGCCAAAGGGAAGGGCTCTCCCCAGGGGAGGGTTAAAGGAACAAAGTCATGGGAGTTTTGTTCATCTCACCCCTGTCTCCCCCAACCTGCAGCACTTCTCTGTGGAGGGGCAGCTGGAGTTCCGAGCTCTGCTCTTCATCCCACGTCGCGCCCCCTTTGACCTCTTTGAGAACAAGAAGAAGAAGAACAACATCAAGCTGTACGTGAGGCGTGTCTTCATTATGGACAGCTGTGACGAGCTCATCCCAGAGTACCTGAGTAAGAGCCTCCTGTGTAACACCCTGCCCTTGTGCAGAGCTCCCTCTCTAAACAGCTCCCCGGCTTCTGGTATTTTCCAGCTATGTTAGCTGCTCCCTCACCATACAGCCTCCTTGCACTGCTGGGAGGGATGCAGAGGGTCAGGTCTCCTGATGCAGCCTGGAGCTTGGGCTTCCTGCTTGGCAATTCTGCTCCCGTGCATGGGGGATGGGTGTATGGAGTTAGCCAGGCTGTTCTGATCACCCTCCTTGGGCCTTGGCTTCTTTCCTCCCCTCAGATTTCATCCGGGGTGTGGTGGACTCTGAGGACCTGCCTTTGAACATCTCCCGGGAGATGCTGCAGCAGAGCAAGATCCTCAAGGTGATCCGCAAGAACATCGTCAAGAAGTGCCTGGAGCTCTTCTCAGAGCTGACCGAGGACAAGGAGAGCTACAAGAAATTCTATGAGGCCTTCTCCAAGAACCTCAAGGTGAGAGCCAGCCAGCCCACCACCTGGGGGCAAAGGGGATGCTGCTGTGCCTTGACATGCTCCACAGGCAGGCACTTGAGGAGCCAGAATTAGTCTCTGATCTGTTCCAAGATGGTGACTTTTCTGGGCCAGGCTCATGGCTCAAACCTGCTCTTCCTGGCAGGGCTTTGGAGCGGAGAGGCCAAACAATCTGTCGTCTTAGCAAGTTTGCCCCAGGGTGCTTGAATGGGAATACCTCCCTCACTGCATCTGCCCCCAACCTCAGCCCTTGGGTGTGGGTGGGGTGTTTGCAGGGAGGGGCTAGATTTCCCAGCTCTTGAGGGCAGGAGAGCGTTAGTGAGCCACTTCCTGGAGCATGCGTATAAATCAACCTCTTCTGCCCCCAGCTTGGGATCCATGAGGACTCAACCAACCGGAAGCGCCTGTCGGAGCTGCTGCGCTACCACACGTCGCAGTCTGGTGACGAGGTGGCCTCGCTCTCTGAGTATGTGTCCCGCATGAAGGAGACTCAGAAAAGCATCTACTACATCACAGGTGAGGGCTGCTGGCCGGGGGGCCAAACCTCCCTCCTACCCCATCCCCATCACCTGGGCATGTTGCCTGCCTCCCCCACTCCTCCGCCGCCGCCCCGCCCCCACCCCCGGGGTGGGGGGGAAGAGGCTGTCCCTCAGAATGGGGATCTCCTCAGCATGCTGGATTTTGATGTAGCTAATGCAACACCAAGAGGGTTAGATTCCCGTGGGGACCCCTCCCGTCACCCCAGAATGGGACTCTTCTGCCTAGTTACTGCCTGGCTCCTCTGGTCGCTGGTGTGACAGAGTTCCCCCAACAGGTGGGCTTGTATGAGCCTCCTCCCCAGAATTTCTACTTCCTAGACAGAGGCTCTTGTTAATCAGGTGCTTTGGAATCCTTGTCTGGGAGGTGGGTATGCAAGTTTTGTGGCCTCATTTCTCTAAGGGAACGGCCAGGCCAGGCCAGTAGACGCTTGTGATAGGACTTCGGCTGAAACATGGCCCCAACGTGTGTGATGTTGAATTCTAGCCGGTCCCTGCCAGGGGACTGCTGGAAACCCCAGAGTGTAGCCAGCTCCGAGCCCTGGTGACCTCTTGTTTCCCCCAGCACAGGTGAGAGCAAGGAGCAAGTGGCTAACTCCGCCTTTGTGGAGCGTGTGCGGAAGCGCGGCTTCGAGGTTGTGTACATGACGGAGCCCATCGATGAGTACTGCGTGCAGCAGCTCAAGGAGTTTGATGGCAAGAGCCTGGTGTCGGTCACCAAGGAGGGGCTGGAGCTGCCAGAGGATGAGGATGAGAAGAAGAAGATGGAGGAAAGCAAGGCGAAGTTTGAGAACCTCTGCAAGCTCATGAAGGAAATCCTGGATAAGAAGGTTGAGAAGGTAAGCTGGGGTGGGATGCGAATCCCAGCCCAGGGCCAAGTCCTGGCTCGGTGGGGAAGGAGAGCAGGGCACCACTGAATGCAGACAAGGGTTGGACCCTGGCTCAGTGCATGGCCTCTGGTCTTTCTTGTCTCCGGCAGAGGATCAGCTGAAGGAGACTACAGGTCCCAGCATGCACTGCAGCATCTTGCTCTAAGCAGCTGGGCTGCAGGTGAGGGGCACTGACACAAATGATTGTAGGGGTAGTGCTGTGGGAATGTGCACTGGGTACCAAGGGGTTGGCTGAGCTGCCGGTGCTGTCCCAGGCAGTGTTCCTGAAGCTGGCTGGGAGATCCCTTCGGGGCTGTCTGTCCTTGGGATGTGGTGGTGATGTGGCCAAGCCAGAGGGGAGATGCTGTTGAGGGCATCCGTGCCCTTCCCTGCAGCCAGGTCTCCACTGCCTGTGGCTCCTCGGCCATTTGTGGGTGTCTCCGGCTGAGCCTGACATAAGGGCTGGGGTCCCTGCTTCTGTTGTGACCAGACCCAGTCAGAGGCACTAGACCCTGCTGTTTTTGCCTGGCCTCTGCAGGTCACCATCTCAAATCGGCTGGTCTCATCACCGTGCTGCATTGTCACCAGCACCTATGGCTGGACGGCCAACATGGAGCGTATCATGAAGGCCCAAGCGCTGCGGGACAACTCCACCATGGGCTACATGATGGCCAAGAAGCACCTGGAGATCAACCCCGACCACCCCATCGTGGAGACCCTGCGCCAGAAGGCCGAGGCTGATAAGAACGACAAGGCTGTCAAGGACCTGGTGGTGCTGCTCTTTGAGACAGCCCTGCTGTCCTCTGGCTTCTCCCTGGAAGATCCCCAGACCCACTCCAACCGCATCTACAGGATGATCAAGCTCGGGTTGGGTAAGTGCCCCAGGTGACGGGGAGCTGCAAAGAGTTGGCATTTGATGGTAGACGCTGGGGAAGGAGCTTTTTCCAGCCCTTCAATGTCAGGGATCCAGAGATCCTGGTCATGGTGGCTTACCCTGAAATCTAGAAGTCGGGCATGTTAGCCAGTTGAGCTGGTCTTTGGCTTCAGCACAGAGCAGGCCTCCTTGGGAAGGAGTGGTAATAACTCATCCCACTCCAAGGTCACTCATGCTGGCCACTAGAAGGAGCTCTGACCCCTCAATCCTGTCTTATCCTTTCCTCAGTTCATGGAAGGAGTGGTCCCAAGGCGAGCTTTCCTCACCAAGCTCACAGCAGGAAGTGCAGTGGAGGGAAGGGCCTGCGGGAGGGGCTGTCTCCTGGCATGAAGCAGATCCTATTATGCCATGACAGGAGGGTTTAAAATGTACTTTATCCTGTGCAAGCTAGAGTGGTGTGTAACCTAATCAGCATGGTAGAGCCTGTGCATTAGCCAGCGTGTGGAAGGCTGGTGGCAGGTGTTGGCAGCAAATGGGAGGAGAACTGGTTTGAAAATGATCTTTTTTTTTTTCCTCGTGGAAAACTGACTCTTCAGTGAGAAATTGAAAACCCAAAACGTTCCATGGTAACTTCTGATTCAGCAATGCTGCCACCAGGCCTTGTGGGGTTTGTAGTTTCTGTGCCTCATGCTCCCATTTGTCTCTGTGGGCCTCACTAAATCTCCCACAATGCACCACTCTCCCATTAGCTCCTGTGGTGCATCATGGGGAATGTAATCCCTTGGTGAGTTTGGCCCATGGAGGAGAATGGGGGCAGGAGGCACCATGGCGGCATTTCTGAACTGAAAGGTGGTTTTCAGGCCATGGCTTGTTGACAGGCAGTGTGCGTTTTCCAGGGAAAGCAGACGCGCTTTGGCATGCACAAAAGAGCATTGATGGAAAGCTGGTTTTCTGCTGACACTAAATTGGCTGGAAATGCATTGCCCAGCCCTCCAGGAGAGGGCCCTGGCCTAGCCACACTCACAATGTGTCTGTGTGTGATATAGCCTGGGGGTGGCCCTCAAAGTAACCGGCCTGCACATCTCCCTTCCTCCCCAGGTATCGATGAGGATGAGGTGATTGCAGAGGAGCCCAGTGTTGCGGTCCCTGATGAGATCCCCCCACTAGAGGGGGAGGAAGATGCATCCCGCATGGAGGAGGTGGACTAAAGGGTGCCATTCCCCCTCCCATCTTAGCTCCCTGCATCATCTCTGCTTGGAAGGGGCAGGGCCTGGCCTCTGCAACTGCTACTGACTCCTCGGCTCCCCTAGTGTTGTGTTTCCCCACTTGTTTCCCACTGTCAGTAGTGGGTGGGGTTGCAGGGTCCCAGCCCTGACTGGTCCATCTGTCTTTCTGCTTGTGTTGAACCAGCTGCTTGGGGGGGTGGGTTGTGCTGATGGGTTCTGATTTTCCCCCATGGGGGGTCTTGTGCTGCTCCTGGGCACTAAGCACCCACCCTGCCCCAGCTGGGGTGAGCACTGAGCTTGAGCGTCCCTCCCCCCAAGCACAGCAGGGAGCCCAATCCCCACCCCCTGGCTGCTGCCTGCATCCTAGGGTAGGATGTTGTATTTTGTCGGCCGTTTGGTTTTTTTGTTCTACTGAAATTTAATTAAAGTATCAAATAGAGAATGCGGTTTACACAGCGGCTGCCTTGTCTGGGTTACGTTGGGAGTCCCTGCAGCACCCAAAGGGAGTGATGGCAGGTGTGGGGGAGACTGGGGCCACTGCAGCACCAGTTGTGGAGAGCAGTGCTCTGTGGCGGCTGAGTGCTGCATTCCAGGCCCTGCTCTCTCTCTCAGAGAACTGCTCAGAGCAGTTGCAGCCCCAAGCACTCATAGCCCCTGCCCTGGGGGTCAGTTTAAGGAAAGGCCCTGGAGCGGGAGCTGAGGCTGGGGCTTGAGATGCAGTTGCCCCTGCTTGGCACGTGTGTATTTGGCTGCTACAGTAGCACCTGCTAAACTTCAGGCTGTGTGCCAAGTGCAGGGAACGGGGCTTGTCCTTGAAAGGGAAGGCAGGGGTTGGGGCTGCAGCTCCTTTGTCTCTGCTGCTCCTAGCCACTTCGAGTCCTGCTCTGTTGTTTACCCTCCAGCTTCCCATGTGGAGGGCACCTACCTCACTTAGACAGTGGCTTCCTGAGGAGCTGGGTTAGCTCACCTCTGCCTTTTTCAGCAATGGGTAGGGGGCAGCTGCACATGTGCAAATGCTATGGAAGGCCAAGGCAGAATCAGGAGTCCTGCCTCTGCTGAGATTTGCGCAAGTCTTGTCTCAACAATGGAGCTAGTCTACACTGCCCTAAGTCTTTGAGCAGCAACCTGTGCCCTCAGCCTGCTCTCCCCAGGAGCTTTCTTAAGATCCCATTCCAATTTGCACACCCCTAATGCAGTGCACAAGTAGCAATGTCCTTAATGGAGCTGGAGTTCAGGGGCTTTCTTCCTGTTGTGCCCTGGGCTGACCTGGACCCTCTGAGGTGATGGCTGAGTATCTACCGCTTGAGCTAGCAGCTGCTTTCCCTGCCTGGATAGTCTAAAAACTACACTGTGGAAGAGCTTGTGTTCTCCTAGGCTCCCTTGGCTCTGGTGATCTTGGTCCTGGAACACAGGTGCAGAGGAAGCACCAGATCTGACTTGGCTTGCTGTCTTCAGCAGGAGGCCTAATGGAGCCAGTGTGGGAAGAGTTCACCCTTCCCCCATGGCCACCTGGCAGGCTGGAGAGCTGTTCC
This sequence comes from Emys orbicularis, assembly GCF_028017835.1. Taxonomy (NCBI): domain Eukaryota; kingdom Metazoa; phylum Chordata; order Testudines; family Emydidae; genus Emys; species Emys orbicularis. The sequence goes on from NC_088685.1 coordinate 151,803,226, forward strand.
TGGGCAGGGAGTGTCCCTGTGCTTCTCTCCAAGGCGGTGGAAGAGGTGTAGGACTCCAACCTTGCCACAGAGTGGCACCCTCCTCCTGCCAAGGCCCAGTATTGGAGCCAGTGCATTCTGGAGAGATGTAGCTCCTGCAGGTTGTCTTCTGGGGGTTAATTCACTCCCTGTAAACCCTCCCCTTGCTTGCTGTACACCTGGCCTGCTGTAGAATCACAGCTGCCAGAGCATTCTCAGGCTGCCCCTTCCTCCCTGCGGGATAGAACGAGCCAGGACCCAACTCAGATGGATGTGCCTTCAGGAGCAGAGCCAGCTTGTGGGAGGGTGCTGGCAGCTGCTGGACCTTGCTAGGCTCTGGCCTCCCCTGTTGCATTACCTCACAATCATCAGGGCTGCTGGTGGTCAGAGGGCAGCTGTGATGGGCTAATTGATCTAATGGTTGCTTGGTATGTAAAGGGGGGAGTTGTGGGAAAAGTCCAGCCTTACCCTCAATGGGAGGGGCAGGAGCTTTAGCAGTAGGGGGCTGGTGGTTACCTCCCCTCCCATTTCTGTGGTTGGTTGGTTGGTCTCTACATCCTACCATGCAGCTGGCCCAGCTCCCCAACCAGGCCCTACATGCTGCAACTCCAGAACCTGCCTCTGCTCAGCAGGTGCTTCTCCGGCTCCTAGCCACCAGGAGGGAAGTGGAGCAGTGACCAGGTCACAGGTGGGAGAAGAACTCTGTCAGGTCTGGAAGTTATATGGTGGCTGGGTGCATAGTTGGGAGAGGGGTTGGCCACAGCTCCCTGCAGGTTGGTGGGGGCTTAACAGGAGCTTTGCAAGTTTTTGTCCTAAGAAGAGCGTATTAGTGCCCAGTGCACTTATACCTACCCCAGCTGCAGCCCCCAGCAACTCTGTCCACAAGGCTGGGAGAGGGGGCACCTGAGCCAAGTACTTTGTTGGTTACTTGGCAGGAGCCACAGCCTGGGTGATATTTGCACAAAATGGAGCAATCTCCATCTTCAACACAAAGGGGCAGAGCCTACAGCTCCCAGCATGCAACAGGGGCTGTGCCCAGAGTATGGCCCTGGGGCTTGTGGGCTGCCTTGTATGCTGGGAGTTGTAGTCCCCCACTGTTACATTAAAGGCTAGCAGCTGTGGGGCACATTCAGACATTCTGGGGCTTGTGCTGAACAGCACCCCTGGCCCTGCAGTCATGTGGGGGAGTAGGCCAATGTTCTTCAAACAAAAATATTTTTGCATGCAAAAAAAAAAAGGACCCATTCCAAAAACAATCACCTCCCCCTTTCAACAAAACTTTAACTGGTACCCACTCACACCCCCCCTTTTTTTCAGGGGCAAAGTGGAGGGGGTCAACCAAGGTGGGCAAATTGGGCAAAACCACCCCTTTACCTAATCCCTCCCCTGTTCTACAGCATGTGTTCTGGGCAACCCACCAACCCTCCACCATTCTGTTACTGCCCTGCAGTTTCCCAACACCTAGGAAGGGGCACTGGGCTGGGGACAGGTTGGTAATGTCCCCCTCTGCGAGGCGTCATTTCTAAAATAGCTGCTTTCGCCCTGGCAGTGCATGGTATGGCAGACAGGCTATTTATTACCACCAACTGCAGGGGACCTGCTCTAGTTTGCACGACTGCACCATGGCAGAGGTGGCTGAGGGAGAAAGCAGTGGAAGTTGTACCTTAGCAAACAGGTATTCTCACACTGGATTCTTGTCTCTGACAATGGGCAGTGCCAGATGCTTCAGTGGAAAACGGTAAAAAAAAAAAAAAACCCAGAAAGGACAACGTGCTCACAGGGGCAGTTTCTCCCTACACCCCACCAGGCAGTGGCTGGCATATGCTCTGAAGCAGGAGGGTTTATCACCTTTCTATTTTTAACCAGCAGTCTGAATGGGGTAGTTCTCATTAACCATACAAATGCCTGCTCCTTTTCTGAATTCTGCTATGCTCTTTGCCACTGTAGAATATTGTGGCAGTGAGTTCCACAGACTAACAGTCACTACCTGAGTGTCTCCTTTTATCCATTTTGAATTTGGCACCTTTCAGTGTCAGCGTAGCCCCTGGCTCTGGTGTTATGACAAAGGTTGAAGAGCAATGGCCAACCTACCTTTTATAGACCACTCATGTCCTCACTTTTCATCTCTCCAATAAAACAGCCCTGCGTTTTTCAGTCTCTCCTGACATGGAAGTCTCTCCCAGTCGCTGAGTATTCTTGTCACCCAGCTCTGACCCCCTCTCTTGCTGCTCAATCCTTTCTGAGAGCAGGTGACCACAAGTGAAGTCATCCGAGCACTTTTATGGAACAGGGTTAGCCTAGCAGGGAGGCTAGTCCCTGGCTCTTCTTCAAACAGCTTCCCATCCTGCTGGCTCTTGACTAACCGCTCCCCACAGTGGGAGGAGGGACCACGCTCCCCACACCTTCCTCCTCTAGGGGGGAGGGTCTGAAGCTGGGGTTTGGCACAGCACACAGCTCCATGAAGGCTTTACTCCCTTACAGCCTGTTACAGCAATGGAGACTCTGGGTGGCAGGCGCTCAGCAGGGCATAGAGTGGCCCCTACTCAGCAGTGGAAGGCAGAGCTAGAAGAGGCCATGGCTGAACCTACAGGCAGGCTGACCAGAGCGTACTGCCCAGGAACAAGACATTTATGCAGCCAGACTCAGGGCACAGAGAGCTAACAGCTGCCCTCCCAGCCACAGAAACAGGGACAGTGAGCAGCCGGCGTGTGCAGAGGGCTCAGGTTGGGACACAGTGTGAGCCCAAACCCCCGAACCTGGCTCTGCCCTAGACTAGAACTCAGGAGAGCTGGGTTCAATACCAGGGTCCACCCCACCATTCCTGGGTGACCTCAGGCAAGGCCCTGGGCCTGTTCCCCCATCTGTAGGCTGGGGCTAATAATGCTACCCTGCCTCCCCAGGGGGAGGGGGTGAGAAAGTCAGTGTGCACCCTTCAGCCACAATGGCATCAAAGTCCCTAGCCAGAGAGCTCCCGGGAGCAGTGTCTTCCCCCTGCCCCCAAGAGCATTCAGACCAACAGTCCACCCAGGGGCACTGTTTGCAGCAGCTTTTTAATTTAATAAAATAAAAAGAGACCAAGTTGCATTTTAAAAGTACCCAAACCATTCCCCTAGCAGATGGGGGGCCTGGTCTGTTTGGAAACAAAACCGTTACTGGGTCAAACCCAGGTTCCCGAGGTGGAGCCAGGGCAAGTGGCTCCCTGCATCCAGGATTGAGAGCAGCCACATGCAGGGAAAAGGAACCTGGGCTGGGCTTTGTCCTGTCTCCGGGACCGCTGCATACCACAAAGCCCTAGCTAGGCTGCTGAGTGGGCTGGTGCTAGCACCTCCTGCTGGCAGGAAAAAGGAGAAACAAGGAGGGATATTCCAGGAAGGGGATCTTTGTGCTTTTCTAAAGGGCAGGAGCCAATTACGAATCCCCGAAGCCAGCGAGCAGAAAGCGCCCTTAGGGGATCCTGGGAGTTCTAGTTCAAACCTATGACAAGAGTAAACGTAAACAAGAAAGGAAAAGCAGCACAAAATGCGAACGGAATGGAGCAGAAGGGCCGGGCCAGGCCAGGAGACAAATGGAGAAGGCTCCCAGCAGGGACAGCGTAGAGCATGACCTGCCAAGCCAGCAAGGACAAGGCTACTGTTCAAGAGGCACCTGCCACAAATTCAGACTGCTACGCAGCAGCTCTTTTACCAGCCCTGGTATGGGATGTGGCTAGGGAGGCCCCACGCTCCTGCCCCGTTCCCTACAGCGCCTCCTGCTGGGAAAGGCAGGGACTGATGTAGCTGAGAGCTGCCCCCCGTCCAGCCAGCACTCCTGCCGCGCTCCTGCCCCACCTGCTGCTGGGGCAGGCTGAGACTGGAGCTTCTCTCTCAATCATACGTATTTGTAAAGAAAAATGATAGTGTTTTCTTGCCGTTCTCTTACTATCGGCTCTGTAGTGAGGAAAGAAATGGGGAGTGAAGCTGGAGACAAGAAAGTGCCAGGGAATAAAGCTCCCTTGTTCATAAATAATCTTCAAGAGAAGCCCCGAGTACCAGATGGAGCTAGGGCAGGAGTTAACCCCGCTGCACTCCTGGGAACTAGACCTGCCCCCTGCTCCGTTCCTGGGGTGATCTCAGGGAAGTGAAATACTCAGACCTATTAAGGCAACAGGAGAAAGGTGTGGTGGAGGCCCGGAAAGCACCTCGCTTCCTCCAAGCCCACTCCAGCTCCTTGTCCAGGAAAAGCAGTTGGCAAAGGGAGTCATTGTTTCTCCTCCTCTCCTCAATAGGTTCACGAAGAGAAGAGAAATAAAGCAAGTGCCCTGCAGTGGGAGAGGGGAGGAGGGCATGGTCTGTCCCATGGCCCCTAAACCTTCTGCACTGGGACCTCGCCGGCGGGCAGCTTCTTGCTACGCTTCTTCATGCGGCTGCGGGCATAGACGCGCAGGAAGAGAGCCATAAAGACCACAGCCACGCCCAGCCCGCCCACCACGGTGATGGCGTGCCCGTAGATGAGGCAGGACAGCAGGATGGCAAAAGCCTGGCGCAGCGTCATGATGATGGTGAAGACGGCTGCCCCAAACTGATTGATGGTGTAGAAGATGAAGAGCTGGCCAAAGGCGGAGCAGATAGACAGCAGCATGGCGTGGGCCGCGAACTCAGAGTGGCGGGCCATGAAGCGGGCCGACTCCAGCAGGGCGCCCTGCTCCAGCAGAGAGCCCATCGTGAAGAGGCAGGAGAAGACGTTCACCCCAAACATCATCTGCACCGGGGACATCTTGTAGGTGAAGAGGGCGTCCTGCCAGTTGGAGGTGAAACTGTCGAAGACGATGTAGCCGGCCAGGAGGACCACCCCTGAGAAGGTGGTGACGGTGGAGAGGTGCTTGGTGGGGGCGCTGGAGAGCAGGAACATGCTAACCCCCACCGAGATAAGCACCGCCGTCAGGTACTCCCAGTACTCGTAGCTCTTGCGCGACACCAGCTTGCCCATCAGCATGACCGGGATCACCTTGGAGGCCTTGGCCAGCACCTGGGTAGGGAAGCTGATGTACTTGAGTGCCTCATATTGGCACCAGCTGCTGAGGATGTTGGAGAGCGAGGCAAAGGAATACTTGTACATGGGGGCGCCGTGGCGCGGCTGCTTGGTCAGGGCACAGTACAGGCCGGCTACGGTGAAGGCCAGGATCCGGTTCATGAAGACGAGGAACTGGGAATCTTTGAACTTCTCACCAGGATCTGTCTCGGTGGCCCCATACGTTCGGGTCATGACCCGCTCCTGGAGGACGCCCCACGTCAGGTAGGAAGCCTGCAAGGCACAAAGAGCAGAGGGCGAGTGAGGAGTAGGGATGGCAGCCAGCAGCCACCGCACGCAGGGAGGAACAGTCCTGTCTAAGCATCTCTCCATTTGCACCCAGCAGGGACCAGTCCCCCCTCCTGCATACCCAATGCACCCAGCAAAGAGATGGTGCCTGCCACCACCACGTCCAGCTGGGGAGCAGTGAACCGGCCTGCCCAGCCACTTCATCCTCACTCCCACTGCCCCCACCAGAGAGCCAGGGGAGAAATCAGCCTGGCTCCTGCCCAGCTGTGTGCAGAGGGATCAATGGGCAGCATTTCATTACGCACAGATCTGGAGAGCACTCTCTGCCCGCGGGCAGCTCCCCCTACAGTTAAGGCTGTAAATACCCAATGAAAAACCTGTTCCGGCTCTCGAGTGCATAGCCACAAACTCAAACAACACAGGAAATGGCAAAGCAAGTGTCCCAGCAGTTGCATTAACTCTGCCCTAGTACACTTTATGGGATACACTTCACAAGATAAACAGTTCTGGATTAAGCTGCCCGTTTAACCAGAAAAACAGGAATAGACAACATGGCAAAGATGTGCCCAAGATCCTGATGCCGGTGGAACCTTCACACTGCAGTTCCTGCTCTTTAACTCCGCAGCCTTGATGGTGCATTAACACAGGTTTTTGCATTTAGTTTCCTAGGTCATTTCTTAAATCAAAACCAATTCTAATTGCAAACCCAGCAGAGGAAACTGCCCTCTGTGAGGACTATCATCTGTCCATCAAGGTACTTATATGGCCCTGCTGCCACAGTATTGGAGCTCCTCACAGACATAATGGAGTTGTTCTCCTACCTCCCACTGTACCGCTGGGAAACTGACATACAGAGAGAGAAAGTGACTTGCCCTAAATCACACAGCGAGTCTGTGACAGAACCAGGAACTGAACGCTGATCTCCTGAGTCCCCATCCAGTGCCTCCATCACGAGGCAGTCCCTCCTCTCATTGTTCAGGCGGCATTTCGGGCATTTTTCCTGTAGCTATGACTCAAAGAAGCAGGATCACAGTTTCCTATTCATCTCAGCTGAACTCAAACACTGGAGAGATTTTTTTCAGTTTCCTAATCAAATCTACCTAGGGGCAGAGCCTGAGTTTAGGACATTCCAGCCCCAGAGGTGAGAACATGGGTTAAACTGTATAGTGCTTTGATGCATGAAACACAGTGGGGGGGCCAGAACGAAATTCAAAAACCAGTTCTAAATGGCAGTAGCTCACCCATTCAGGTGTGCGGAGAGCACAGAGCAGACAGACAATAGCTTCCAGCCCACCAGACGTTGTCTGAATGGCTCTCCAAGACACTCAAAGGGCCACCCTGGCAAACAGCCTGGAGCACACAAAAAAGGAGTGCCCCACAGAGACTACGTGTCCCAGCATGCAATGCTGCCAAGCAAAACTCCATGAGAACACTGGATGCTGGGACTCAGTCTCTTGAGGCCACCAACTGGCAACCTGCGCCAGGTCATTGCTCCATCTCCACCCCACGGCAGGATGGCCATGAACATGTCAGGGCTCTACCTGAAGGCCAGCAGCACAGAAGAGCAGCTTGAGGATCTGCTGGGCCGTGGAGGACTCCATGGTCTCATTCCGGGCCGCCAGGGAGATGTCATCTGGGTGTGCGGACTTGGCCTCGCTGCCAAAGACACACGACTTGATGACGGGGAAGCAAATGCCGCGGCCTGGAGGGTTGAGAGAACCAGGGAGGTCACGTTAACTCAGGAAGGAGGCTTTCTTCCCTCTCAAACCCCCCTGCCAGTGCTAACCCACCCACCAACCTGTCTGGGCTGTGGCAAGGTAGAGCCTGGGGCCTTCTGTGGCCTGTATCTATAAAGCACCTTCAATTGGCTCACTCAAACCCCCAATCCCCCTTTGCCAACAGGGCCCTTCCCAGCTGAGAACAGACAGTAAGCAGGCGCCCAGAGCTGAGAGCTCACCCGTTTGCAGATCTGAGGGGCTCTGCGCATTACCCACAGTGCCCTATACCGGTTGCTCTAACAGATTCCAGAATATCTAACAGGAAACAGCCACAGTGGTCACTGTTGAGATAAAGCCGTGGAGATGAGCTAGATGAATTTGGCTGTCTCCGGGTAGCCCCTAGCTGGCACTGAAGCAGCGAGAGAGCTCTGCAAGGAGCTGGAACAGCAGAGAGGTAGAGGAGCTGGGGGTTGGAACTGAGGTGCATTGGCAGAGGTCTGAGGCGAGCCCAGGGGGACGGAGGTTGGAATTGAGGTGCATTGGTCCCCTCTTACCTGTCTCCAAGTAATTCTTTCTCTTGAAGTACAGGATGAGCAGAAACCCTGGCACCATGATGCTCGCATAGCCCGCAGCATTAAGGAAGAAACGGAAGAGCCAGAAGTCCCCCCACGAGTCCTGTAGAGCGGCCGATACCACTTCATTGGCAGCCATGGTGGGGAGAGCAGCCAGCATGACAGCCAGGCATAACCTGCCAAGAGAAGGCAACCAGGCGGTGAGCTGCAGGGGGGCCACTGGCCCAGCCAGCAACACCAGGATTCCTTCCACCTTCCCAGTCACCAAGTCAGAGGCAAGCTGGGAGTGTAAGGTCCCCTCCCCCTGCTTTGGGAGTTACCCAGGTGCACCTTCAACACGCGACACTGTGATCAAAGTTCAGCCCAAATGGAACATTGGTGTAAGTCACCAGGGAACAGGGGAAAACTTCTCAGCGGTTTGAAGTGCGTCCCAGCTAAATTCCATTCAGCCTCCCTAAACGCCTCCCCAGTTTCAATTGAGTACAGGAGTCTTCCTCCCTTCTCGTCGGGTGTTGGCGTGAGACTGTCAAACAGTTGTTGCGTCCACCCCCAGAGGTGGCTACGTTTCGGGGGCGGGTGAAGCAACTCCAGTGTGCAGGGCACTTGGAGGTCAAGGGCACAAGAGAAAGGAATGTTGTTTGCTCGGGTTTTAGGAGCCAGGGCGTTTGCAGCTCTGAACGTTCAGGCTCTCGGAGCGTCTTGGATGGTGCTAGTGACATGGCTTTACACACACACCAGCTCCAAATGCTTTTCCTCTTTGGGGCTCTTACTGGCAGGTGTTTCACCTTCAGCCGCACTTTTATGGGGGGGAGCCACGAAATGGAAGCAGCAGCTCCCACCCTGCAGCTCCTGTTTCAGCACCTTCCTGTAAAGCAAACAACAGCAGTGGCTCAGGGGAGGGCCCAGCTGGGAGCTACCCCTCACATCCTGCTGCAGCAGGGGGAGGTGGGGAAGGTGATGACGGGACACACAGAGCTTAGAATGTGCAAGGCCATTCGCTAGAGCTGAGAGGCTCTCCAATCTCCAAGGCTCATCCTCAACGCCAGAGAGAGCATCTGGGCTCAGGAACTTTCCCATAAGCATATGGGGTGGGGATTTTAATACCACCCTCCTTGGGAGTATCCAGCATTCACACCACACCGGCTTAGCCACCAATCTGCCACCATTAACACAGTAGGGGTCCACAGGGACCAACTGGGGTTCTCCCTCACATGGGATAGGCCCAGCATCGCCCTCACCTCCAACTCATCTCCTGGGACAGCGTTACATTACAAGAACAGGAACAAGGCCTGCATGCAAGGTGGAGATCTGGGTCAGCGGATGCTGGGGTCACTGCATCCCCCAAATGATGACTTCCTATACACACACCTGCCCACAGCAATTAGACTGGGTCAGAGCCGCCTACTAAGTTAGATCAGGGCACTGGGGGGTCAGGACTCCTGGGTTCTATTCCTGGCAACTACTGATTTAATCTGTGGCCTTGGGCAAGTCCCTTCCCTGGCGCACGCCTCCGTTTCCCTGGTTGTAAAATAGGGATGATGATAGTATCCTCCCACGGGGGCTGCGAGGCTGAATTAATGTCTCAAGTGCTGCGGGGTCCTCTCATGGAAGGGGCCAGAGAAGGGTAAAGTGTTCATTATAACAAAGGCGCATTGATGGGTCCTCTAGGGAGCCTCCATTGAGGACCCTCAGTATCAGGGCTATGGGGATCATGGATATAAATTTAACCTATAGCAGCCTAGAGTCTATATCAGTAACAGGGCCTTAAAGACAGGAAAGAAAGTTGCCTTTGACATCCCACCACCTATAACCCCTCCTTTCCCTCTCAGGGAAAGGCCTGGGGGGCATTTCCCTTCCCCAGACAGCCTTGAGAAAGGGACACCCAAACTCTAAGGACCGTGTCAAGACAGACACCGCAGTTTGCGCAGAAAATTCCCTCCCTCGTGTGACTAACAATACAGAAACTCTCAGCCCAGAGAAGTTCAAACCGCTGCTCCTCTCTGGGGCTGTCTGGTTCACATTATCACATGCTGCAACAGCTGGGTGCTGACATAGCAGGGAAACAGTTCGATAACCCTGGTGTCCCTAAGGAAGAGGGGCCCGAGAACATTTCTGTGCAGGCTGGGTTCTTGCTAGCGACATTGAGGGCATCACTGACTTAGCACCATCCCACAGAAATCCCACCTCTGCTCCCCTCATTAGCATCTCCTGCAGCAAGGGACACACACACAGGGTTCTTGTACGTTAACCCTTGGGCCCAACCGTAGGCATCTGGGGTGAAACTACATACACCCCCCCACCTAACTTGTCTGAATTGTCCTCATTCAGAATTAAATCCTCATTGATCACAGTGGCCATGGTACCTTGGGCACTGGGGTGGGGCCAGCAGGAGAAGTGCCCCCTGCTTCACTGAGGTCAGATTTAAACTACATTGAACTGCAGGAGTGGGGTCGGGGCTAGCAGACAGGGTATATCCCTCCTACCTGATACTTGGACCAGCACCTGTGCTGAGGATAGCAGGAGGGGTCAGCCAGGGAGAGAGCTAAGGCCAGCCTCCACCACTGATAATCCCTAGGGCTGGGGAGATTTCAGAGAGGGTGAGTGATAAACGGTTTGGTAGTTGGGTGGTGTCTGCTGATACCTCCCTGGCCCCCTCCAAGCCCCCGTGGGAGGAGTAACAGCTCTGGTATCCCAGGCCCAAAGCGAAGGGGAGGGTGCAGCCGGACAATGGCTCGCTCTATCCCTTTAGCTAGCAGGCCCCGCCAGACAGTTCCACGCACCAGGTCCCTCCCCTCTCCAACAGGGTGGCTAGTGTTACAGGTAGCACCACAGAGCCAGAGCTCGGCAGCACTCACCAGGCATGAAAGGAGCTTTCATAGGCTCAGGCCAACAGAGCGGCCAGGAAATTGGGAGGACAAACTCAGCTACTGTTCCCCTTCCCAGAGAAGGGGCAGCTTTCTGACGCACAATCCCAAAGCCAGGGCGGGACAGAGCCCCTGACCCTCCCCTTCCCCTGGAGTTTCTAATTTAGCCTTTCAGGCACCTCAGCACTTGGGCCCTGGACTAGGAGTTGGGAAAGACCCCTCTGTGCAGAGTAAAACCCACCTAACCTAGCTCAACTCTAAGACCACAGGGAAGGGGAGAGAGGAACCCTTAGAACAAACAAATCCCCTGCCCCATGGGCTCCTCACACAGCTCCTCGGTCACAACCTGCAGTCCCCACCCTGCTGTTCCAGCCCTGGGTTCCCCCCACCTCCAGCTCAGCCAGTGCCCCATAATCCTGACCCACAGCCTCCTGCTATCCTCACGCTGGGCTCCCCACATGCAGCTCCACCCATGCCCCTCACTCCTGACACCGCTGCTGGTGCCTATTTAAAGAGGCCAAACCAGATGTCAGTGCCATTGCAGCAACTTTTCTTCAATTCTTTGGGGAGTGGGAGATCACATGACTGGCTACGTTCATCCACCCAGTGGGAGTTCCCATCCCACCCAACGGACGAGCCATAGCCCCTGGATTTCTACAGCAGACTGACCTTGACAGTGCCTGATCTGCCAGCAGCATGGAGCCTGGAGTGAGGGGGACGCATGGGCTGCAACAAGTCTCTCCCTCAGCAGCCTTCAGGGCCACGGTGAACTTGGCAGACCTTATCTAGCTCCCTGTGCAGAGTATTACCAGCAGGACACTCCTGCGGTGGTGGAACAGAGGGTGTCAACATCACTCAGTCAACAAGGGAAGGGCCTGGCTCCAGGAGGCCTTGGGCTTCTCTGGCCTGTGAGGGGGCACTCTGATCTGGAGGGGAACATTTCTTGCTTCAAAGATTGGGGGGGGGAAGAGGAGGGGGGTTAGGCTCCTCCACCCCCGAACTAACAGGTGGTGCCTAGTTACCAGCATTCTGTCTTTTTTGATTGGTCTATTAGGGCCAGATTTTCCACAAGAGCTCAGTGCCTTATGGAAAATCAGGCCATAAGCATCACAGTGGGAATGGAGTGCTACAGAAAATATGCTCCTGACTCTGGTTCCTCAGTGGGAGCTGAGCACTTGACCATCTGGCCACAAATGAGCATGCTGAGCTCTTTTGAAAAAAGCTGCCTCTCTGCAGTGATCAGGCCTGGGAGAGTCCTAGCCAGGCCATGGGGACCCTGGAGAACACCCTAGGAGGAGGGAAAAGCTTGGAGACTAAGGTCTGACTGACGGCTGAGCCCAGAGAAATCTAACTCCAGCCAGTCCTGATCTAGGTGTCATATACCACCAGAGGAGCCATTCTCAGGGGGATCCCTTGAATTACTCCTTCCTTCAGCACAGGGGTTCTCAGCCTTTTCCTTTCTGAGGACCCCCAACATGCTATACAAACTCCATGGCCCACCTGTGCCACAACAACTGGTTTTCTGCCAAGACCAGCATTAGGAGATAGCAAGCAGGGCGACTGCTCAGGGCCCCATGCCACAGGGGGCATCACGAAACTAAGTTGCTCAGGCTTCGGCTTTAGCCCCGGGTGGTGGGGCTTGGGGCTGCAGTCCTGCACAGTGGGGCTTTGGCTTTCTGCCGTGAGTCCTAGCGAGTCTAATACCGGTCATGCTTGGCGGACTCCCTGAAACCTGCTCGCGGCCTCCCAGTGGAGCCCAGACCCCTGGTTGAGAATCACTGATCCAGCATACTGGTGCCATTGGCCAATTTGCCCAGTGAGACCCAGACCCTGCAGACAACAAGCTCCCTTAGAAAGCATAGTACCTACACCACACACACCAGAGTGACCATAGGCAACTTCCAGTGAGAAACGTCTTCACTGGCTCAATGCCACCTGCCTCAGGGGGGCTCTACCCCAAAGCCAGGGCCCTGCTTAGGGATTGTTTCTAATAAAGGTCTCATCCTCGGCACACCCGGCCACAAGGACCCTGCAGGCCAGAGGCAGATGCCCTGCGCTGTTCCCAAGCAAGTCCGTGCTGCCCACTTCCCCAATTCAGGGTTGGGCCAAGACGTGGCTCAGGGAAAGGGCCCGCATGGGCTAATCTATTCACCGGTCACTCCAGGCAAATGCCAGCCCTGCCTCGGGCAGCTTCCCAACCACCTATTTGTGCCCGGGCAGGAAGCAGCGCTAAGGTCCCGGTCCCGCTCCCACCCCAGGGGCTGCTGTACTGGGACGTGCTGGGAGGGTGACAGCCGGGAACCCAGATTCAGGCTGATCGCCCCGCTCCAGAAGGGGCTTGGCTCTGCCCAGCACCCTGGAGCCGCACAGCCCTGCAGCAGAGCCCAGCCCGGCCCCGCCTCCCACAGCAGCCGATCGGGGGGGGGCACTCACCGGGGAGCCTGCCCCCGACCCCGGGCTGAGCCCCGCTGCAGGAGGCGGCTGCCCCACAGCCCTTCCCAAACCTGCTCTGCAAGTGGGGCTCCTGCCGGGCCGGGCCGGCCGCTCCCCAACAGGGGCCCGGGCACGGAGCCAGCGCTACGGCCGGCGGGACCAACTCCCCCCGGAGCCCCCGCCCCCACCTGCGGCCCATGCTGCCGGCCGGGCCGGTGCGCGCGGCTCCGCGGCCGCCCCGCGCGCCCATGAGCTCCCAGCGGCGGCTCCGTCCAGTTCGGCGGGCGGCGGCGGCGGCAGAGACGGGAACCGCGCAGCTCGGCCGAGAGCGCAGCCGCGCCGCTCCCCACAGCGCCGCCCGGCGGCCGGGAGGGGCCCCGAGGGCAGGAGTCTGCGGGGAGCGACCGACCCCGTGCCCCGGCCAACGAAGGGGAAACGGCGGGGCAGCAGCGGGCTCTGGGTGGGGTTGAGGGGTAGGGGGTGGGGTGGGGTTGAGGGGCATGTGGGGGGGGGGGGTAGAGCGGAGCAGCAGGGGACTGTGGGGCAGGGTTGAGGGGCATGTGGGGGGGCAGAGTGGAGCAGCAGGGGACTGGGGGGGGTTGTGGGACATGTGGGGGGGCAAAGTGGAGCAGGAGGGGACTGCGGGGTGGGGCATGTGGGGCGGCAGAGTGGAGCAGGAGGGGACTGTGGGGCAGGGTTGAGGGGCATGTGGGGGGGCAGAGTGGAGCAGCAGGGGACTGGGGGGGGGTTGTGGGACATGTGGGGGGGCAGAGTGGAGCAGGAGGGGACTGTGGGGTGGGGTTGTGGGGCATGTGGGGGGGCAGAGTGGAGCAGGAGGGGACTGTGGGGCAGGGTTGAGGGGCATGTGGGGGGGCAGAGTGGAGCAGCAGGGGATGGGGGGGTTGAGGGACATGTGGGGGGGCAGAGCAGGGCAGCAGGGGGCTGTGGGTGGGATTTGAGGGCATGATCAGTGGGGGGGGGCAAAGTGAGGTATCAGGGTGCTGAGTAGAAGCAGATTTAATTTTATTGGGGCCCTGGACACACAATATTTTGGCCCCCCACATCCAGGGCCCCCGGGCACAGGCCACGTGGTCCCATGCGTTAATCCATCACTGCATAACGCAGCTTACACAGTTGCTGGTGTCTCCTGGGTACAGGCTTCAGGAGCAGGAACAGCCTCCTGCTGCCTCCCCGCTCCAGGAGTGGCTCCTTTAGGCCCCTAGCACGAGCTGCTTGGGGCTTGCCAGCGCCAACAAGCTCATGAGTCAGAAGCAGCCACAGTCAGGCCAAAAGATTGCCCACCACCCCCATTCACTAGCCGTAGCACGCTTGCAGCCAGAGTGATCCCCTCAGGGGCAGAGACTGCCTCCAGGCAGTACTGAGGTATGCGGGCAACATGGGGGTAAAGTTCAGTCCAGTGCCGCCTGCACTGGGATTCAGTGCTCACTATGGCTCTAGGAGGAGGCAGACCTGGGGTCTCTTGCAATGAGGAATCATGCCTGGGGCAGGGAGCGCCTCTCAGTTCAGTCACACACCTTTCGCCAGAGAGCTGGGCTGCAGGCAATGCTGTCTCCCTCTTCCTCGAGCCGGGGCTGCCTCAGCAGGCACATGGAACCCCACCCTAGGAACAGCATAGCTTGCGCCCAACCTTGGCCCAGCAGCCTGGGGCAGTGGCCCAGGGCCAACAGAGCTCAATTGGGGTAAGGTCACACGCTGATGTGGATTTGCTTTAGAGAGGCACTCTGCTTCCTCCACAGCCCACTGGGAATGCTCCCTGAAGGGTAGTCTCAGTCTGTTAGGAGACAAAGCAGGGCTTCCAGGAGGTTGTAACCATCACTTGCTCCCTCCTCCTCCCAGGGCAGAGAGTCCCGCATCCACACACTGCTGTAGCCAGTGCAGCTTGGTGTCACCTACCCACCAAGCCCTGCCCCATGGGAAAGAGGGGAGATCAGCCTTTATGGGCCACTCAGTTCCTGGCCTCACTGCTGACAAACTGGGAGCCAATCAGTGCCCCTGGTGATGGGAACCTCAGGGAATAGGACCCTCCCTGCCCTTCCCAAACTAATTTCACATAGGCCACCAAAGCAGCACCAGATCCCACTCTGGCTTCGAACCCGTGGCCTAGAGATGAAATGCTCCACAGAAGAAAGAGCCGTTGCCCTTTCCTAGCCCAATCACAGGATTTCAGGGTGCTTTACCCACTCCCCATTGTATAGAGTAGGATGCTGAGGCACCGAGGAGGAATTTACTCACCTAGGAACATAGTAAAGTGGTTGTAGAGATAACTGAGGGATAGAGGCCTGAAGCCCTGGCTGCCAGTCTCCTCCCCTAGCCACCAGAATGGCCATTCTGGGTAATGGTCCATCTAGCAGAGTATCCGGTCTTCCAATGGTGGCTGGTGCCAGCTGCTTCAAAGGGAACAAACGGAAGGAGGCAACTATCAAGTGATCAATCCAGTCAACCAGTCCCAGCTTCTGGCAGTCAGAGGCCTAGGCTAGGGCCATCCAGAACATGGGGTTGTGTCCATGACCACCTTAGCTAACAGCCAGTGATAGACCTAGCCTCCCATGAACTTATCAAATTCTTTTTTAAATCCCATTATAGCATTAGCTTTCATAACATGCCCTCAACCAGTTTCACAGGGTGACTGCGCATTGTGAGAAGTACATCCTTTTATGTTTTAAACGTGGTGCCTATTCATTTCATTGGGTAAATAACACTTCCTTATTCATTTTCTCCACACCATTAATGATTTTATAGACCTTTATCATATCCCCCTCAGGCGTCTCTTTTCTAAGCTGAAAAGTCCTAGTCTTTTTAATCTCTCCTCCTATGGAAGCTGTTCCATACCCTTAATTATTTTTGTTGTCCTTCTCTGTACCTTTTCCATTTCTAATATATCCTATTTGAGATAGGGCAACCAGAACTGCACACAGTATTCAAGGGTGGCATACCATGGAATTATAGTGGCATTATGATATTTTCTAATTTATCCCTTTCCAAATGGTTCCTAACTTCGTTACCTTTTTTGATAGCCGCTGCACATTGAGCAGATGTTTTCAGAGAACTATCCAGTCACTCTACAATCTCTTCCTTGAGTGGTAGCAGCTAATTTAGACCCCATCATTTTGTATGTATAGTTGGGATTATGTTTTCCAATGTGCATTTAGCAACACTGACTTTCATCTGCAGTTTTGTTGTCCAGTCACCCAGTTTTGTGAGACACCAGACCACACTCCCCCCCGCCCCCGCGCAGTTGAGAGAGCCCAGAAGTGTTGACTGCCAGGCCCCTGCTCTCACCACTTCAGTCCCCTGAGCCACACAGGCTCCTGCAGAAAGCTGTTTGGGATGATCCAAGTGCAGCTTAGCCAACGAAGGCCCAGTTTATTTGTTTGCCTTTGGGACAAGAACCAAGTGGGCAGCGCTCCAGCCTGGCACCCAGAATTCTCCAGGCACCCCCCCAGCACACTGGCGGTCAGCCTCCACCAGCTCTGGGCACATGTACTTCCGGAACCACAGCTCCAACACTGGCAGCAGGATGGTGCAACTTCACCCCAGCTCCCAGAGCGCTTCCTTTGGGGGCTGAGCAGTGGCAGCCGCTGTGGGCTCGCTGCTTCCTCTGCACAGAGCCATGAGGGAGGGGGAGGAGAGTGGTATCAACACAGAGATCATTTGCTAGAGGACTGATTATTTTATTCTTTAAATAACATTTTGAATGCCCCCTCCCTAACCACCGGCAACAGCTCAGGCCATCAGTGCTTCCCTAGCACGACACCGGAGCTCCCCAGTCACAGGCACCAGAGCATTGAACAAGCCACACCTTGCCAGGCTGGGCTCAGCACTGAGACCTAGCAACGTAGGGGAGGTGCCGCAATGCCATCAACAGCCACAAGGGGGCAGCACAGAACAGATTGTTTTTTTCTCCTGAGATGATTATTTTAAAAAGCTCCACCTTTGAAAAATAATTTCCCCTCTAGCTCTTCTCTCACATCCCCCCCTACACTGTTCTAGTCCTGGGCAGACCCCACCAATCACACCAAAATGAAGATGGAGCTAGTTTGAGCAGCCCCAGAGCCATTGCCACTAGATTTTAGCTGAGGCCAGTAAACTCAACTCATTTGTGACCACAGGAGGGTGTGAGTAAGTGCTAAAATGCGGGGGGGAGGGGAAGGGAGAGAAGCAGCCAATGATTTGAGATGCCCAGAGGGGCCACAGAGGCTGTGCCTAGGCTCACAAAGTGCTTGCTAAGAGGTTTTGCAGCTTTTCCTGGCAAAACACTATTGCAGCTGCCCTTCCAAGAATTGGGGAGAAAGGAGCAGGCTCTCCAGAGCATCCCAGGCGATTGCGCCATCCAGGACTTGCCCCCACCCAATAACAGCCATTCCAAAGCAGCGAGCTGAGACTGTCGCCAGTTTAGATGGGGTCACAGGCACCATGGCTCCCCCACTGGCTCTCAAATGCTACACTCACTAGCTACATACCTGCCACAGAGAGGCAGCCATGCCAGGGGTGGGGTGGGGAGACACATGGCAGCCCCAAGAGGGGAACTGACTAATCATCAGGGAAGAACCCTGGGCCCCTCTCCAGCCTCTTCCACTGGAGAATCTCCAGGTCCTTTACTGTTGTCAATGGACTAAGCTCCTCACACACAAGCATGTGTGCACTGCCCTGCAGGGTGGGTTGGTGTTGTTATACCCTTTCAGAGGGGGAAACTGAGGCACAAGGAAGGGACAGGCACTTTGTCCAGGGTGATGCAGCCACCTAGTAGCAGAGCTGGGGATAAAACACCAGGTCTCCCAGCCCCTCCTTCCTCTGCGAGTCCAGCTACGACTGCAGCTGGGAGTGTAAGTTGGCTGGATGGAACTGCCCAAGCAGGGAGCAGCATTAGCTAAGCTGGGCTCACATAGGGAAACAGACAGGGAATCTCAGGGAGCAGGGGATGTGATTTCCTTGGGAAGAGGCAGATGGGCCCCTGCCCCAGAAGGAGACCTGTACCTCCCCACCCAGCTCCGCCCACAGGAGGAGGGCTCCCTCCTGCTCATCTTCATGTCCCGTCTGGCCCAGCTCCCTCCTGGCTGGGGAGGGGCTGGCTGGGGTACAGGGCAATTCTGCTCATGGGGGTGCTGAAGCCTTCAAGCGGCAAGAAGTCAGAGCGTGCAGCCCCTGGTGGTCACTGAGGGAATCATGAGGTCCAGATCTTGGCAGTAGAGAAGAAGGGTTTATGAGAGTCTGTGTCTCCTGGGGAAGGGCGGTGGGAGCCCCTGCAACTGCTCCAGCAGTGTCTGGAGGTGTGGGGGGAAAGGCACTCCCCACTGCACAGTCTGGGACCAGGAAACACCCCCTCCCAGCTGCTCCTCCATGCAGTCTGAGACCGGAGCCCCCTGCTGGCAGCTCCCATTGCAGGCAGGGGAAAGAGCAGCAGCAGCCACCCTGAAGGCACCATCCAAGGGTCCCATGCAGCGCATGCAACTTCCTCCAACTTCCAACTGCTCAGGGAAGGGTGTTCGGGTGGAGAGCCGGGGGCCACGGAGGCTGCTACAAGGGGAAAGATTTCCCGAGCCGGCTCTGCTCCTGCCAGCTGTAGTGCCATGGCTGGGTGAGTGGGGTCCCATCGGGCGTGGGGAACCAGGGGCGCTGGGACGGCCCCCTAAGTCAGAGTCTGGTTGCTCAGTCAGAGCACACCACCAGCTTTCCCGAGATCTTCAGGTCATCGAAAGGCAGGAGGGCGAGGAGCTGTCAAGGCAAAGGGCATGGAGAGATCAGGGTTAGTGGTGGAGAGGCCAGGGGAGAGCATGCTCCCTGGGAACTGAATGCATTTCAAGCCGGAGTCAACACAGCCCAGCCAGCCCAGGCACCCCAGGGGAAGTGCACAGCTAATGGTGGGTTAGTGCTGATGAGAGTACACAGCCCATCGCCATGCCGCTCTGAGCGGGGTGGGGACAGACAGGGCAACTGCAAGCTCCCCCCCAGCTGCCGCTCCTGCCCTGAGCCCTACAGCGCCTCCTGCTGCACTGGAGCACCCACCATCTCCAGCACTCCTGTCCCAGGGCCACAGCCTCCTCCCTAGACACCCCACCACGTGTTTCCTCGCAGGAGAGCGCATGGACAGACTCACGTCGTCATTGCCGTCGGCCAGGTCCTGGGCGGTCTCGTCTTCCATGTTCCTCAGCAGGGTGTCAGCCCCCGAATGGTACAGTATGGCCGCCATGGCGGCGTCCTTCCTGCCCACAGCCAGGTGTAGCGGGGTGCAGCCGTTGTACATCAGGGCATCCACATGGGCCCCCTTGCTGAGCAGGTACTGAACTGCCTCGCGGTCACGGCTCTCCACTGCCAGGTGCAGGGGCGTCTTCCCACTTGTGCCGTCCTGCAACCAGCAGTGCCCAGGGCGTTAGAATGGGCCCTGCTTTGTCCCGCCCCTGCAGCCGCCAGCATAGGGCACAGGGCGAGGGGATGGAACCCCGATGGGGCACACAGGCTGCATCACAATGGGCACCTGCCACCAGCCTGCCACCAGGCAGATCTGGAGACTTCTCTCTGCTCAGGAGAGCAGTGGCATGGAGCTGGGAACCTCCACTTGGGAGTCTGGTGCCCACCAGGGCCCATGCCCCATCAAACTTGCTGCCACCTGGGGAACCAGCTTCCAGAAACTGGGAGGCTAGAGGGACTCCTCAGGATACTGATCTGGGGAAGGTGCACAGAGCAATACAGCTGGCAGTGCCAAGGCCAGCTGCCCTCACCCACCAGCCTGTGTACTACCTGGACGTTAATGTCAGCTCCACTCCGCAGCAGCAGTTTCATCAGCTGCAGGTTCCCCTTCAAGGTGCTGATGTGCAGACAGGCTAAGCCTGGGGAGGAGAGAGACCCAGAGGCAGCTATTATTGTACTGTATTCCTGTAGCGCTGAGGAGCCCCAGTTGCAGACCAGGGCCCCATTAACTAGTGCCTAGCACAAACACCGAACAAAAAGACGGTTTCTGCACCCATCACACGCCTACCCTGCAGCTACGGAGCCAGGCACTGCCTCTGGCACCCCTGCCTTGCTCCTCACCTTGCCAGTTCTGGAGCTGCAGGTCCTGCAGGCTCCTTCGAGGCTCTGTGCTCTCCCCTGGCTCCTGCAGCAGCTGCTTGGCGCACTGTAGGTTCTGCTGCTCACAGGCCACATGCAGAGGGGTGTTGCCGTTGCGGTCCTGCAGGGCCAGGCTCACCCCATTGTGGATCAGTGCCCTCACCACGTTGGGCTGCTCAAGGTACACGGCCAGGTGAAGTGGGGTCTGTGGGCAGCAAGACAGTAAGGGGTCAGGGGCGGCATCGGGAGGACACAGGGACCCTACAGGTTGGGGCAGTTGGCAGGGGATGACAGCAAGGCCATCATGCAGTAGACCAATCCCGGCAGGGCCCATGGGAATAGTAGAAGCTACCAACCCCACAGCCTCCCCTGGGTGGGGGAAGTGGGAACACTGCAGACTTCACTCTGAGGGAGGGTTGGGGGGAGATCCGGGCAGCTCCACCCGCAGGGGTGCTCATGTTGGCTTGGAGCCTCTGATACCTATGGGGCTGCATACAGTGCCAGCCTGAGTGTCTGCATTTTCAGGGTCCTATCTGGGTACCCCACACACCAGCCAAAGGCAGCTTTCTGCATTACTTGCTTCAACCAAGGCACCCCAAATACCTACAGTGCTGACCCTGGGGGTGAGAGCATCACAGAACCCAGGGGGCCTAGGCACTAGGGGGTGTGGGGAATGGCTAATCTGGACAGGTCCACCTGCCAGGCCATTCCTGAGGGCTGGCGGGGGATGACCTGGATTGAAGCACGCACACGCGCACACGCACATACCTGGAACAAGTCGTTCTGGATCTCGAGCACCTCCGTGGGCAGGTGGGTGATGCAGAAGAATGCCAGTGCTGGGAAGCTATGGATGATTGCCAGGTGCAGCAGCCTGCAGAGGAGGAGATGGGTCAGTGCTGTGGTTCCCACATGGCGCCAGCCTGTCACTCCCACACTATTACCCCACAGAGAGAAACACTTCCATGCCCCCAGCTCTGGAGCTGGGAGAGGAACCCCTCAATGCCCATGCCACATCAGCCTGGCACAGACATACCCACCCAACCAGGGAAGCGGATCCCCAGGTTGCCCAATTCCTGGTGTCGGGCAGAAGGGAACGGAGCAGCTCCCTGCCAACATGGGCCACTTAGAGAAACAGGTTCAGTGATGGCGGGTTCACCGGCCTACACCCACTCTCCACACAGGCTCTCCCTAGCACAGGCAGGGTGGGCAGAGCTGCCCTGCACAGGGTAGGCCCACGTCCAGAGAGGGATGGTTCTATGGCCTATTTGCAGGGGTGTTACCAGGTGACACTCACTCTTTGCTGCCTCCAAGCATTCCCCACCAGAGCTCAGGACAGTCGCCCCCACTGTAGCCAGCCCGGGTGTCCCATGCGGACACTCTAGATGGGCAAGCAGATTGGGGCCCACAGAGAGGCAGCCTGGGACAGATCGTGGGCAGAAGGGACCCCATTCATCCTAGGAGTCCAAAGAGCCTCACAGACAATAGAGGTCCCCCCACCCCTTGCCAGCTCAGCAGCCAACAGAGAGGTAGCTAAGGAGGCCAGAGTGAATCCCAAGTCCTATTAGCAGAGTGAGGGGATCCTTATGCCCCTGCAGAGCCCATGAGAGCTTAGCCCTCCAGCTCCTGTCTGAGACCCAGACCCAGTAACCCATACAGACTCTCGGAAGCAGGAAGGGTAGAGTCGTTCCTGCTGGGACACAAACCCAAGGGCCTAGGGAGCCTGGAATACATCCCCCAGACCCAGGGAGATACTGCAGCAACGGAACCACAACCTAGAGCTGGCCAGCAGCTGGTAGGGGAATTCCACTCCCTCCCCCTCGCTGCAGCCACAGCACTTCTGCTTTCCTGGCTCAAGGGCAGGCAGCAGGGGCGTGGGACACAGCGCGGGGAGGGATCCAGGAGATTAGCCAAAGACCACCTGCCATTCTCTGGAGTCCCAGTGCTAGGACAGCAGCCAGAGCTGGATTCTTCAAATACCCTCATCCACTGAGCCAGAGTGATTTGCCCCAGCTCTGACTGGTCTGGGAATGAACTGGGCCAGGGTCCACAGGAGGAGAGAGAAAAACCAGAACTGGATTCCCAGCCCCCCCCCCACCCCAAATTGGAGCACCAGTGCTGGGTTAGGGGGCACGGCTGACCAGATGGAACTATATCTACCAGGATTCAGCACCCGCCACTGTCTGCTAAAGCCGGCAGCCCCACCTGGGCCCAACTCTCAGCCCCCACAGAAATCTGCGCAGAAGACTGGAGCCCAGGGCGCCAGACACCAAGAGACACGTGTGAGGTCCCACGAGCCGCACTTGTGCGAGTTTCACACCGGTCCTTGTCGCACCCTGAGCAGTCAGAACAAGAGTGAGAAACTTGAAGGGAATTTCCAGCCCCGCACAGAACGCCTGTCATTACTTCAGCGCCAAAAGCCACCCCCAAGCAGAACCATGAACCCCCTCCCAAGCTCCCTCTCTAGCCAGACCTGGCCCCCATCCCCCTGGCGTCTGAGCACCTCCAAGGCATTTAAAGATAGAAACAGTAACTCCACTCTGGCTTCAAGGCCCCACTCCCAGGCTGCGGGACAGAGAGCTGGGTTAGCATGTACAGCGCGGGAGGGGTGAGAATGAGGGGGTGGTTGCATGTGTGCTACAGGCTAAGTCAAAGGCAAGTTTTGCATTTCGTTCTGATCACAGTGAGGTCTCTGATCTCCTGTGGGAGGCAGTTCCAGCCTAAGGCCAGCTCCTGCCAGAGCTCTGGCTCCCACATGGTGCAGGACGGCCCAGTGGTGCGGGGAAAGCTGATTGCCAGGGGAGCTAGGCCCAACCTCAGGGGAGGCTCTGCACACACCACCACAGGGTCCTTGAACTGGACTCGGCATTCACTGCAGAGCAGAGCACCAGGCTGATGCAATGGTGGGGATGGTGGCTTTGTTAGGGGCCCGTTAGCACCCTGCTCTCAGGGCAGGTGGCTTCACAGTGTGTTGCAGTAACGGTGCCGGGAGGCTGGGAACGAGCGAGGCAGCGTGGCCAGCTTGGGGGTCTCACTGGAAAGGACACAATCTTCTGGCTGGTTGCAGATGGGAGCGAGGGGGGAGCCACTGGGGCACTAAAGCACTGAGGAGTCCCAAAGCCACAGGGGGAAGTTATAGAGGAGGTGCCAGCAGTGCTCCGTCACACCCGGGCTCAGCTTTCACCAGCTGCTCCATGTCCAGGTGCCACCACGGGCCAGGCATGGAGAAGCTGCTGTTCGCGAGTAAGATAAGGGGTGCTGCTCATTTACTGGGGGCATCTCAACCCGACTGGTCTCAGCAGCTCCCCTTAGGGGACTACTGCAGGGTAAAGGCTGGAGTGGTGGGGCGCCCCCAGGGGAGGGCATGGAAGGTGGAGGGACTGGTGTCCTGGATGACACACTGGGCCTGGTGGCCGACGTGAATGGTAGGGATGGAGGGAGGGATTAGTTTGGTCTGGAGGAGTTCTACAGGGGGCGACTTTGGTGCCTTCTTCTGGGCAATGCTGGAAGCTTATCCCGACCTCATTGCTGAGCAGGGACAGAAGTTCAGGTCTGTCAGCAGCCAGGATCCAGGGGACCCCAAGCTGGTCCCCTTCAGGCAGAAGTAACAGGAGTACTTGTGGCACCTTAGAGACTAACAAATTTATTAGAGCATAAGCTTTCGTGGGCTACAACCCACTTCTTCGGAGAGCCAAGCCAAGGTCTGTGCCTTACTGCATTGCCCCGGGGGAAACCCCAGGTCACATGGGCATGGGGAATTCCCCTGCTGCACTGGAGGGAGTGGCCACCCACTGTTTGAGCAACAAATGGGGATGGGGGAGGGGGCCCCCTGCACAGCTAGAGCTCCCAGCTAGGGGGAAGAGCAATTGACAGCTGTGCATGTGGGGCATTCAGCAAGGAAAATACCTACTGGAACCAGCTTCTGGTTGTCCGGGGGGTGGGGAGAAAGGAGAGAAACAAGGTTTCCACTGGACGGCACTGAGGGAAGGGGGGCTGTGGGGGCTGCTGGTCAGGACAGAGGGGCATTTGCAGAGCTGTGTGTAGCTCAGCAGGCACAGCAGTGAAAGCATCTGGGCCCCATTTACCTAGCAACTGCACCATTACCAACACCAGGGAAAAGGCACTGGGAGACTACCAGGCAACCTCAGTGTAGACAAGGTCCTTGGTGGCTCCTGCAGCTGGGCCTCCCTCTCCATTTATCAGGGACAGCCCCTGTTTCTATAAGGCAGCTCCCACTGCGTCCCTCCCAGTCCCCCTGCCTTCAGCAGGGCTATAGGCGTGGCCTTGCTCCTCAGCCCCTAGGCACTAGATAAGAAGTCTCAGCAGACGGGACATGGGACTTTCCAGGGCAATTCTGACTGAACTTTAAACTTCTGCTGCTTTCACTTTTCGGAGCCAAACAACTCCCAGGGGACTGAGGCCAGGCCTGGCGTGAAAGTACATGGAGCCCTCTGCAATTCCTACCAACCAGTCCCCACCCACAGGAATCCCCCACCTCCCCAAAACACATGCACCACGTCATACCCAGAACTGGTAGCCGGGGAAAGGTGGGCCAGTCACACGCTTAAGGCTGAAAACCCAAGTCTGTCAATCCGCCCCCAGCTCTCAGTAGAACTGTTTGGGTTTAAGGCGACTGCGCTGCGTGACCCTGGCCAAATGAGGGGACTCACCTTCCTTGCCTGTAAAACGGAGGGAATACGACTGCCCCACCTTTAAAGCCCTGTAGAGTTCTTTGAGGTCTGCCATGTAAAGGCACTAGGGACATGCAGTGGGTTGCTAGTCTTGCTGAATCAGTGCCTGGGACTTTCACCGGGAAGTTGGTGCCATCCAGGACATGCCTAGTTGGGAGTATTTCCCCTCCCCCTGCACTCTGTCTCCCAGAGTCTCATTTCTTCCTTTTCCCCCCCCCTTTATCATGTGGCAGTCCTTGACTTCCTGAAACAGGCATAGAGATCCCAACTGTCTCAAGTCCTCCGCGTGCAGAACCAGAGCTGAGGGATGAGCCAGTGGCATGAGAGGTTGGTGCCTCGGCCCTGTTACAGAAAGAGGCGTCATGATGATGCAAACGAAGGGTCAGGATTATCTTGTGCCAAAGTGGAAACCCCCTGGCCCTGCTAAGCATGAGGCACAGAGGCCTCAGCCTTGTTTACTCTTTCCTAGACCTCAATATTGCCAATGATGACCGTACAGCTCCAAGAATACCACTGGCCTGGCCAGCTGCCTCACCCCACAGCCAAGAGGACAACACCCAAACTCACACCTGAGGAAGAACTCGATGTAGCTGGAAAGCTTGTCTCTCTCCCTAACAGAGGTTGGTCCAATAAAAGATATTTCCTCACCCACCTTGTCTCTCTAATACCCTGGGACCGACATGACTACCACCACAATTATTAACATAAAGATGACTTTGTTGCCAAGCAGTTGCCACCAAGCAAAATATACCCTCTACTCCTTCACCTGCAGGCATGTGCCTTCCCTTCGCCACAGCTACCATACACCACCGACCACACACTGCACCCTTAACTCCGCCCCTCTTTCACCCTTCCACCAGCTTATTTCCCCCCCAACACTAGCAGTTGTGGATGACTGATGTAGTAGGCTGTTGCGTTGGGAAAGGGGTGTGTGCAGGAGGGCAGTTAAGGGGGCTGATGGAACTGCAAAGGACAATGGTAGTGTGGCCCTGTAGATAGGTCATTCAGACCTGCCACCAGTCTGCTAGGTGATCTCGGGCAAGGGGACCCTTCCCCTTCCTCAGCCTCCATTTCCTCTCACACCATTTGTTTCCCTGGTCTATTGAAATTGCCAGCTCCGTGTTTGTCCTGGGGCCCACTTGTATTAAGCACAATCTCAGTTGGGGCCTCTAGGTTCTATTGTAGCAGAAATAATAATATTGTAATGAACTAGTCAGACAGGCAAAGAGAGAACGCAGATGCAAACATACATTCATCCCCACCCTCTGCTGCAGGGAATCCAGAGCACTCAGCTGTGGGTCATAGCATCCGTACTGCTCCCTCATGGGGATTTGAACCCATGAGCAGCTAATGGAGATTATTTTTAGCTTAACTGGGAGAGACCCAGTTGGAGCAGGAGGGTCAGAGTTCTATTCCTGAGAATCTCCCAGGGGGTCAGCATGCAGCACAGCCACTGCTGTGACATCGTGGATGGTCCTGGATTAATTACAACACAGTCTGACTTTACACAGAGCTTTGGATGGTTCTACACCCTGCTCCAAGCAGCTCATGGACCTGAAAGAGGGAAAAAGCAGAGGAGAGGATGACTCAAAAACTATGGCTTCTACGCTTGGGGGGGGCAATCCCAATCACATGGCAAGAAAAGCTTTAGCATCCCCACAGATTCATTGCGGTTAGAGTAAGGGACTAGGATCCTGGGCTCTATTCCCACTTCTGCCATTGACTTGCTATCAGACCTTGGGGAAACACTTAGGGTTTGTGCCTCAGTCTCTCCCCTCCAAGAAATGGGGTTGGTAATACAGATCCCGATCTGGGAGGGGCTGGGAATCTTAATTTATTCCCATTCGTAAAGGGCTTTGAGATCCCTAGTCAGGTGGCAGTGCCCTGCAGTCCCATCCATCCACTCAGCCTACAAGTATCCAGAACAAGGGATCAAACAGCTGACATTATTTGTTTTATATAACTGCCATCCCCACCCCCTCTTCCTGCCCACATGTTAAAGAGAAAATTCACACTCTTCTCCCTCTCTCCCAGCAGAGGCATGGGAAATCGTGCAAATATCAGTGTTTGCAGTAAACACTTGATTGTTCATGGGAGGAAATAGAGCCAGCAGCAGGAAGATTTGGAAAACAGAGCACACATTCCTGAGGAGAGCAGCCGGGGAATTCCAGTTATCCTGTTCTCCCTTTTAACCTGCCCTGCTAACCCCTTCCTCAGAGAACTGAAACTGCCCAGTAGGAACCTTTACCACACAACTCGGCCAATGCATCTCACACCTGACCTACAGCATCTCTGCTATTGCAGTCCTGGGCTCCCCACCCACAGCTCTGATGGCCCACCTCACTTCTGACCCACAGCCTCTGCCCTCCCCACTATTCCAGCCCTCGGCTCCCCACACACATTTCTGCCAATGTCCTTCAATCACTATCCTCCAGTTTCAACAGCAGGAGGTGGTTTGGGGTGAGGGAGAAGACAAGCATGGGATAAAGGCGAATGGAAAGTTCCCTGCTAGAGGCAGGGGCCAGGCATGAAAAATCCACTCACCCAGGAAAGTGGGAATCTCTCCTGGGCGAGTGCTTCAATCTCTGCACGGTCTGAGCTACCATTAAAAAAAACCACATCTCCAGTTTTTACGGCTGTGACATGTGACCGATGCAATGACATCTGAAGAGAGACAGTGCCAATGCTGCTGCCGGTGTTGGGGGAAGGGGCATTGCCACCCTGGCTGGCACCTGGAGGCCAAACCATCACAGCATAAGGCTCTTTGTGTATGAGTGAGTCCTGTAAGAAAGGCCACGCACTCCAGAGTCCTCTGCTCACTGTTTTCAGGCAGGCAACGATCTGATTCAGGAGAACAGGAAACTCAGCCCCCATCTCGCATGCCATCCCGGCAGACGGCTCCGTTTCTGGAGCCAGCATAAATCGATTTAGTGAGACAACCAAGAACTCATCTATTGTGTGTGTAGCGGGAGGTGGCAGCAATTGTTTTCTGGAAGGGTGGCCTAGCATGGATTGACTGATTTGGTGGTGGTGGTGCAGAGTCCAGAGACCGGCGTCTTCAGTCCCCAAAATAGTTGGGGTACCCGACCACTAGGAGACCAGGCAGGAGGAGCTGTGGCTCAGGGCACCAATGTATTTCAGCCTGGCTCATAGGCTTAGTCCAGGGCATATTTTTCCAGGCCTGGGGCTGTGTGAGCATGTACCCCAAGCCACCCTCCCCTGTAGCCTTTTGGCCTGCCGTTGGGAAGAGCATCTCCAACTTGGTACATTCCAGGAAGGAGGAGAAGAGAGTCAGCTAGGGAAATGGAAGCAGGAGGCCTCTTTACGGCCTTCTTATGGGGAATAGGATCCCTCCCTTCTACCATCCCAAACCCCACACAGGGACAGACTTTTTAAGGCCATTACAATCAATGGGAGGGGGGAGCACCCCAGAATAATGGAGGAGAAAAGGAGTGAAAAATGGATGTACAAGCACTACAGGTTCAGACTGGGCTAACCTTCCTCATACTGAATGGTACCCTACTCTGTGGGCAGCCCCACTGAAAACAACAGGATGACTCAAGCG
Source organism: Emys orbicularis (assembly GCF_028017835.1). Classification (NCBI taxonomy): domain Eukaryota; kingdom Metazoa; phylum Chordata; order Testudines; family Emydidae; genus Emys; species Emys orbicularis. The sequence goes on from NC_088685.1 coordinate 151,831,444, forward strand.
TGAGATGCTACCCAACATAAGGGTGGCAGAATCTGGCCCAGGGAAGCCCCATTAGATTCCATCCAGGATTGTTCCCTGTTGCAGATTTACTAACCGTTTGTTTGGTTTTAAGCCTAGAGCTGGGAGTGTCCCTTCTAAACAAGGGCAGCTGGCCTCTTGAATCCCCTACACGTGCAGCCCAGAACAGATGAAGCAGCAGTGGAACGTGCAGTCTAGTGATTTCCTAGGTGAACGAGTTAGTTAGTTGGACATGTGGTCGGCCTCATATAAAGACACTGGCACCTCTGGCTCCAGACTGCTCGAAACGAGAGAAAGTTACGTTCACAACGCCAAACCCCACCTGAAGGAGATATTCCGTGTTCTGTCTGACCAGCCGAAGAGTCAGCGGTTAGAATCATAGACGGTAGAGGTGGAAAGCCCTGTTTGACCGTCCAGTCCTGCAGGGGCCAGGGAAGGATTGGTCTCTAATATTCATTTATTACAGTTTGATTTTGAGCTACTGGGGCTTCTAAACCGTCCCTTGGGAACCGAGCTCAGCCTAATACGTCTCAGTGTCTGGAAGCTTTTCTGAGATTCAGCTTAAATCTCCATTTGCTTAATTCCAACCCATCCCCTCCTGGGCAGCAATGTCGTGCAGAGAATGGCAAATTCACACATCTTCCCCCAGTCATCCCATAGCCAGGCTTTTTAAATCTTTCCCCATAACTCAGCCTGCCTGACCCTTCTTTACTTGCCCTTCTTTGAACTCCAACTAGCTTGCCCAGGGTTCTCCCAGGGCCAGTGATTCTTTTCCCTCTTTTGCACATACTGTGGTGTGAACCTGAATGGCATAATCAGCACTATGAACGCCCTCCTGGAGGGGATGAGTGAGCGATAGTGTAGGAGCAGTGACTCTGAACGTACACAATCTCGGCCATGCTGCTGCAAGAACACTGCTTCAGGACAGCACAATAGGTCAGGTGATGGCAGCTGGTCTCTTGCCTCAGTCACTGTGGGAGCTGCTGACCTTGCCTGCATCTCTGAGACACTCAGCGGGGGGCCTAGGGCACACAGTGATTACTGAACAGTTGCAAGCAGCCCAGAGCCATACATCCCAGGCAAAGCAAGAAAAATGCCCATCAGCTTTAGCCACCACCACTCAGAGAGAAGACTAGAACTGCATCTCCTCTGGGACCGGGACCTGGATTAACTCATGAACCCACCTTGATCCCTTGTTATCAACCCTCAGTCACCAGCACGTGATTTCCCATCAGCAGGCACGACACTAACTGCACTTCAGGGGAGGAAGTGAGGCTTCCCCTCCTCCTCTGAGACACCACAGACAGACCTCGGTGCTACCAAAATAGCTCTGGCCCCATTTCCATATGAAGGAACCACCAAGACTGTTTCCCAGGCAGCAGGCTGAGCTGGGGACCCCCAAGCTTTGCCCAAGTGAGGGGGCTGCAGACGCCATACCCCTACTTTGAAGACAGTGGCTGCAACCTGCTCTTGCATATGGAGGTCAACCCTGTGAGAACTAGGGCTCCCATCATGCAATGGGGCTTGGTTATGCAGGGCAAGGTGGAGCATTGCAGGCTGGGATATGTAGTCTACTCATCCAAATGTAGTTGGAGATTTCCAATAAACCCATTGGTGTTGGAGGCATAGGCCTTGGCCTGGTGGAACTCCAGGGGCCATGTTTTGGCTGCTCCGGAGTATTAGCCCAAGAGGGTGAGAACAGGAAGAGGAAATACTTTTGACTTGGAACACACGGGGGAAACTGAGGCATAACCTCCATGCCAGTGGATCCACTTCATCTCTACAGGGGTGGGGGAAGCAGTCAGCATCACTTTATTAGTGGTGGTGTGGGGGTTGCCCAGAGCAGGAATGTGAATGAAAATCCTATCCCATCCCCCATTAAAAGCAACAACGGGCAGCCTGCTCCACTCCCTTTCTGCAGCTCCCTGGTGAGGGCGAGAGGCAGGGAGTTTTTCCAAGTCACTCCCTAAAGAGAGGGTGAGTTCATTAGGAGCCCAGGACACAAATAAAGCATTACTTTCTGGCCTGCCCAGAGCCAGCCAGACCTTTCCCAGGCTGGAAAACCCCTCTCCAACTTCCACAGAGAGTCAGTCCCCTGGGATCCAATTTAGCAGAGATAAACTGTCAGTTCAAGAGGCGAAGCCGGACATTACCAGGCAGAGGATAATGCTGGCATGTCTGGGAGCAGCCCACCATTGGAGCATGTCTCCTGCCATGTCAAACAACCCCCAGCTAGAGCTCAACCAACATATCTCTGTCCTGGCTTGTAGCCCCCTGCTATTCCAGAGGTTAGACTCAATCTCACCCACCCAGTTCTGCCAACACATCTCAATCCTGACCCACAATCCTCCTTGGTATTCCTCATTCCTGACTGCAGTACTTCTTGCTAGTCCAGTCCCTGAATACTCCCACCCCACAACTTTGCTGATCCCTCACTCCTGACCTGCAGCATTCCTACTATTCCAGCTCTGCCAATATACCTCAATCGTGACCTGCAGCCCCCCTGCTATTCTAGTCCTGGCTTCTCCAAACCAGAAACTACCAATTATGCAGTAGATTTTGTAACTCAATCAAATGTCCACCAAGGATTAGGCAGAGGCCTAACTCATTTCACTTGTGATCAGACCCATTTTTCTAGGGCAGACTGGCTAATACGTTAACCCCTCCTGCCTCATCAGAGCCCCTTCTTGTTTTCAGAGCAGAGCAAAGCAGGTTCAGTTCTGCAGGCACAGTTTTGGCTCAGCTGCCCCAATCTACATCAATTATACCCACTCCTTTGAAGCACGTTTCCATGAGAGCCTCCTGATGGGATTTCAACAAGCTCATCTCTGTCTCCACTGATGAACTTTCATCACAAGTGTCAGACTGACGACAGAGCTCCCGGTGACACATAGGAAAGTGCATCGCAGGAAAGACACGGGGCACCACAGCACATTCTACCCCCACCAGATCATGGATGGTTCACCCACTCAGGATCAGGGACTGAATCAACACAGACAGCTGAAGAAACAGGAACTACTAGCTCTAAGCCCTGGACTTTTGTGTTCATAATTAGAATGGTTACAAGGAAGTGCTATTGCTCAATGAACCTTCTGAGAAATAATCAGCTGGAGGTTCTAATGCTAGCCCAGGCTCTGCCTCACAGGATGAATTCAAGCAAGGCACGTGATGGGACAACTGCAATTCTCCTCTTGCTGCTCCTGGGCAATCTACAACCAGAAATAGAAGAGGCCTATTGGGTCATCTTCTCTGCCTCCCTAGAACAACAAAAAGTAACTCTGGGCCCTCTCTGGCCCCTTTCATTCATTCATTAAGCCTTGTAAGTATTATTAGCCTCATTTTACACACAGAAAAACTGAGAACACAAGGGAGGTGGTGAGCACTTGTACCCCCACTGAGTTCAACTGGAATTGTGAGTGCTCAGCATGTCTGAAAATATCTCGGCTCAGGTCTGTCAGGAATAGCCTGCAGGAGCCCAGCCTCACTGCTCTGAGCACTACAACACACTCCCTCCCAGAGTTAGGGTCCAGGGATATAGCCCAGGAGTTCAGACTCTGTTCCACTTCTCTAAGCACTAACTCACAAAGGCCACTCCATAAGTAGCAGACACTCTTTGAAGATTTCCTGTTTTAAATTGCACTGTAAAGGAGAGAGAGAGAGAGCACATGCACTAGCGCAACTGCAGCCATTTGCAGAACTCTGGAAAGCTGCCTCCTGTCGGGAGGGAGCGAAAAGTGCCACCATTGGTTAATTGCTTCTCCAGTTAGCGGAAGGCTTATGATAGGGTCTGATGCCAGTATGACAAGCAACAGGTTCAGGCACCTTACAAGATGGAACCAGATAAATCAGCAGAAGCCTCTCCAGCGGACTCCATCTCCTAGACACGGTGGGGAATGGAAAACAATGATCCCCGGCACACACCAAAGTCACAGCACTTAGGGCTTGTCTAGATGAGGAAATCTTCCATCAACCTAGCACTGTCTACACCCAAGATTAGGTCAAACTAACTACGGTGCTCAGGGCATGGAAATGTTCACAGCCCTGCATGACACCTCAATCTGATTTGTAAGTGTAAACTAGGCCTTAGAGAGGCAGCACCTAAAGCTGTAACAGAGGAGTAGAAGAGATACAGGGTTAGGCCACTGCCTCTTTAGGTGCACAAAAATCCCTTACGAACTGAATCAGCTTCAGCCACAGAATCTGCAAAGGCATTTTAGGTCCAGGAATATGAGCCACATGTTATGCTGTAGCCAGCTTACCCATATACCCCCAACATAGTTCAATCCAGCTGCATAGAGGGAACTAAAGTGTTTCATAATCAGGTCTTCTCCAACATAGCGGATTTGGTCATGTGGCTACAACCTAAAGCAGGTGAGTCATCTCCCTTGCTGCCAGAGCTTTGGGCTTTTGAGTTTTCACAGGTGAAAAGAGCAGAATTTTGTACATGGAACCTGCCTCCCATTTTCCTGGCAGCCACAAAACAAGAAGAAACTCAGCTTCTCACTGGCACATGGATTTCTGTCTCATTCCGACCACACAGCCCATCCAGACCCCTAACTCTGTCTGCATGTCCCACAGCTCAGACCTGAGCAGTAAATGGATTTGTGCAATTTCTTTTTCTCTCTGCTTGTTCCATTTGATCTGGCCCAGTCTTAGATTAATTGTTAAATACCCAGCACATTTCATTGGGGCGGAGAGCCTACATGTGACTCTGAAAAAGAAGAAAAGGATGGCTCTGGGAGATGGGACATGGAGTCTTCTACTGACAGTCCCCCAGTTACAATCTGACTTTGAAGTTTTGGGGGCACTGGCGATCTCTAAAGACATACATCTTATCTTTGTGGTTGGTGTCAGACTCAAGCAGTGGCAGGCGGTGAGGGGAGGCAGGGGAGGGAATGGGACGCAGAACCGCTCACCTCTGAGGCACGGGTGTCAATGAGACTGCAGAACAGCAGTGCCTGGAAGTCGTTTGCATTTAATGGCTGTTTGGTGGCCCTGTGTGAGATGAGCTGCTCAGGCCCCAAGGGACAAGTGTCCACATCACAGCCACCACCACAAGCAGGACTAACTGGCTCCCCTGCTCTCAGAGGCCAAGGACAGACAGGGCCACAGAAACTAGTCTCCCCTCCCGGTGGTGTCCCTCCCGGGCCTGGGGGTGAACAGCACTAGCCACAAGGTCACTCACGTGTCGCCATCCTCCGAGATGTAGGTGAGTGCCTCCAGCTGCTGCTGGCTGAGCCCCTCCAGGGCTTCTGCTTCCTCCTCGGGGAGTTGCCCCAGCGCGGCCAGGGGCTCGGTTAGGGAGGCCGAGCCATAGGTAGAGTCGATCCTCTCCTCCGCTTCCAGGGCGTCTGCTCCCTCTTTGCCCAGGGGGCCGGAGTCCTTCTCCCGCAGCGTGTCCCCCAGGCCCGGGGGGTGCTCCCCTTCCTCCGGCGGGCCGGGCAGGGAGCGGATGGAGGGGATCGAGTAGATGCCCGAGTCACATTGCCCTTCTTCCATCTCCGAGCTCTCCTTCCTCTCCGAGCCCCGCGTCCCAGCCATGGTGCGAGGGCAGCGGGCGCGCAGTGGGGTCACTCACCCCCCAAGCACCCGGCGGAGGGGGCAAGAGTCTGCGTCAAAGGGGGGGCCGGGGGGGGGAATCTGGATCTCAGACAGGAGCGGGGGGAAACCGGGCTGGGGCAGGGAGTACAAAGGGGGAGTCGGGCTGGGGCAGCAGGGGTGCAAAGGGGGGAATCTGCAGCGGGCTTGAAGGGGAGGAGGGACCAGGAAGGGGGCGCTTAGAGGCCTGGCCGGGGTAGGGTCCTTGGCCGGAAGGAAAGCGGGGTCGCGGCGGTCTCATGCCCAGCGAGCGAGCTGGAGCCGAATGGAGCCTGCCCGGGCCGAGCGCAAACCTAGCTCAGTGTGAGACCAGAGCCCCGCCTCCCCTAACCCGGAAGGCGCTTCCCTCTCGAGCCATTGTCAGCTTGCGCCACGCCTCGCTGGCATCGGCAGCTGCCGGGATTCCCCCGCCACCGGCACGCCCCCTGGCAGCCTGTCACGCTCCCTCCTGTCCTGCCAGCCCCGGCGCTGGGCACCCCCTCCCAGAGCCAGCGGGATCTCCCCCCTTAGATCTCCCTGCGCTGCCCCCGCCCCCACCCCCACTGCGAGGATCCAAGCTGCTAATATCCGTCGCCCCCTCCAGCTTGAAGGGCTGTTTCCATGCGAAGCTTAACACTGGGAGTGGGGGGCATCCTTTGTGAATCTGGGCCAGTGTCCGTCCCCGGCTTGGGACATGGCTGGCTCCATAGGCAGTACAGCTTAGCACGCAGCCCCTTAATGGGAAGGGCAAAACAAACAACACTTAGAAAGTCTCTAAGGTGCCACAAGGACTCCTCGTTGGGTTTTTTTTTTTTTAGAAAGCTTCGTCTTGCGTCCTCCCTCCAGGGCTGCCTAAGTTTGTGTGTGTGCGGCTATGGGTGAGAGAAAATCCGTGTGAGTGTGAAAGAGATGCTCTGTGGGCCCGAGATGTTTACCCAGCCGATTCCCAGCTGTGGGTTGCATTTGTTAAGCTGTTCTGGGCCTGTCTCCTCCCTCTGGTGATGATTTCGGACTCCTGAAATAACAGACCCGTCTGCGGTAGACGTGAGCAGGGAGCTGACTAGGCTGTGTGGGTGACAAGGCTGGCATACGAAAGTGTGTGCAGGAAATTATACTGAAAAAGCCGTTTATCAATGACACTGGTGGGAGCAAACCAGATTTGCTTTACAGACATGCACGTTTTAACCAATTTAGCCCTATAGGATCTAGGCCGCCTATGTAATGGGATGTGTCAGCCAACATTACGCATAGGTGGTGCCTGTAATCTCTGTCTAGCTCTATAAAATTATCCTAGTCTACAGATACAGAGGCTAAAGCACAGAGAGGTGAAGTGGTTAACCCAAAGTCGCACATTAGTGACAGCGCTGGAAATAGAACTGGGAGTCCTGGCTTCCAGACTTGTGACTGTCTAGACCAGAGCTATAACCACTGTATAACACTGTCTCTCAATGCTGCACATCAGCTTAGGTACGGAGGAGATCTCTAAGGTCCAAACTAGGCCATCCCCCTCACCACAGCCATTACAGGATTGTTCCCTACCATGGATTTGCCCAGACTTTGTCCAGTTACATTTTCAGGGCTTCAAGCAATGGGGCTTCCACCCCTTTCCTTGGAAGAGAGTTGGAGGTTCAGCCTGTTTTGCTTTTCTCAGTTGCATCCATAACTTCTAGATCTTCTGTCTTGGAGACCACAATGCATCTCTTTCCCTCCTGAGGGTTTACACCTCTCTGATGCCCAGAGGTAGTTAATTCCAAGAGGAAGACATGTGTACTACCACAGAAGAAGGGAAAGCTGATGACACAGGAAATCCAATAGGGAGATCTCTATGCCAGTCTAATTTACCTGGGAAGCACTTGGGCCCAGATCCTGAAAGGTATTTAGGCTCTTAACTTTCATCAATCAATGGAAGCCAATGGAAATCAATGGAAATTAGGAGCCTAAATACCTTTGAGGATCTAGTCCCTAGATACCATGGTGAGGGGTGCTACAGAAAGCCTAGATGCTCACAAAGCTCTAGCAACTTCCCTCTACACTGCTGCAGCTGTTGCTTTGGGCTGATGGGAGCTTGCGTCACAGTAGCAAACACCAGCCATTCAGGCATTTACTCCCAGACCCCACTGTGTATAAACTAATGTAGAAACAGTACCCACAGAGGCGGTGGAGGGAGAAGGGGTGGGCAGAGGGCAAGTGCAGGAAGTCACTGGAGCTGTCAATAATTTAAGGTCACAAGTTTTCCTCTAGCTCATGTGATCAATTCCACTCTCTGGATCACTGTCTCTGACCTTTAGATCAGGGGTTCTTGCAACAAATTTTTGGGTGGCCTCAGAGTGCAACCACCAACTCTTGCTTGTGGCCGTTCTGACAATTTTTCCTAAAAGACTTAATTAACTTTAGGAAAAACAAATAAATATGCACATATACATGTCCAAATCATTGTAATTTATTTATGCAGGGTTTGTTTTTTTTGCAGAGTCAATAATTAAAAATAATGTACAGTTGTCTATTCATTACTGTGCCTAAACAGAATAGAAACACAAATAAGGTGCTTTGCATGTTTTGCTTTTTTTTGGTTGCTTTTTTTTTTTTAGATTTGCTAGCTAGTAAGTCTGCTGTGAAAAGTGACCTTTTGTATATTTGTTAATATCACTTTTCACAGCAGAGTTACTCAGCCCTGGCAAGCTGGGGAACAAATTAAGCCCTAGATGGGGAGGTGGGGGATGGAGCCTGCTGCCGCACGGCCAGAGCCTGTCGCCCACCACCCCAGGGCTTAAGCCTGAAGCCCGAGCCCCACCTTCCCCAGGAAGGCGGGAAACTCACGCTGGCTGCCTGCTCCTACAGGGTTTGTGGCTCCAGAAGGCGACAGAGACCAGCCCCTGCTGGCGGCCCTGAGGGAGGGTTACTCCCCCCCCCCCCACCCATCATCACCCAGGAGGCTGTGGCCGCAAGAAAAGCCCCTGGTGACCGCATGCGGCCACATTTGAGAAATGCCACTTTAGAATGTTCAGTCCCTTTACACCCTGGTTCTGCTTGGATGTATCTACAGCTGACATTCCTCTCCCTTTTGGTGCAAGGGTAGACAATCTTGATGTCCCAGCTCTGGGACACAGCCTTGCTGAGCTCTTGACTAGAACCTGGATCTTCAGCCCTCAAGGAGGAGCAGCCTGTGCAGGCTTCTTTTACCATGATGTCCAGCACACCCTGCAGCATAGCAGTGGCTGAGCCAGTGGGTTCCAGGAATGGCCAGATGGCAGAGGAAGAACAGGAAACTCTGGGGCATGCTGTGTCCTCCCGTGGTCTGATGCAGTAACTGGGAATTCCTACCTTCCTCTGCCGCAGCCAGCAGCACATGCCCAAGCCTTTCAGGGGATTCTCATCACTGGTGTCCGGCACGTGTTTGCCTTCCAGAGGATGGCTTCCAATCACTGAGCACAAGGGGAGCTTCCCAAGATGCTCTTGGGGAATCCGATCCACGAGTCAATAAGACAGGCCAGTAAATGCACAAGGGTGACCTCCTTTTCCCTCCTCCCCCTGAATTTATATTCTAATAGACGTTCCCCATTGGCTCTGCTCACCTCCCCAAGTGAGCAGGCTTTGTGCATTTCACCTGTACCCAGGTCTAGCCCCATTGTGGTGGATGTCACCACGTTGCTGGAACCTACTGTCCTGGGTTAGAGACTGATCCCTCCCCTTCACCCTGCCCAGAGGTGCAGCAAGGAGCACTGAGTTCTGGCTAAGGCCCCAGATGTGTGCATGGGATATTCGTTATGGGAAGCAGGGCTGCCCAGAGGGGGCGGCAAGTGGGGCAATTTGCCCCAGGCCCCGGGCCCCGCAGGGGCCCCCACGAGTATGTTGGAGGCTCCCCCCCGCCTCCGTCTTCCCCCATCCTCCGGTGTCTCAGCTGGTAAGGGGGCGGAGCTGCGGCCGAGCGGCGGGAGCTCAGGCCCCACTGGAAACACCATGCCGCTGCAGCGCTGGACGCAGCGCGCTGAGGCTACGGGAGAGGAGGTAAGCGGCATGGTAAGGGGCCAGGGCCGGGCACCCCCCCGACCCCATCCCCCACAGCCCTGACCCCCAGCTCCGAGCTCAGCCCCTCTGAGCCGGGCACCCCCCACAGCCCTATCCCCCCCACAGCCCAGACCCCCAGCTCCGAGCCCAGCCCCTCTGAGCCGGGCACCCCCCCGACCCCATCCCCCACAGCCCTGACCCCCAGCTCTGAGCTCAGCCCCTCTGAGCCGGGCACCCCCCACAGCCCTATCCCCCCCACAGCCCAGACCCCCAGCTCCGAGCCCAGCCCCTCTGAGCTGGACACCCCCCCGGCCCCATCCCCCCCACAGCCCTGACCCCCAGCTCCGAGCCCAGCCCCTCTGAGCCGGGCACCCCCCACAGCCCTATCCCCCCCACAGCCCAGACCCCCAGCTCCGAGCCCAGCCCCTCTGAGCCGGGCACCCCCTGACCCCATCCCCCCCACAGCCCTGACCCCCAGCTCCGAGCCCAGCCCCTCTGAGCCGGGCACCCCCCTCAACCCCATCCCCCCCACAGCCCTGACCCCCAGCTCCGAGCCCAGCCCCCCTGAGCCGGGTACCCCCCTGACCGCATTACCCCCACAACCCTGACCCCCAGCTCCGAGCCCAGCCCCTCTGAGCCAGACACCCCCTGACCCCATCCCCCCACAGCCCTGACCCCCAGCTCCGAGCCCAGCCCCTCTGAGCCAGACACCCCCTGACCCCATCTCCCCACAGCCCTGAGCCAAGTCCCTGTGAGCCGGACACCCCCTGACCCCATCTCCCCACAGCCCTGAGCCAAGTCCCTGTGAGCCGGACACCCCCCGACCCCATCCCCCCCACAGCCCTGACCCCCAGCTCCGAGCCCAGCCCCTGTGAGCTGGGTACCCCCCTGACCCCATTACCCCCACAGCCCTGAGCCCAGCCCCTGTGAGCCGGACACCCCACTGACCCCATCCCCCCATAGCCCTGACCCCCTGCTCCGAGCCCAGCCCCTGTGAGCTGGGCACCCCCCAACCCAGAGCCCAGCTCCCCACCCAGCCCTGGGCAACAGCAGCACCACCCCCAGGCAGCGACAGCCCATTGGCACCAACCATCACCATCACCCAGCAACAGCCCATTATGTAATTGCAAATGTATACATACTATTAAAGCATTTAATGTTTTTAAATAATGTATTTAGTGTATTTTCAAATTATTACAAATTAATTTTTGAATGTATTTCAATGGTTATTTTTTACATTTCCAAATACATGTTACTATAGTATTGCAACTTTTTTTTATGAAGGGCCCCCCGAAATTGCTTTGCCCCAGGCCCCCTGAATCCTCTGGGCGGCCCTGATGGGAAGCAAACTCATAGCTTTCAGGCCATGTCTTACAAAGCACCTCAGCCAGCCCAGTCCTGGATTGATTAATTAGTGACTTTAGCACTGGAGAGAGAGGCTGGATAGACAGCCCCTGAAGACTGATGGCTTCTGGTAGGACCTCTTCTAGTGTGTGTGGAGAGTTAGATCTCCATGACCTATCTGCTCCTTGGCTTTTATGCCAGTTAGAGACAAAGTTAATAGTGGGCGTTGCCACATAGACACTTTCTCATCAGAAACTGAGATCCATGAACTCATTGCACACATGGGCCATCAAACAGCCACTGGAGGATAACACTCCTCCACTGCTAACCAGTGACCTCAGAGCCTTTCCATGACCAATCCGTTGATCCAGTCAGCATTTGCCTTTGGCTGTCAGTGTGGTTGATCTGCTGCTGCAGCTCTGTTTCTAGTTGACTGTTGTGCCAAATATAACTCCCTTGTCCCACCCCCATTCTGCAGAACAAGGTGAGACTGATGGGCAGTCAAACCCACATAGTCTAGTCCATATCAGCCACACAAGTGTGACTGGCTGTCTCAGGGGCTTTTCATTCTGCAGGAGGTCATTGATTTGTGTCAGCCCAGGCTGACAGTGACATGAGGTGTGAAGTGAGGCTGGGGGGATGTCTCAGTCCAGCTTCAGGTAAGGTATCCACATCATAGAGTCCACCACCACAGAAATACCCTCCCATTCTCCGGGTCATGGGTGAACTCAGCATATCACACCTCACACTGCGCCTGCAGATCCAGCATCTTCTGCCGGTGCTACCTTCACTACATACAACGGATCAGCTCTGTGATAGGACGTCTACCCCAGGCAGCACCTGGCTTGGTAAAAAGGGCCAATTAACACGGTGACTGGGTTGATGAGGCCCAACTGAGGGAGGAGCTAGGATAGGCATAAAGAGACGAAGTTTGTGGTAAGAGAGGGCTGCAGGGAGGAACTCTGCAGTCACTCCTTAGGGATGGGGGACTTGGCAACAGACAAGGGAGAGTAAGCCCTGAGATCCTGCCTTGGGATACAGACTCTGGCAAAAACCTGAGAGAGTGGTGAGACACTTATAGGGAGCAGAGGAAGCTCCACTGGTAACCCAAGGGTGGGCTAGAAGATAGGATGGAAAGGTAGGAATTTGCCCAGGGAAGAGTGTGGACACTGGACATAGGGTCCGTGGCATGGAACCTGGAGTAGAGGATGGGCCCAGGTTTCCTTACCCGCCACTGGGGAAGTGGCACAGACTGGGCAGTGGAGCAAAGGCCGCCTAAAACAGTTTATCCAGTAGGATTTTAATACAGTCTCAAGAGGGGAAAACTATAGTGATGTAGTCAGAGGGTGAAGCCACCAAGAGGGATTAACTTGACTCCAGAGAGAGAGAGAGACCCTGGGTGAGAAGCCACAGGAGTGGGTAGGCATCAGGCTGCTCCTGAGCTAATTCCTGGCTGAGTCACAAGGAGGCTCCATAGCATTGAGTCATGAACCCCGTGACAAGCCCCACAACTTCACATCAAGTTATTAGTATTTACCACAGTGACCCTTGCCGGGATCAGGGACCCATTGGGCTGGGTGCTGGACAAACACAGACTGCCGCAGAGAGCTTACACTCTAGGATTGAACCAGTACCCTTTAGCTCCTCAAGCTGATGCTCTCACAACTCAGCTACTTCCCTGCTTTTAGCGCTGGGGCTGCCAGACCTCTCTGGCTTAGAGGGCCGGGAAAGGAAGATCAGTGCTTGCTTGGAATTGGTTCCCTCTGCAGCCATACGGGAATCTCCCATCTTGGCTGGTACGATGCTGGGATTTCCCATGAACAGGGCTAGGCCCCAAGACCAGACAGTGAAGGCTCTGAGTGTGGAATGCTGCTCTGGTCGCTCTGCACTATCTTGCTCATCCTGCTAGGCAACAGGGATCATGGCCCCAGGGAAGGGCTGGCCGGGAGGGAGGAGATCCTGCTGGGAGTTGTGGGGGTGGGAGCCAAGAGCAGACCAGAATGTGCATGACCCAGTCTCCCGGAGGGTCTCAGCAGCAATTTGTGTTGCAGCCGCAGCAGGATTCTTCCAGCCAAGAGACTGAACAGTGAACCCCCTGCTGGTGCCTTCTGTTCTGGCTGTTGGGATTTGCTGGGATTCAAAGGCTTTGAAAGGGTGTGATGTTTTGGGAACTCAGACCAGTAAGGGGTTCAAGCTGTCACCGCCTGCCCTGTAACTCTGGGGGCCTTTCTGCTGTGGAGCTATGCAGAGGCAGCAGGTTTGGATAATTTTTGGTGGTGGCCAGAATGGGTCCAAGTCACCCCCCTAACTCCTCCCTGCCTAAGGCTCTGGGAGGAAGTTAGGGTGCTAGGTGCGGGCTCTGGGCTGGGGCAGGGGGTTGGGGTACAGGAAAGGGTGAGGGCTCTGGGAGGGAGTTTGGGTGCTTGGTGCGGGCTCTGGGCTGGGGCAGGGGGTTGGGGTACAGGAAGGGGTGAGGGCTCTGGGAGGGAGTTTGGGTGCAGGAGGGGTGAGGGTTTGGGCTCTGGGAGGGAGTTTGGGTGTGGGAGGGGTTGAGCTCTGGGATGAGGCAGGGGGTTGGGGTGCAGGAGGGGGCCAAGGGGTCGGCGCTTACCGCAGGTGGCGCCAGCTCCCAAAAGCGACCCGGACACCCCTTTGGCAGCGGCTTGGCATTCGGGGCAGGGGCAGCGCATGGAGACACCCTCCCAGGGCCACAGGGATGTGCTGGCTGCTTCCCGGAGCGGTGCAGAGCAGGCGGGCAGGAAGCTGCCTTAGGCTGTGTCTACACTGCCACTTTCAGCACTAAAACTTTAGTCACTGAGGGGTGTGGAAAAACACCCCCCGAGCAACAAAAGTTTTAGTGCTGAAAAGCGCCCATATAGACAGCAGTATAGACAGCTGTGCTCCTAGCGATAAAGCTACCACTCCTTGTTCGGGGTGGTTATTTTTTAATCGCCAGGGGAGAGCTCTCCCCCGGCGATAAAGCGTGACTACACTGCCCACGTCACAGCGCAGCCGCACTGTAACGTGGGCAGTCCCACTGTGCTGCTGATGGTGGCGGCGGTGGTTGGGGGCCCCCAGGCCCTTTTAAATCGCCCTGGGGCAGCAGAAGGGGCCGGGAGACACGCAGGGGCGGCAGGCGGGGGTGGGGGAGAGCCCCGGCCCTCAACATTGGTGGAGCCGGGCCCCCGGGCCCTGAATATTCATGGAGCCTGGGCACCACGGGCCCATACAACTTGCCGCCCCTGCAGCTATGGTTAAGATCCCTGAAACCAGTAGCCAGCCCACAAGCAACAAGGTCTTCTGCTGGCTTTCACCAGCTTAGTTACTCTTTGCGGGATGACACCAACATCCCTTCCAGTCCTGGGTCTTCCCACATCCTTCCCAAGTTCTTTATTACCAGACACTTGGACTGTTCCCCTCTAGGTCATCATCCTGGCAGGAACAAAACCAGCTCCCCTAGTTATCAGCTTGCTTTGGTGCCCACACTCCACATAGTCTGCACACCAGAGACCTGCCTGGGATAAAAATAAACCAAAAGTTTAATAGAAAAACCACAGATTCAAAGGTGGAATAGTGAGTGAGACCGTACAAGTTACACAGAAAATAAATATAAAGACACAACCTCAGGCTTTACACTTCTATGTTATATAAAATCCCTTTTCTAATGAAAGTTACCTATTACCTTAAAACTATTCCCCAGAGTATCCACTAGCTATAGGAGGGATCCAGTGTTCACAGACAGCCTCCTTCCTCAAGACTGTCCCCCAAGTTCTGGATGATCTTTAGTTCAGACCCTTTCCATTTTAAAAGGATCTGCAGATTTTTTTTTCTTTCAGTCACTATAGATATGAAATGTGGGAAAAACTCCCTCCCTTCCTTATTTTTTGAAGACTGGGTTTTCCCCACCCCGCAGTTTCAAGCTGTTCCTATTTGCTTTGATGGTTCCTCATTCATTGTGCTTTCCTGGGCTGGCCAGTGGCTTGGTGCTTGAAGCCAGTCTCATCTGGTTGGGGAGGTAGCCCCTCGTTATTTGATTGCTTCACTGCCCTCTTGTGAGGTGATGCTGAAGTCACATGACAGATACAATTACAGTTTTTACATATATATATATATATAGAGAGAGAGAGAGAGATACACATACATTCATAACCATTACCTGTATACATCTCCTGACTACTAAATTCAGTGCATTACAAGCTTCCATAAAAGATATTACTTGAGAAACTCATACAGCAAAATAACATAGTATGCAGACAGTTGGTTTAACTCCTTATTTTGGGGAGTTTAGGCCATCTGTTCTCTCCTTGTGGTGTCTGGTCCCCCATTGTCACAGAGGGAGTGTAGTTTGTTACAGCAGGGGGCTGTGAAGGTTTTGCCACTGACATGATCTTGGGCAAAATCCTTCTCTTTTCTTTGCCTCAGTTTCCCCTGCTGTAACAGTGAGCTAATGCTCACTTCCCTGTTCACTCCCCAAAGGACATGTAATTAATGGGTGTGAAATGTTCTGAGAGCCTTGAATGGAGGTCTCTAAAAAGAGTGAAAGGGGGGAAGTGACAAAGTCACTGAGTCAGATAGAACCCAGGAATTCTGGCTCCTAATCCCCTGTTCTAACTATTACAGTCCAGCACCAGGAGCACGGTCAAGATCAACAATCATATATTTAGAGGATGTCCTTTGTGTGTGTTTCTATTATCTCTTTAGTGTATGCAGATGGAAAGAGCTTGAACCATGAACTTTGCTCACTCCCTCCAGCTGTTTAATTGCTTTTTGCCCTTCACTAAGCTATCTAGGGGGGTCCGTTTCACTTTCTCCTCCTAGCCAGTTGGATTTTCAAGTCCCCAGGCTATAGTGTGTTTGGATTTCCAGCGTTTCAGCAGAAAGCTTCAATCCAGATCAAGCAATATTTAAAAAAAAATAAATCAGGGAAATATTTCTATTCTTATTTGTTTTTGTAGATTTTTAAAGAAACAGTTCTGGGCCATAAAATACTTCCATCTTCCTTTACAGATTACACTGCTAGTGTTTCCATTACAATCAACACAGCAACCAGGTAAAATTCTTCTTTGTTGCCCCTAGGGGTCAGTATCAATCCACGTTGCTACTATCTAGCCCAGAGGTGGGCAAACTATGGCGGTGGGCGGCCTGACCCGGTGCTCTGTGCTGCGCGGTGGCGTGGCTGGCTCCAGCCGGGCGGCGAGGCTGTAGTGCCGCCAGCCACCGGTGCTCCAGGCAGCGCGGTCAGGGAGCGGGGGCGGGGGTTGGATAGAGGGCAGGGGCGGTCAGAGGGTGGGGAGCATGGGGGCAGGGATCCCGGGGGGGCAGTCAGGAAGGAGAGGGGGGCTTGGATGTGGCGGCAGGGGGCAGTCAGGGGCAGGGGTTCTGGGGCAGTCAGGGAGGGTTGGATAGGGCAGGAGTCCCAGGGGGGCGGTTGGGGGCGAGAACGGGGGTGGGGTGGATGGGGGCATTGGTTGGGCCACGCCTGGCTGTTTGGGGAGGCACTGCCTCCCCTAAGCAGCCCTCCATACAATTTTGGAAACCCGATGTGGCCCTCAGGCCAAAAAGTTTGCCCGCCCCTAATCTAGCCTGTAATGCAGATGCACAGCACTGCTGGTTGCTGGGGAGTGGAAACTTCATCTATGAGTCCATTATGCCAGAAATGTGCTAGAAACTCAGATTATCCTCGCCACTCAGGGAGGAGATTTCACAACCCAGCTGACTGCCAGCACCAGGACTAGGAGTAGATCCAGTTCCTATCAAAGGGGCCCCAGAAAACCAAAGGCTACCTAACCCTTCTCTCCTCCTGCTCCCTAGTTTGGATCACAAATCTTTGCCCCTGCCCTGCGGATTCAAACCTTGTGCCCACAGAGGTGCCATCCAGCCCAGAGCCTGCATTCATGGATCCTGCCTCAATCCACCCCACTCAGCATTCCATAAACTCTGTTTTTATAATTATACATTGGTTCTGTGGTAAAACATTCAGTAGCAAGGGGGACTCGCTGGCTCCAGGGACTGGAAATGGACTATGGAGCCTTTCAGCACTGGGTCAGCACTGAGAATGACCATCTGTTGTGTGAGATGACTTTGCTGGATCTCAGCCTAGTTCCCAGAGGACGGGCATCCACGTCGCAGCAGCCACTATCACCACTGGTACTAAGTTGCCCACTGTCTCTCAGTAGGTGAGCTATGGATTGGAGACGCCAGAGGGACTGAGTTCTGCTCTCATGGCAGGTGCAGAGGGTGAGGTGTAGCGGTGATGGTAATGGGCAAGGGAGTTTACACCCAGACTGTAGTTGATCTGGAGACAAGTAGAGGCCTTCAATCAACAGATCATCCTGCACCTTTACCCCGCACTAGATTGACTTAAGGGCAGACTGTGAAGAAGAGGAAAAGGAGTGACTGATGGCACCTCCTGTGAGATCCGTGCAGCACTCTCCTGGTTCAGGGTTGGCAGCCACTGCCTCCTGGCTAGTCTGATCCAAACTAAAGCCAGAGGCGAAGGATGGCCCTCCTACTCTGTAGGGGAATACAAGCACATTGGGCTATTGGCAATGGCTGGAGTCCCAGGAGAAATGCACCACTCCCCAGAGGTAAATCAAGGGTGCCAATTGCTTGGAGTGAGCAAAATCACAGGGCTGGCTCAGACCCAGTCTCAGGAGGGTGCTGAGAAACATTCTGGTGGCTGCTGAGCATAAGACTTGCTCTGCCTTAGTCCACCTCCGTAGTTGCCTGTTCTATTATCTCAGCCTCAGGATGGAATCCTCCCCCATGCTCAGGGCCAGCACACAGCCTACACACCACTGTGTCCCCCTCAAGCACAGAACGGTTATGCTCTCTGGAGAGTGGGAACCTCCCTTCTCTCCTGTCTCCATCTGCACAGCTGGAGGCACAAGTCAACCCTGATGGGGAGATTCTACCTGAGGAGTTGGTGGAAAAGGCCCCTAAAATTCAGTCAGACAGAGGAAGGGACCCCTCACTAGGGATGGATCGAGTGCTTCTGATACCATTAGAATTGCCCCAAACTTCTCCCTAAACTCCAGCTCATGCTCAGACTTTAGGGTAGCTGCCTCTGTTCTGCCAGGCTCTGGCTGGGATCTGAGGCCCAAGGTACCATAGGAGAGGCTGTTCTATGGGGTTTTTAGCTGGACGAGAAACACAATGTCCCAGATCTCACCAGAAACCAGATCTATGGTCTGAATTCCACAGCATGGAGGTTGAGATAAGCCCCTGGAGTAAGGTAGGAATATAGGTACGTAAGGACAGATTTCCTAAAAACACTCAACACCCACACTATGGACCAGATTTCCAAAGGAGCTCAGCAGATTGGGTGCTGACCGAGCTCTTGTGAAAAGTTGGCTGAGAGTCCTGACAGAATCCTGGTGGTAGCTCTAATGATCTGCTACTTAGTACAGGGAATACCTATTGGCTTACCTTACTCAGAACCCTTCCCAGGAGACTGGGCATGTGTGCGTTTGAGGAGAGGGAAATGAAGATGGTGCGTTGTTATTAGCAAAGCTCACAGTCCTGACAAAAGAAGCAATCCCAAATGTTCCCAATATATCACAGAGGGTGAAGGAGCTTATCCAAACCACGTTAGTCCCTCATCGTTGTTCTTTTTAGAGGGTCACTGTCTGGGCAGAGTCACCTCCAAATGCAGGGTTTGTAAGAAATAGGGTCTCGTTAACTCCTTAACCCACTAATAAAAAAAATCCAGTGGAAATGGTGGGCTTGGCTCTCCCCTCACATCAGTGTGACCCCATTGACTTCAACAGGTTTATCCCCAATTTACACCAGTATAAGTGAAAGAAGAATTGGGCTCAGTGATTTTTAAAAAAACAAACCTTGCCCTGCTATAACTGCCCCCCAAACTTTGCAGTGTGGGATAGTGCATGAGAGCCTGAAACTAACTAGAAACCAAAGGGAAACTGACCAGTCTGTTTTCACTGTCCACAAGGAGACAAATGCAGAGGATGGACAAACGTCATGAAAGGGGAAAGGAAATGGAATATTTAAGCCTTTTTTCAACCATAGACCCTAATCCTGTAAGAGGATCCAGAGAAGCAAAACCCTATACCTGTGGGGATCCCCAGGGGCCCACCCATGCAGATCCTAATCATGGGATCAGGGTCTTAATGACCTCCAGTGTTGTTCACATTATAGGAGAACAGATTTGTTTAAAACCTGGCCATGTCCTTTTAACTAGAAGAGTTTCTTCTTGCCTGTGGAACAGAGGTAAGTGCAAGGTCCAGCAGGGGGAGCTCCAAACTGGCAGAACTGCAGGGATCAGTGACCCACAATCACTACTGGAGAGTAGAGGACAGAATAAGGCTTGTTATGGCCCAGCCACAGACACATACATTCTGGTAGGAAAGAGCTCTTTGTCCTGCACCCACCACCAGATCTTGGGATTCGGAGTCATCTCCTCAGAGGTGCCAGTTAGAAGGAGAGGATTGGTCCATCTTTGGCCTTGATTCCTTGGCTTCTTACTACTCCCTCCTTACACACATAGGAGGATGGAACATCTAGAGCCTGGCCAACCCAGCTCCTTTCAGATCCACCCCCTGGGTGAGTTTGGTGCTTGCAAAAGCGAGGGACTGATATCAGCATGAACACACAGTGCTGGCAGGAGATGTACAAGATCCCCACATGCAGCTCTGACGATGCCCCTCACTCCAGACCCCCTGCTATTCCAGCCCTTTGTTTCTCCTGAACTTAGGGGCTGGCATTTGTAGTGACCTCTTCTCAGCCCTAATAAGGATAGGTATCAATTCAGTTCAGTGACAAGCTAGACAGATGTCCAGTTAGTTGTATGGGGTTGACCGTGGTAAGCCTGTGAGCTGCTAGTGTAAATTAGGGTCTGGACTCTCCTCTCAGTTCCACCAGTGTAAATTGGGAGTAACCTGGATGGAATCCATGGAGGAGTCACATTGGTGTAAGTGAGAGGGGAATAAGTCCCTACCTGTTTCCAGAAGTCCAAACAGACTAAGGCTGAGCTGAGCGCTTGCACAATTAATAACAGTGCCAGGCCTTCTCCCCTGCGAAATCTGCCTCCTTACTGCCCATTAAACCTCACAGACACTGGCTCTGATGTGAGCATAACTGGATCCACACCCAGCCCCTACCCCCTGGCATGGATTCATCTTCTGTCCTTGGATTAATGTCCAAGCAGCTCAACACTGGGGGTTAGAAAAGGGTAAATCAACACAGGGAAAGTGGGGAAGAGCTGGATCTGGGCTGCAGGGTCTAGCAGGTGGGCGTGAGCAAGTGATTCTCCTGTTAAATATTCAGCTGATGAGCAGGAGAGTGGAGCTGTACAAAGGGCAGGTGGCTCTACCCAGGGAAGAGGGGACTGGGTCTGGCGCTCCATGAATAAGTGATGAGCTGGGCTGCGTTGCTCAGGTAACCAGCTGCTTCTGGTGCTGATCACATGTAACATGTCTTCTGCACTCAGTGTTTATTCCCAGCGGGTGCGCAGCGGCAGTAGTAATGCGGGCAGACGGAAGGAGGCCAGGCAGTGTGGTGGGCTCTATCCCCTTCCCCACAACTGGCTTGTCTCTTCTACCTGCCTGGCTAGCTTTTTCCTTTGGGAGAACTAGATCGGTGGGGGACGACTCGCCATGGCTCCTGCTGGCCCAGCCACAGGAGGTGACTCCAGCTCAGAACGGCTCCTACCAGATTAGCAACGGAGAAGCAAATCCCAGTGAAGACTTCTTCCAACCAGCCTCCCAGAAGGGAGACAATTTGCATTCAATTCTGGCTCAGCTTGTCTCCTACTGGCTCAGGCAGGAAGAGGTGACTCCCAGTCTGAGAGCAGCTCAGCTCCTATTTGGAGGCCAAGTCCCCTGTGGTGCATGGTCTTTTCTGCTTCCTTGATTAATTCCCATCAGGGGATGCTGGGCCCAGCGGCACTGCCAGGGGACGAGGAGGAGGTATTTGGCTCAGATACTGGGCAGGTGTGGGAGGTGCTGTAACCACATTACTTATGAGCGAAGTTTCTTATTAACAGTCAAAAGGCAATGTGAAGCAGCCAGTGCCTGTGACTCACACCTGTGAATCTGGAGAGCTGTGTGAAGGTACCAGAAGGCCAAGTGAGGCATGGACTGCTGCAGAGAGGGAACTGACTTAACTCTAACCTGAGCCAGAGACAGCAGTGGAGCCAGGGAAATGAATACAATGATAACTTGAGCGCTCATAGAGATCAAGGAGACAGTCCCCATATTGGAAAGAGAAGGATCAGAGTATAGGAATCAAAGAGTTTCCAGCGATCAGAATTTCCTATATGCTACATGTGCCCTACAGCATGAGCCAAGGAACTGGCTGTGTGACAAAAGCCACGAGTGCCCGGATGCATTGGGTACAGCGACTGCAGTGCAAATGGCTTCAGAGGAGCAAATACAGCCAATGGGCAGTGACAAGGGGGAATCCTTTAAACTGGGTACTGTAGAACAATGCAGTGCCATTGCACTGAAAATAAAGGATATTTTCAATAAGAAACTATAGATTCAGGACACAAAATACCAACACAAGGGCAGGGAACTCTGATCCCCTGATTTAAAATACAGCTTCACACAATATTTACCACTTGGGTACAAACTAAAAACCTGCCTAGCCATGAAGTGACATAAAAAGCTCTTTGCTATAAATACTGCGGATGTGGGCACAGAGGCCCTGATTCTTCCCTAGGCTGTCATCTTATGGACCACTGAAAAGTCAGTGTAAAGCACTACTATTCTGATCTGAGAGTATTTTACATCCACTCTCTGCGGGTGTAAGTAATTCCATGAGGTGCCAACCTTGGGGAACCAGGCACAGGGTGTCTGGAAGGAGATGACCACACAGATACATCAATAAGAGACCACCTTCATCCTAGCTGCCAAATCTTCTTAAAAGCTCCCCCACCTGATCACCTGATGCTAGAGAAAGTTGCACCCATTTCACTACACCTGCTACCCACCTGGTACTCCAGAATAGCACCCAACCTCCATCTCTAAATCAGAAAGGCAATTACCGGGTGTTAATGGATATTAAGGCAAAGATGCCACTGCTTTTTGTCTCCTGGATGTGATGCCCTCAACAGAGGCAGTATCATATAGTCATTAGGGCAGGGATTGGCCATTAGGACTCCTGGGTTCTCTCCTTGGCTCTGCTACTGACTCAGAGTGCAGACTTGGACAAGTCGCTACCTGTCTCTGTGCCTCAGTCTCTCATGTGTAATTATCCATGGGAAGTATCACACCATCACAGCCACTAACATGGAACTATGTGAAAGTCCAGGACTCCTCCTAACCAATAACAAAGTGCAGACTGTATGGGATTCCTGAATGCTGGGGCCACAATGATGCAAGGAATTATCAGCTGAGCCAACACGTGTGACAGCGTCAGAGGGTTCTATTTACATTTCCAAATGGAAGAACATTTAAAAACAATGAATCTAAGGAGCCTGGGAAAAGTCCTTCCAGCCCTACCAAATGTCATGTATCCTGTGTGATGCGCCTGCATTTGGCAGGTCTGTCACCCATTCCTGCATCACTGGGAAAATGTCACATATTTCTATCAGCAAGAGACACCCCCCCCTCACCCCTGTGCTCAGGAAACAGCTGTTAGTCTAGGGGAAGGTACACTGAGCTGTAGGAAGCTGTGCATTCTAGTCCCAGCTCTTCCACTGTCTAGTGTTAATTTTTCTGTGCACGTCCCAACACTGATTATTAACCAACGCCTCAGAGCCTTACCTTAGGGGGGATACGTGTTGTGACATTACACCCCATATTCTTCACAGTGATATTATTATGATATGATTATGGCATAGTTATGATGCATTTTATGCAAGATGGGTTGTGTAAGGTGTCATTGAAAAGGTTATGATTTGCTGAATATGATTATTGTATTTGTATGCATGTATCATTTTTGTATCTAAAGTTATAAATACTGACTATGTACATGTCCTTCAAATGTAGTTACACCTGGGTAACGCCCACTAGACAAGATGCTTTCAGTCTAGATCAGGGGTTCTCACAACAAAATTTTTGGTGGCTTCAGAGTGTGGCCACCAACTCTTGCTGGTGGCTGCACTGACACTTTTTCCTACAATTATTTTTTCCCTAAAGTTAATAAAGTGATATGCACATATATACACCCAAATCATTGTAATTTATGTTAGGTTTTGGGGTTTTTTTGCAGACTCAATAATAAAACTAATGCACAGTTATCTCTATTCTTTACTGGACCTAACAGAATAGGAGAGGGGAGAGGAGGCACAGATGTGGCTGGCCCAGGGCACCTCCAGGCAGGTGGGGGGGCTCGGGGCTTCGGCCATCCCGGAGCTCCTCTAGCCAGGGGGGAGGGGCCCTCCGGGTTTCGGTCAGCCGGGGCTCCTCCGGCCGAGGGGGGAGGGCGCGCTCGCGGCTTCTCTGGGCGGGGGCCTTGTAGTTCCAGCCGCAGAGGGGGCAGGGGGTCTCCACCTGCTGCCCATGCATCCACTTCTCACCGCCTGCGTCCCTCCTCACTCCCCTGCCACAGACACCCCCAGCCCAACGCGAGAACCCCCGCTTGTTGGTGGCTTACCACTCACCTCCTCAATCCCCCGCTCACAGCCAGACCCCCTGCCCGCCTCCTCACCCTGCTGCTGGCTCGCCTCCTTACTCCCCCGCCAGGCTCTCCACCCGCCTGCCCATCACTCCCCTCACTGCTCGCCTCCTCACCTTGCTCCTTAAGCGTTGTATGTCCCACCTGTGTCTCCAGAGAGGTGGCACATGCAGGAGCAACAGGGAGGAAGGAGAGAGGCTGATGCTCCCCCCCAGCCCAGGAAACCCCCTGGTGGCCGCATGCAGCCACGGTGGCCGCATTTGAGAAACAGTGGTCTAGATAGTGGGTGGGGAAGGGCCTATTCAGGGCAATGGACCACTAGAAAGAACAATAGGTCTTAGGAGAGGCTTATCTCCCACCTGGTGAGCCTTCCTGAGAACGCTACAGACAGCCTGTGAGTGATGCCTGCTAGGACTCTACAAGGACATGTGACCAGGCCACATGATGCTGGACTCCATCTTGGGAAGTCATTATTTTTCCACAGACTGGTCTGGGAACCAAGGTTTGGAACAAAGGGTTCCCGCCCTATGCAAAAGCTATATAAGGTGGGGAGTGACATCATCTGGGGTTCTTCACTCCCCACACAAGAAGACTCCTGGGAACACCTGAGAAACAAAGACTGAACTGGGGGAAGTGCTGGACCAAGGCTAAAGGGATTTCTAGCCTGTATATGAAACACCTGGGGATTCCAAGCTGTAAAGCAAGTGCAGCTTGTCCCTTAAGAATCTGCAGCCTGCTTGTATCATCTCTTAGGGTGAGAATCTACTAATTCATATCCAATCTATCTAGTCTATTAAGCTTAGTTTGTGGTTTTTGTTCATTTGCTAGGTAATCTGCTTTGATCTGTTTGCTATCCCTTATAATCAATCTTTTGTAGTTAATAAATTTGTTTTTGTTTTAATCTAAACCAGTGAGCTTTGACTGGATAGGGGAAAATCTCTGCTTGGTTACCACAAATGTGCATTGTTCTCTTCACATTGAGGGAGAGGCGGACCGGGTATTAAACCCATATACTGGCCAGATTTGACCAGGGCAGGGCGGTACTGCTCTGGGGTCCCAGGCTGGGAAGCTGGTGGTTAGAGAGCCTGTGTGTAACTGCTGTTGGGTGTGTCCCTACCTGTGTGGACGCTGGTGAAAGTGCAGGTTGGAGGGCTTTGCAGCTTGTCACAGCAGTACATTGTGAGAGGGACAGGGCCGGCTCCAGGCACCAGCCCAGCAAGCAGATGCTTGGGGCGGCCAAGGGGAAGGGGCGGCCAAGGGGAAGGGGCGGCACATCGGGCTGTTCCGTGGCAATTCGGCAGCGGGTCCCTCTCAGAGGGAAACACCTGCCGCCGAATTCCCGCAGAAGAAGAAAACGGCGCGGTGGAGCTGCCGCTGGAGTGCCGCTGATCGCAATTGCGATCGCGGCTTTTTTTTTTTCCCCGCCGCTTGGGGTGGCAAAAACCCTGGAGCCAGTCCTGGAGAGGGAGCCCAAGCTGGTGGGTCAGGGGGCTCAGTGGTACCCCAGTTCCAGGTGGTACCCTGGGGGGAACCTGTCACATGTATCATTGGCCCATTTTACATATAAGATATCTGAAGGTTTGTGCAAGATCACTTCAGGCTGATCTGGGAGTAAAGACGCAAGTCTCATCCCTCTTTCTACACTGCCTTTCAGAAGGAATAGGCAAAATTATGAGTTTGGCTATGTTGTCTCTAACCCTACAGAACACTCTGCTCCATGCCAGGAACAGAACCTACAAATCCTGATACAAAACATTCTGCTGCTGTCTCACCATCAGTTATGTAATCCATTGGCATAGCATGTGTTGTGTCCCCATATAAGGGCTGGCCTATGCAGAAGATACTAGGGCGCTGCTATCACTGGTTAGTCCTATAGCTTAAGAAGTCTGTGCTGTAGACGTTTTGGTTCAAACCCTGTTGCTAATCTTTATGGGAGATCCCCTCTTAAATTAGTGCAAGGATCCTGGAATAATTTGAATTCTTCTCTGCTCAGGGGCCCCCTATTATACCTCTGAGCTAACCCACTGCCCTGTGCTTTTGCTTTGTCCTTTTTGACTGACCCTTCCCTCTTTGTGGGAGACCAATGGTGTTCTTGTAGGAGGGCTGTTGTGGAGGTCCCCCTGCTCCAAATGAGGTCAAAGGCCTTCACCAGCACTAGACCTACACAATTTCAAAAGTGGAAATGCATGGAAATTATTTGCAAATACGCAAATTAGCCAATTGAAATTTGCATACACAATCACACATGGAACTGCAGAAAACTTGGCAGCTATGCCCTTCGTGGCTGTCTGCACTGCCCTGCCCTGGGTTGTGTGCAGGTGACTTCTCCTCAGGGGGAGAGGATCTGTCTCTCTGGGGTGTTCTGAAGGCTGTGGGATCCTAAGTCTGCCTGTGGGGGAGGAGGGAATCAGCTGGGCAGCAGGCAATGAGATTCACAACAGGCTCGCTTGCTTGCTGCTGTTCCCATGGAAACACTAGAAAACGAGAGGAAATCCAGCCCCAGCCCCCTTTGCAGATGAGCTTCCCCACCCTTACCCCACCAGCTGCCACACCTGTTTCCATGAGAGCCAGCAGGTCCCTCTGAGGCATTTCCCTGGCTGAGGCTCACAAGCATTGTGAACTGCTGTTTCTCCAGCAGCCCCCAGGGATGGGAAGAGCTGGTGCAGAGAACCACCAACCCAAACTCACCCTACACTCAAGGCCAAGCCTCAGAGCTCAAAGGAAATCTATTTAATTTCCAAAGAGATCTGCACTTTCTGCTTTTGCCCCTGTCTGGATGGATCCAAGAGGTGCTGGAAATCTGCTCTCTTAAGGCCTTCAGCAGAGCTGGGCCCAAGCTATAAAATCCAGACCTGGACTGGAGTTCAAAGAAACAGGTGTACAGGGGGTCTGAATCTCAGGGCTGTTCAAATCCAGGTGGTTAGTTCGGTCCCGTCTCTAGAGGTTTGGAGAAGTTTTTGGGTGCTAGTCTGAAAGGACCGTCTTCACTATGTCCAGTAGGGCTGCAGTATGCAGCTGAACGTCAGTCAAATCTGGGATGACTAGCTGTTCAGACCTGCTGGAGAACATTAATGGCTGCTAGGGGCACTGTCCAGGCCAACCTTGCTTAGGTTGTGAGTTTTAAGGACTGCAGCACAAGATGGAGTTTGGCTGCCAGCATTAGACTTCCTGGAAGAGAATCCTCTTTGTTAGACATAGATGAGACTCAGGTTGAACTTCCCCCCAGATTCCAGACTAGACCACCTTGAGGTGCAGAAAAGTTTGGCCTTTTTTTTTTTTTAAGCAAACTGCTCCTACTCCTCTGAGCTCCATAATTTGAGCTTGAGGAGGAAGTCTTGAAATCAGGCTGGTTCCTAGGGTGACCAGACAGCAAGTGTGAAAAATCGGGACGGGGGTGGGGGAGATAATAGGTGCCTATATAAGACAAAGCCCCAAATATCAGGACTGTCCCTATAAAATTGGGACACCTGGTCACCCTACTGGCTCCTGTGGTGACAGTTCTACAATCAGCCAGTAACCAGAGACCTCTGGGAACAAATGGATCTCAATGGATCTGCAGTGCAAAGGGGTTGGCAGCTGCTTTGGGATGGGGGTGGTGAGTCCTAACTTTCTGATGCTGTTCTGAACTGAACCCCAGAGAGACAGGGAGAACCAGTGACAGGAAGAGAGTGACACAAAGAGAGACAGACATGGAGAGCGATATGCAGAGAGAATGAATGTGCATGGTGAACTGGGTGTTTGTGTTCATTCTCCTGAGCTGGGCAGAAAGAAGAACCCACTGGGGGACTGAGGGAGCCTGCTCCTCTGTAATATGTTGGCTTAGTGTACATGTAGGGCCCATTGTTTTGGGGTTTTATTTTATTTAATTTTTCCCAGGGATTTGTTGGTGTTTATTATTACAAAAACAAAAACAGGTGAAAATCAGTGCGGAAATGTATTAATAATTTTTCTGGGTAAATATCGGGGTTTATTTTGGTGGATGGAAGGACAGGGGGAAAAGTATTCAGTAGATTAATGTTACCCGAAATTGGGCCAGCTAGTAAGCTTAGGGAGGACTAATGACCCACCAAAGTTTGGCAGAAAGCAGCGCTTTTATTAGACTAATAGCTAAGCTCAAAAGAAGGGGCAGGGGGTCACACTCACACTTGCATACTCACGCTCCCAGGACAGGCACGGCATTGGAGATGTCAGGATTCTTCAAGGTAAGTGTCCCCCAGCACAGCGATGGACAGTGTGATGAAGGTAAGTCTTCCCGAGGCACAATGGAATGCAATGTGGCAAACCACTGGTCAGGCAGTCTGGGCAAAGGGCCTTCACGGGAGATACAAGCTTGTGAGTGCACTGCTGAGCACATGGCCCCTTCCCCTTTTAAGGACCTGTTCCTCATGGCCTGCGACTAGAGATGACTTGGCTGCATCTGGTTGGTCATACTCCACCTCGGGCAGTGTCCATGCATTGGGTGTGTGATCGCTGCCTAATTAGAATCTCAGACACCTTGTCTACCTGGGAGCTCTTCTGATCTTCCAGATGTTCAAGCAGCCCATTCATCCACAAGCATTCCAGAAGGGAGGGGGAGGGGAAAGCCACTTCACAGGTATTCAGAGAGGGGGGAAAGTGTAACAGACCTTTTGAGCATACAGGTTATACATAGCATACAGATCACTAAAACAACAGGAGTACTTGTGGCACCTTAGAGACTAACAAATGTATTAGAGCATAAGCTTTCGTGGGCTACAGCCCACTTCTTCGAATGCATATAGAATGGAACATATATTGAGGAGATATATATACACACATACAGAGAGCATGAACGGGTGGGAGTTGTCTTACCAACTCTGAGAAGCCAATTAAGTAAGAGGAAAAAAAAAAAACTTTTGAAGTGGTAATCAAGATAGCCCAGTAAAGACAGTTTGATAAGAAGTGTGAAAATACTTACAAGGGGAGATAGATTCAATGTTTGTAATGGCTCAGCCATTCCCAGTCCTTATTCAATCCTAAATTGATTGTATCTAGTTTGCATATCAATTCCAGCTCAGCAGTCTCTCGTTGGAGTCTGTTTTTGAAGTTTTTCTGTTGTAAAATAGCCACCCGCAGGTCTGTCATTGAATGACCAGACAGGTTAAAGTGTTCTCCCACTGGTTTTTGAGTATTATGATTCCTGATGTCAGATTTGTGTCCATTAATTATTTTGCATAGAGACTGTCCGGTTTGGCCAATGTACATGGCAGAGGGGCATTGCTGGCACATGATGGCATATATCACATTGGTAGATGTGCAGGTGAACAAGCCCCTGATGGTATGGCTGATGTGATTAGGTCCTATGATGATGTCACTTGAATAGATATGTGGACAG
The DNA here is from genome assembly GCF_028017835.1 of Emys orbicularis. NCBI lineage: Eukaryota > Metazoa > Chordata > Testudines > Emydidae > Emys > Emys orbicularis. Next base: position 151,860,320 of record NC_088685.1, read on the forward strand.
AGTTGGCATCGGGCTTTGTTACAAGGATAGGTTCCTGGGTCAGTGTTTTTGTTCAGTGATGTGTGGTTGCTGGTGAGTATTTGCTTTAGGTTGGGGGGTTGTCTGTAAGCAAGGACAGGTCTGTCTCCCAAGATCTGTGAGAGTGAGGGATCATCTTTCAGGATAGGTTGTAGATCTTTGATGATGCGCTGGAGAGGTTTTAGTTGGGGGCTGAAGGTGACAGCTAGTGGTGTTCTATTATTTTCTTTGTTGGGCCTGTCTTGTAGGAGGTGACTTCTGGGTACTCGTCTGGCTCTGTCAATCTGTTTTTTCACTTCAGCAGGTGGGTATTGTAGTTTTAAGAATGCTTGATAGAGATCTTGTAGGTGCTTGTCTCTGTCTGAGGGATTGGAGCAAATGCGGTTATATCTTAGAGCTTGGCTGTAGACAATGGATCGTGTGATGTGTCCTGGATGGAAGCTGGAGGCATGTAGGTAAGTGTAGCGGTCAGTAGGTTTCCGGTATAGGGTGGTATTTATGTGACCATCGCTTATTAGCACAGTAGTGTCCAGGAAATGGACCGCTTGTGTGGATTGATCTAGGCTGAGGTTGATGGTGGGATGGAAATTATTGAAATCATGGTGGAATTCCTCAAGGGTTTCTTTTCCATGGGTCCAGATGATGATGATGTCATCAATGTAGCGCAAGTAGAGTAGGGGCGTTAGGGAACGAGAGCTAAGGAAGCGTTGTTCTAAGTCAGCCATAAAAATGTTGGCATACTGTGGGGCCATGCGGGTACCCATAGCAGTGCCGCTGACTTGAAGGTATATATTGTCCCCAAATGTGAAATAGTTGTGGGTGAGGACAAATTAATGCTTTGATTAATGGAATTCAATGTGGTTTTCTTCAGAACTAAAACAGAACTCAAAACACAATTCCACCTCTGAGTTTAAGAAAACAATGTATCTCTAATCCCCCAATAAAACTTTTCATCTGAATAAACAGTTTACTGTTGTAGATTTAGAACTATTAGCCTATAAATATTTACATTTAATAATTGTGCCACACCATTTGCAGCGCAAACTTCATCCTTTTCTCCTGTTTTTGTTTTTTTAAAACTTTCGAATACTTCCTTGTGTTCTGAAACCTATTCTGATACAGATTTTTGTTTTCTTCCCATTTTAGTGTGTCAGGTCTTTAAACCGTTATCTGCTAACAGCTTGAAATGTGTATGTGGTAGGCTTGAGATTCAGTACATTCAGATGCACAGGCACTTCAGAGCTTGCATGCGTGCCTGTTTGTTTATTGTGTGTATCTTCTAGACTAATACATAGCCTTACTTCAACAGGCAGCTTTGCATATCCAGTTAGACAAATATATTACCGTAATACATATATCCCATGCAATGTATTGTATTTTCCTAATAAAACAAGTTTTTTATATATATTTGAATGATAAAAAAGTAAGGTGAAAATCAGAAAAAACAAATAATACTTTTTGTAAAGCCTGGGATTTTTTTTTATAAAAATCAGTTTAACCTTTATGTACATGAATCCATGGGATCCGTGAGTTATCAATACCTACATAAATGGATCATGTCTCCCCTGAGTGGCTCAAACCCATGAGGATAAATACCCGCTACTTACACTCGATAAGAGTTTCCCCCTTAATTCAAATATATGGGACTTGTGCTTTGGGGACTGAAGGCCAGGGGTTTGCTCCCCGCCATGGAGTCTATTTTCATGTGGCTCTGATTCATTAAACCCCTAATGGTGCCCCCTCAAAGCAGCTGCCTGTCTCAGGCATTCTCACACCTATTGAAAGTCACAAACATTCAGTGCTGAAAAAAGGCTCCAGATTGCCAGGCCTGGAGCCTAAAAATCTCTAGCCAGAGAACAGGTAGAGCAGCAGGTTAAATTTCCTTCATAGCCTCACCCACCAATGTATCTCAGCCCTGCCTGGGGGAACCAACCTCCAAGGAGAAAGGGAGCTTAGTCACCTTAGCCTCTTAGGAGGCTGCTAGCAATGATCCAGTTCATGGGGTTTGTGATCTGAACACCTGCCTGCTAGGAACTGGGCTGAGACCCACCATACTCATTTGACTGCCTGGCGATCAGATGGGAAAGACTGTCTGGTGCCACCCAACCTGAGGTGGACTGGAAGTGGTGCACAGATTTTCCCTTCAGCCATCCAGAGTCCTCCCCCCACCGTGAAATGCACCTGCTCTCCCTCCAGAGCCTTCCCCAGCCCTGCTTCTCCCTTGCATGTGGGGGTGGGGGTGGGGTGTGTGCCTAGCCCTCCCCGGGCCCCCAGACAGCAGCGGGAGTGGCCTGCAGCAACCCGCACAACGGAGGGTGGGGGGCTCCAAGGCTGCCCCGCTCCCTCCCCGCGGGGTCCCTCACACTCCAGACGGGAGCCGAACACGTGCCAAGCCCCGGGCACGATTCTAACCGCGGCCAGGGCGGCGGTTCCTGCGCTCGCCAGAGCAGCAGCCGCGCGGCGGGGCCGGGTTGCGGCGAGCTCGGCGGCTCTCGCGCACGGCGCGGGGAGGCGGGGTGGGGTGGGGTGGGGCGGGGCGGCGCGCGGGGAAGGGGGGGTCCCTCCCGCGGCACAAAGGGAGGGAGGGAGGCAGCGCGGCGGCCGCAGCCTCAAGGTCACATTTCTCCCGGCAGAGGGAGAGAGAGGAGCGAGGGCGGCCGCGCTCCCCGCCCCTGCCCCCTCCTCCCACCCCCGTGCTCCCCGCCTGCCCCTCGTCTCCCCCGCCCCTTCTCCCCTCCCCGGCTCCCCCCGCCCGGCTTTCCCGCTCAGCCTCGGGGGCTGCGGCAGCCCGGCCACGGACTAGCCCTGCGGCCCGAGCGCGCTGTCCATGGTGGGGCGGCTGGGCTGCGAGCTGCCGGCTGCCCGCCCAGCAGCGCGGGGCTTTGGGGCCATGCCGGGCACGGCGGCGGCGGCTCCCCGGCGTCCCCCGGCGCCCCGCTGCTTGGCGAGCGCCTGGCTGGTGGCGGAATAATGCGTCTGCTGGGCGCCAGCGCTGGCCACCTGGGAGGCACCGCGCCGGGGGGCCGCCCGCCGCCCCGCCACCATGTCCCCCCCAGCCTCGGCGGCCGCGGCCGGCGAGAGAGGCAGCAGCACGTCGGTGCCTCCGGAGGAGGCGGAGGGGGGCCGAGAGGAGGTGAGGACAGAGCGACCTGCCCGCCCCGCCGGGCGGCTGCTTGGCGCTCCCCGGCTGCATGCGAGCGGCTTTGCATGGCACGGGCATGGCAGCGCGCTTGAGGCTCCGCTCCGCGGGGTTACACCCCGGCTCTGACCGGGCCGGGGCTTTGCATCCAGGTACGGCAGCCTCCGCTCGCGCCAGGGGCCGAGCTGGGCCCGGGGGGGCAGAGAGGGGCACCCCGCAGTGCAGCCCCTTTCCCGATCCTGGCTCACTCGGGCCGGGGCCGGGGGATTCCCAAGGCCCCGCTGGCAGGGGGAGGTGAAGCCCTTATGGGCGCTGGGGGACGGGGACCATCTGGGAGCGCGGCGGGGTGCAGACCCCCGGGTGGGGGGCGGCTGAGAGCTAGGAAGGACGGGATGAAATTGAACAAAGGAAAACGTAGGCTGGATGGAAGATGCTGGGGAATCCTCCCTCCCATAAAGTGCTGGAGCCCCAGGGCCTGGCACAAGGCAGTAGAAAATAGACCTGTAGGGATCCGTCCAGCTCTGGTTCCCCGGGGATGGACAAGAGGGGACATAACAGGGCTTCCCTAGCTCTAACTTGTATGGTTCAGTGGGTAGGAGATAGTTAAGACTGGCCAACGGCATGGAGCAAATTTTCTATGGGTGTAAGATGTGCAAGTAGACTCTAGGTAATGGAGTCCTGCTTCTTACACCAGCTGCAAATTTAGGCTGATGGGGTCTCTGTAAGGGACTGTGCCAGAGTCTGGTGGGTAGCAGTGCGGACTTGCCACAGCTAGGGGAAGCCCTTGTCTGCCAGCTGGTCCTCCTTAACCCAGTTACCTCATACCTGACAGGGCAGGTTTAGCCAGCCTGTGGGTGTGAGAAGATCTATCTAGATAATTACCATCCATAGGAACGATCTAGTTCTTTGCCTACTTACAATCTATACATCCCTCTCTCCATTCTCGCTCTTGTTTCATTCTGTGCTTATCACCATGGTAGCTGAGCCTGTACTGCTCTGAACTGGAACAACCATACAAACACAGGGATGGAAAAGCTCTGCGGGAGGCAGGAGATCTGGATGTGGGGGGAACACGCATGGGATAGCATGGAACGGTTGACTGTTTTAGGAGGCAGAGGAACAGATGAAAGCACCAGCTTGTTGTTCCCGCCAAGGGGAAAGCACTGGGCACTGACCTGAAAGGTGTTGGCTTATTGCGTTAAAAGGAAGTTGTGGTGCCCAGTAAGAATATGGGAAACCCTCTTGGCAGCGTGCCGGGGGCCAGTATGTAAGTGCATGATTCCCCCTGAAGGAAGTTGGACTGGCACTGGGGAAGGGGGGTTGTTGATGCGCAGAAGCTAGAGGGATTCCCCAGCTGCTGCTCCATCGGGCGCATCAGGGATTTGGGATGCAAGGGAGATGCAGCTGCTCTTCGTGTGCTTCTTTCTTGGGATTGAATGCTAGGGAGGCATGAAATGCAGACTAGAGTAGGCTAGGAGCCATGTGCCCTCTGGCTCCAGGAATGCTGCTGCGCTGTGGTCATCTTGATGGGCCTTCTTGCAGAGTCCACGCATCAGACACGGAACAGCAAGGAGCTAGCTGTATGTGCTACAGGCAGCCAGAGGCATGGGGGATGCTGGGGAATCCTTTTGTTTACCAGAGAGAAGCATGTTCACTTATTAGGGTCTCCAGGAAATGAAGCAATATTGACCAGGATGACCCACCAGTGATCCGTGGGGCAGTGCCATACTGTGAGCACCTGTCTGGGGATTAAAGACTCTGGTCTTCTAGCTGTGGGGTTGGTCCTTGCCTGAGCTATCTGCTCTTGGAATACACACAGCCAGAAATGCAGTTAGTCAATACCATGGGAGAGAGTGACTCCAGCTGTTCTTAAGAGCCACAAGCTGAGTAGGGGTGCTGCTGGGAGGGTGGGGTGACAGTTGTTGGCTGCTGCATAATCCCAGTATTCTCTGCCCTCCGTTTACTTGGGAGGCACACACACGCACACTTTTCTAAAAATGTGTTTAATTGTGAACGCGTTCGTGAGAGATTCGAGCACCATCTGGAGTAGGAAAAAGAGGGAAGGACAGAGAAGCTATGCATGTGCCGCACACACAGCTCTGCTGCTGCCCCTCACTCCTGACTTGCACCCCTCCTGCTATTCCAGCCCGGTGTTCCCCACACACAGCTGTCCCGCTGACCCACACTCCCCTGACCGCCTTGCCCCATGACCATTAGCCTCCTGAGTCCAGGGCTTCTCTTGAGCAGATGCTGAGAATTTGAGCCAAACTGTGGGGTGATTTTGTATTGTAGGGTGATGCTTAGCCTGGGTTGGGACAAGGTCCCTCACCTCTTTAGACCTGAGCAGCCAGGTCCCCAGAGGGAAGGCTGACTGTGATGCTGCCTCAAAGGGAACCGAGTCCCTAGCTGATGGTGGCGGGGTGTCCTTTTTTTAAGAAAAAACACAACAGTGTTATTTTCATGTAATTATAGGGACTGGTGATTGGTGCTGGAGTGAGAGCCCTGGGGAATGACAGCCTCTATGCGAGAGCAAGTATAACATGAGCCATGCCAGGGTCAGCATCCCTCACACATGCCATCCCCTGTCTTGGGGACTGTGAGAAGATAGTCTAGTCTTTGATCTTTCTGCTGAGGCTGCCAACAAGGATGTCAGTATAATATAATCCAGTTCTGGCTGACAGGAGTGTTTGAGTCTGGTACCAATAGTGCAAAAAGCATGAGCTACTCCACTGCTTGAGCTAAAGGAGTATTTCCCTTAGCTAGCAGCTATAGTAGGCTCTTATCTCCTTATGTGGAACCTCCATTAGAGAAGGACAAAGCCCCTTACTCTCTTAGCGTGGGTTACACAGCCATGCTGGCGTTTTTCATAATGTTGACAGCTGCCCTCTGGGAACCAGGTAGAGAAACCATGTGCTCATTTCACATAGGTACCAGACAGCCATCGCACTGTGGTGACTTTTGATCCCTACCCATCAGGCCAGACCTGAAAAAGCAACATATCCCCTCAAATGCCCAGTCACCACAAAGGTTAGGTGGAAGCATTGCTGTCTCCGTGCAGAGCCTGTCCGAGGCCTCCGGTCCTGTTGGGGATGGAACATTCTTATACTGAGATTGGCAGGACATGCTGCTGCATTCACTGTTCACAAAGACCGAGTCCCTGAGGAACATGCCCAGTTCCCAACTGTAGGTGACCATTGGGCAGAGCCTGTAGGGGACATTGGAGAGAAGGGCAGGATACTGGACAACATGGAGATGAAAGTGAGGGGAACTACAGTTGCTCTGCCCTCCTTGATGGTGCCTTGCATTGTTACATCCCATACCAGGGCACTGATTTCCCCAAAACCTGGTACAGTTTCGGCCACTGCTCTGTGTAACCCCAGGGCTGCCTGAGGGCTGGAGGGAATCCAAAAAAATCCTGTCTGCCACATGCACATTGGGCTGAACCAGTACCACTCCACTCAGCCATGCAGTTCCGCCAGGGACGACTTTGGCCCCTCTCCCTGTCACACTAACACCCAAGCTCTCAGACTGTGGCCTGCTTCTGCAGAACCCAGTGCCATCCTATCCACGCTGATGAGGTGCAAGTCAGATTGGATTCTCTCAGACATCCATTTGTGGCAATTCCAGCCTGTCCCCAACCCCAGCAAGCACTGAAGCCTGGGAATAAGCTATGGGTCCCTGCTCCCATTCTCAGGTGACTTCAGTGGGTAGAACAAACCCTCCCCACATCCCGGTGTAATCTGGAAGCCGTGGTATCACTGCAGCAGGTTCCCTGCACCAGGTCTCCCTCTGTCCCAAATGCACAGCTTTCCCCGTCCCTCTGCAGTTGGCAGCACTGCCAGCCTTGGGTGAGCCAGATGTTTCCTCTGGGAAGCATCACAGCGAGGGTGTAGGGATGTGAGGCACAGCTGCAGGGTTTGCTCAGATGTGGGCTGACACCCTCACCAAGTCAGACAAGGGACAGCCAACCCAGGGGCCAGCCCATTGAAGTCAGTGGGGTTTCCCAGGTGTGACCCTGGGCAGAGTCTGGCCCCTCCAAGTCTTGTTCTGGGGATTGGCTGCTGCAGGGGAGGCACAAGGCTTAATCTCTTATCTGATGTAAGTAAATCTGCAAGGCAGAGCCATGGAAACTGCTGCTAATGACTCCCAGCAGATTAACCTGCAACTCACTGCCACTTTGCTCCATGCAGGAGCCACCTGAACCCCACACTGGTGCCTTGGGGCTCATGACTTCAGCATTTTGGAGCTCTGTCTCTGGGACACATAACCCCCTCAAACTCCTGGCCAGGCCATACTTGGATGACACTGGAAAGCTGAGTGGTATAAGGTCATGGAGATGGATTGGGGGACAGGTGCGTGTCCAAAAATCAAGGATGTTCTTTGCTGGTGAGATGGAGGGTAGGTGAGAAATCCTTTTCCCAGCTCCCTTGCAGTTGATCTGTTTCTCCTAACCTAGCCATCACATTGGGGTGTGTGTGGGGGGGGGGGAGGGGCGGCAGCAGGGAAGAACTGTTGGTGCAAAGTTGGGCATGGGTTGGGTCCATTTAGGGGAAAGTGCAGGAGTCCAGGTGGCAGGGAACAGTTTGGGTCACTTGTTAAGTAGAGGGGTCATAGACATGGGAAGGGTTGGACTGTTTGGAAAGAGTTCTGACCAGAGCAACAAGTCATCTACAGAGCTCAAAGGGGCTCTCAATTTGCTTTGTATTCAAAGTTGGAGCAGCAGTGAGGGTAGGAATGGAAAAGGGCTGGTTAGGCCATTCAGCTAGTCTCCTGGGAGCTGGGTTGTCCCATACAGCCCATTCTGCAGGGCTCCATATGCTCCCACGTGCTGGAGAAGGAGATTCCCCAGATCTCAAGGTCAGGGAGCCTTTCAAATAATTTAGTCCAAACGATGACTTACAATGTCATTTTATTCCCCCACCTCCTGCTCTCCATGTTTCTTTGAGTCACTTCACTGCCAGGTGTAAGTTCTGCTCCTGTCAGCCCCTGCAGCAGCCAGTGCAGGTGGAGGTGAGGAAGATAGGGTCCATTCTGCCTCAGGCATCAGTAGCAGCATTGACTGCTTGCGTTGGATTTCAGCATCTTTAATCTCGGTGATGATGTCAGAGGCAGAACCCGGGTGAAGTAGCTATTGTTGTGTCAGGGCATGGGAGGTGAAAATAGTAATGTCACCCTTTGCCCTTCCCATCTGAGCACCTGAAAGCACTTCAGACACGTCTGTGAACCTGGCCTCCACCGCCCGCTGGGTTCAGGATCATTATTCCCCTATAGAGTGGGAAACTGAGGCACAGAGAGATGAAGGGACTTGATCAAGGTCATGCAGTGAGCCAGTGTCAGAGCCAGGGATGGAAGCCAGGAAGCTTGGCTCCTGTCTGTTAGTAGTAGAAGAATCTATACTTGCAGGTGTAAGAACAGATTTGCTAAGCACACCGGGATGTTAAGAAGTACAGCTAGTGGAGGATGCTTACAGTGAACTCAGCTAGAGGGAAACCCTGTTTACAATGAAATAGGGCAAACTTCTCGCCTCATTTCATTGGTCTGCAGTGGGCAGATCACGGCAGCAGTCGTAGTGCAGTCTCCACTGCTGAGAGAGAAGCTGTTCTGGCAGTAAAGGGATTTCCCCTATGCCGGCTTCTTTGGTGTTCTGGACTTTTCCATATCGCCAGTTCTCTTCCTTAAAGCCAGGGGCCCAGAGGAAAGGCCCCACTTCCTTGGTAGCCCCTGCAGGCAGCTCTAGCAGAATTTCCATCTGGGGCGATAGCTTTGGAGTTGTGGGTCTTTCACCGAGAGTAAATTTGCAGCGTGAGGAGAGAGAGAGTGTGTGTGTGTGTGTGTGTGTGCGTGTACAGTTTGTAGCAGGGTTACTGTGACCCTGTAAAGCACTGCAGTATTTAAATGCTGCGTAGTCTCAGGAGGAGGCTGATGCGTGGACTAGAGCTCTACTGAACCTAGCTCCTGGGATAAAGGCTTTGCCTGCAGCGCTTCTGATGCCCTGGATAGGTAACTGCAAAGGGCTTCACCTTGGACTTGCCACAGGGCTACCTGGAAGCTTCAGCAGGTGGTGTCTGCCTCCTGAGCAGGGCAGGCCACTGAGAGCACGTCACACCCTGCATTGGCCACCAGGTGAAATTCAACTATCCCCAAAGCCCCACGTGGCCTGGGGCCCATCTCCCTCCAGGACTGACGCCCCGACCCCACTCTGCCAATACAGCACATTGAATTATTTGGTTGATTCCTTTTCTCTGTTTGTGAGTTACCTGCAAACCAGGCCTGATTTCTGCAAATGTGCTCATCGTTTCCCATTGGCCAGTGAACCCCACACATACCTTGAGATTAGCATGGACCTTAGGGATCTGCCAGAGGCACAAGGCTACCCTGCTTCAGGGCCCCCTGTGCTCTGATGCCCTTCAGCATTACAGGACCTCTCCTGCTGTATCATAAAGCAGACTCAGGACTTCTGGGTCAGGCTGTGCCCCATAATCTGTGAGGGGGAAGCTGGGGAATACCTCTTGGATGGCCCCCTTCTGCACTGGGAAACCTCCTGGGCTGTGAGGCTCCAATGGAACTGCTCTGCTGGGGAGCTGGAAGAGGGAAGCAGAGGGCCCTGGAGCTCCTGTGATTCTGCAGCGCTGCCAGGGAATAGAGGACAAAGGGAACTCCTGCAATTCTACAGGGCAGGCTGAGCTAGGGAGCAGAGCATAGGGGGAATCTGGGAGATCTTATAATGCTGGGCAGGGCTGGGCTGAGCTGGCAAAAAGGACATGGGGGTGGGGGCAGAAGAGAAAGCCAGGGGGATGTTGTGGCTGCACTACAGGGCTGAGGAGCTGAGAGGATTCAGCAGGGCTCTGAACCAGGCCCTCCCACTAGGTGCTCCCTTCCTTTTTCCCCGTTCTCCTTCCTCTCCCTTTTTGCTTCGTTCTTTCACTCCCTGCCTCCGGAGCCCTGCAGATGTGACACTGATGCAATTCTGTGTCGTGATTCAGAGAAGGGCTGGGACTTGCTTCTGTCAGATCTGAAGTTCCCAGCTCCATCACACACAGAGCCAGCCCCCAGCTTTTTGTGCTGAGGCTGTTGCCTGGAGACTAGTTCTGCCCAAGAGACCCATCCCCAGGCTCTAGAACCCAGCCAGCTCCTCCATGTGCACCCTGGGAGTTTAGCGTTCTTCATACTCCAGGAGCAAGAGAAACACAGGTTTCCCATGGAAATGTGAAGGGTTTTATCCAGCCACCATTCCCCTCACTGCGTGAGCCCCGGCTGCATTTCTCTTTGATGTTCTACACACAGCGCTCTGTGTTCCACTCATTAAAGGCACACTCCTAGGGTGGGAATCTCACTGCAGCAGAGTGAAGAAATCTCAGTGTTCTGAGCCAAATCCAGGTCCCACGCCATTCAGTGGCAAAACTCCCATTGGCAGCAGCAGGACCAGAACCTGGTTTGTAGGGTCATATTTTGGCAAGTTTCAGGAGGAAGGATCAGCATTTTGGAGACCAGGTCAGGACTCACGTTCTAGCCCCAGCTTGGGGGGAAGGGGTTGTGGTTAAAGCACTGGATTTCTCGATTCTATTGCCAGCACTGCCAATGATTCATTGTGTGACCCTGGTTCAGTTCCCTCCCTACTATGTGCCTCAGTTTCCCCTCTCTACTGGGTGACACTGGTACTGACCCAGCTCCTGAGAGGGCGAGGAGGGTTATGAGACTGAATTCATTAGTGTCTGTAAAGCCCTTTGGGATCCTTGGATGGAAGGGGCCAGAAGGTTGTTATTGAAACGGCAGGGCAGAAGCAGTGCCCATTGAGTTTGCATGCACACTGCTGATAGTACATTCATTCTCTGTGCACCAGGGCAGGGGAAACACCCCAGGGTAAGAAGCACAGGCACGGGTTCCAGTTGGTGAGGCTAGACCCCACACGTATACAGTGAGCTTAGCTAGGTGCACGTGGGCAGATCACAGTTTAAGAGCAATGACAGTCATGGGCCAACATTTCAGGTTTTGTAAATGGTGGGAGACGGTCATTACCTATGCACCATCCCCTGTGCACCTCCTCAAGGCAAAGCATGGTGCTGCATCCACTCAGCCTCAGTTTCCTCAACAGAATTTCCAGCCAGCTGTGGTGACTTACATGGCTCAGCCCTCTGGCCAGGTCACCACAAAAGTCCATCTCCCTTCTGGGGTAGCAGACTCCAAAGTTACAGTCCAAAACAAACGCCAGATAAAGGAGTCTTTGTACCAGCTGGGCCTAGTTCTGAGCTCCTACAGTGTTATTTGTTCATCCCTGTGGCGGGGCGATGACTCATTGGCACAGCGCCTCCTGCTGGTCGTCCTGGGAATTAGCTCTTCCAGCCCAGAGCGCCCTCTGCGGGCTGGTGTCTTGCCTGCTGCTGGCCCCGTGTCCTTCCCAGATCCCAGTGCCCTTTACCCAGGGGTTCTGCCCACCGCAATACCCCCTCACTCTGGCTCTCCCCCCCCTCAGAGGAATCCCCAACCCTCTAAACCCACCTTGCCTCAGTGGCTACTGCCAGTCTCCATTTAGCCCCCGCTCACTGGGGCTGACGGCAGTCTGTAAACCACTCATCACCAGCAAGGGGGGTTGGACCAGTTGCCTCTGCCTATTCCTGGGCTGCCCCTCTGCAGCCCTAGTACCCTTTTGTGGGCCCTTAACTCGGCCTGCAGCCTAGGCTTTGCTAGGCTGGAGCTCCCCAGCTCCCTCTGCCCTTCCCCAGCACTGCTCCACCCTAGGTATCCTTCTCAGCTCCCAGGCAACCAGGTCCTTCTCCCTCAGAAAGCTAGAGAGAGAATGGTGTCTATGTCAGTCTCTGACCCTCAGCCCTCTTATAGGGCCAGCTGTGGTCAGATTGGGGTGTGGCCCCACCTATGGCTGCTTCCCCCAATCAGCCTAGCTTTTTCCCCACCACAGCCCTCTCCCAGGGCTGTTTTAAGCCCTTTAGGGCAGGAGCGGGGTGACTACCCCGCTACAATCCCCCAACCCACTTCACTTCAGGTGAGGCACCCCCTGCCATGACTTGGCTTAACAACAAATCAGTGGATGCCAGGTATATCCAAATAATCCCATGTCAGGAGCTCCCTTCCCTCCAGGGAAGCTCTGACAAGCTGCAGTCTCATTCAGTGCCTCACTCCAACTACTTTTCTTTCCCCGTGAGAGCTGTTGGCTGTAGGCAGCCCCTAACTGAGCCAGCACTCTTCTTTTTAGCCCCTTCCTTCAGGCCTGACATCCACAGACAGGAATAGCAGGTGGGGCTGAGTGAGCTTCCAGTAGCCCATTAACCCTTTTCAGGTTCGTGTGGGGCTTGTAAGCCCCCTGACAGGAGTTACAAAAGAATTTAAATGCAAACGGCTGATTCTAGATAAACCTTATCAGAGACCCAAACAAATAGCAGCAGCATCGGTGGGTGAGTACATTGATACCACTGCCCTCATGTGGACCAATATTGTCTCATTATTTCCTTGTACTCCCCCATCTATCTGTCTGTATCCATCTTCTGTCTCTTGTCTGATACATAGATCGTCAGCTTGTTGGGGCAGGGACCGTCATTTTGGTCTGTGTTTGTACAGTGCCTAGCACAATGGGGTCCTGGTCCGTGACTCGGGCTCCTGAGTCCTATGGCAATACAAAGAAATAATAATAATAATGGAGAAGGTTTATCTAGAAGCAGCTGCTTACCTCCTGTTAATACAGAAGAACCAGGAAGTGAAGCTAGCGAAGAGAAGCATACATAGTGAACAGACAGCATCAGTGCAGCCAAATCAATGAGATGTTAAAGTTTCTGTCCATTTCAATAGCCTCAGGTGCTGTCAGTAATGCAGGGAAGGTATTGAAACAACTAGGGGATTATTCTTTTGACTGTGTTGCTGTAAATAATGTTTTAGATTCCTGTCACATTCTTCATCCCAAAGCACGTGATTGGGCACATGAAGGGACTGCTCCTCTTTCTGCTGAAATGCAGCCACCTCTGGGGTGGGATGCCACAGCCATCCTCAACCAACACTATATTTTATAGGAGGGGAAGTAAATAATAACAATATTGTACATTTACAGGGCCACAGAACATCCAATCCTAAAAGTACAGGGGCTAGGGCACCACTGGAGATGTTGAGAGGGAGACAACAGGAGGAGAAAGGGGATATTTTTGGCCAAGGGCACTGGGGCAAACTGTGATTCTTAGAAAAAGTGTGGTGGGATCTTTACCATCTCTGAAGATCATTCGGGGTCATGTTTGTTAGGGGCTCATCTAAATACAGAGCTATTTACATGCACTGTCAACTGCAGGGAGCCCAGCTTCCCTATCATGGAAAAACGATAACGTAGAATTGCTGCACAAGTTCAGCCCAGTGGTCCACCTTAGCCCAGTATCCTGTCTGTGACAGTGGCTAACATAGGCTGTTTCATAGGAAGGTGCAAGAAACTCTGCAGTGGACTGTTATGAAATTACCTGGCCCCAGGTGAAGTCTCCTCCTATCCCTATCAGTTAGAAGCTGATGCATGCCTTAAAGCAGAAGGGTTTCTATCCCTTCTATTTTTGTCTCCTCTCTAATGTAACCCTGGATGTTTTCATTATTCACATAAATGTCTCACAGACTCATAGACTTTAAGGTCAGAAGGGACCATTATGTTCATCTAGTCTGACCTCCTGCACAACGCAGGCCACAGAATCTCACCCACCCACTCCTGTAACAAACCCCTAACCTATGCCTGAGTTATTGAAGTCCTCAAATTGTGGTTTAAAGACCTCAAGGTGCAGAGAATCCTCCAGCAAGTGACCCGTGCCCCACGCTGCAGAGGAAGGTGAAAAACCTCCAGGGCCTCTGCCAATCTGCCCTGGAGGAAAATTCCTTCCCGACCCCAAATATGGCGATCAGCTAAACCCTGAGCATGTGGGCTAGACTCACCAGCCAGCACCCAGGAAAGAATTCTCTGTAGTAACTCAGATCCCACTCCATCTAACATCCCATCACAGACCATTGGGCATATTTACCTGCTAATAATCAAAGATCAATTAATTGCCCAAATTAGGCTATCCCATCATACCATCCCCTCCATAAACTTATCAAGCTTAGTCTTGAAGCCAGATATGTCTTTTGCCCCCACTACTCCCCTTGGAAGGCTGTTCCAGAACTTCACTCCTCTAATGGTTAGAAACCTTCGTCTAATTTCAAGTCTAAACTTCCTAATGTCCAGTTTATATCCATTTGTTCTTGTGTCCACATTGGTACTAAGCTTAAATAATTCCTCTCCCTCCCTGATATTTATCCTTCTGATATATTTATAAAGAGTAATCATATCTCCCCTCAGCCTTCTTTTGGTTAGGCTAAACAAGCCAAGCTCTTTGAATCTCCTTTCATAAGACAGGTGTTCCATTCCTCGGATCATCCTAGTAGCCCTTCTCTGTACCTGTTCCAGTTTGAATTCATCCTTCTTAAACATGGGAGACCAGGACTGCACACAATATTCCAGATGAGGTCTCACCAGTGCCTTGTATAACGGTACTAACACCTCCTTATCTTTACTGGAAATATCTCGCCTGATGCATCCCAAGACCGCATTAGCTTTTTTAACGGCCATATCATATTGGCGGCTCATAGTCATCCTGTGATCAACCAATATTCTGAGGTCCTTCTCCTCCTCTGTTACTTCCAACTGATGCATCCCCAATTTATAACCAAAATTCTTGTTATTAATCCCTAAATGCATGACCTTGCACTTTTCACTATTAAATTTCATCCTATTACTATTACTCCAGTTTACAAGGTCATCCAGATCATCCTGTAGGATATCCCGGTCCTTCTCTGTATTAGCAATACCTCCCAGCTTTGTGTCATCCGCAAACTTTATTAGCACATTCCCACTTTTTGTGCCAAGGTCAGTAATAAAAAGATTAAATAAGATTGGTCCCAAAACCGATCCCTGAGGAACTCCACTAGTAACCTCCCTCCAGCCTGACAGTTCACGTTTCAGTATGACCCGTTGTAGTTTCCCCTTTAGCCAGTTCCTTATCCACCTTTCAATTTTCATATTGATCCCCATCTTTTCCAATTTAGCTAATAATTCCCCATGTGGATCCGTATCAAATGCCTTACTGAAATCGAGGTAAATTAGATCCACTGCATTTCCTTTGTCTAAAAAATCTGTTACCTTCTCAAAGAAGGAGATCAGGTTGGTTTGGCACTATCTACCTTTTGTAAAACCATGTTGTATTTTGTCCCAATTACCATTGACCTCAATGTCCTTAACTACTTTCTCCTTCAAATTTTTTTCCAAGACCTTGCATACTACAGATGTCAAACTAACAAGCCTGTAGTTGCCTGGATCACTTTTTTTTCCCTTTCTTAAAAATAGGAACTATGTTAGCAATTCTCCAGTCATACGGTACAACCCCTGAGTTTACTGATTCATTAAAAATTCTTGCTAATGGGCTTGCAATTTCATGTGCCAGTTCCTTTAATATTCTTGGATGAAGATTATCTGGGCCTCCCGATTTAGTCCCATTAAGCTGTTCGAGTTTGGCTTCTACCTCGGATGTGGTAATATCTACCTCCATATCCTCATTCCCATTTGTCTTCCTACTATTATCCCTAAGCTCCTCATTAGCCTCATTAAAGACTGAGGCAAAGTATTTGTTTAGATATTGGGCCATGCCTAGATTATCCTTAACCTCCACTCCATCCTCAGTGTCTCATTCTCCTAAACTCTTGCTTGACTTGAATGTTATGTCTTGGAGCAATGAGTTCCAGAAGTTTAATAGTGCTTTGGGTATAAAACCTGAGGCTACGTCTACACTACAGAGCCTATGCCAGCATAGCCCCCTGGTGTAGACACAACATATGCCGTCAGAAGTTTTTCTGTTAGTGTAGGAATACCACCTCCCCGAACAACATTGTCTAAGCTGACCAAAGCACTTTCTGTCAGCATAGCTGCATCTACACTGGGGTTTTTGTCAGCATAGCTACATCACTAGGGGGTGTGGTTTTTTCACACCCCTGACCGATATTGCTATGTTAGTATAAGTTTTAAATGTTCACTCCTATGTGGCCTAAAACACGGAGAAGGGGAAGAGAACTAAAGTCATTCACACATTGTAATAACAATGGACAATGCATCAAAGCATCTCTGCTTGCATAAGCTAGAGGAGACTAGTAAGATCCCAACACCCCTTAATGACTGCTTTGCTAGCAGCTCACAGCTGGGGTCCCACATTCTGGCTCCACTTGCGACATCTTCCTGGACACTGCTGTGTTATTTGATGTGCATAGGTTCACGCCCCAACTTGCTTCGCAATAACTTGCCATAGAAACAACCCATAAGTAGGGTGAGGCTGGACCAGTGCTTGAATGGGACATCTTCCAGGAAGTGGTGTAGGTTCTTCATTGGGAGGTGCTCTTCCTGAGTTGTTACCAAACTCCTAGTAGCATGGCGTTATGGGGTGCTGTAGTACAGGTGCTGTGTTTTAGATGAGGTGTAAAACTGGTATCCTGCCCACTCCTGTTCATTAAAGATCCCTGAGCAATTTTCTCAAGAAGGGTTTTCACCCCCGGGTCAGAGCCAGATTCCTCAGTGCTTGATGGAGGGTGGGGGAGTTGCATGCTAAAGGCCACTGTTGCAGTGATGGGGGAAAACTTGCACATTCGAGGTTACTGTTGCAGTTCCAGGGGTGTTGGGGAACTTGCATGCGAGAGGTCACTGTCACAGTGCTGGGGGGAACTTGCATGCTAGAGGTCACTTCCATAGTGCGGGGGAGCTTGCACGCTGAAGGTCACTGTTGCAGTACAAGGGGTGGGAAACTTGTACTCTAGGCCACTGTTCCGCTTTCAGTGCCATTTGTGTCAGGCATTGTTGGAGGAACAGCCCTAGAGGGATTTACAACCTCTCCGGCAGAAGAGCCTTTCCTGCGGCTGGCAGGTTAACAGCTGGACTGCCATACATGCTGACAGCTGCCCCGTGAGTGGAATTGCTGCTCAGGGGAGCACCTCGCTGATTTACACTCATGGCAGGCAGCGAGGAATAGGGGACGCAGCCACTTAGCCTGGGGCTGGAGCCTGCAGCAACAGTGAATCATGGCAGAGGCTTGCAGGCAAGCCGGGCAATTACCGTTCTGAATCAGAGGTGGGATTGCCCTTCCCTAGGTGTCCAGGAGGACATGGCATTGGCTTCAAGTGACAGAGGGGAGGGGGAGGGATCCTGACTGCTCTGCTCCTTGATGCTAGTTCATGAATGGAGCAGTGAGACCACAGTCAGTCTGGAGGGGAGGGTCATATGTCCATATCTTCCAGGCAGGGACAGCATGCTCTGTTCATGTTTCCTGGGAGAGGAGGGCACGTGGCAACCCTGGAAAGGCAGGAAGTGGGCACCGACTCCCACTGCGGTAGCCAGAGGCTGCACAATATGGGAATTGGGCATCAGTCACACGGAGCATCATCCCGGGATGAAGCACAGACCTCTGGCCCCTCTCGCCTGCCAGCTGAGAGGATTATCCCTGAGGAGTAACCTCTGAATGGGATCTGTTGCCTCTCTGAGGATGGCAATCTGGGATTCATTCTTTAGCCAGTTAATTGCAGGAGCTAATCAACGCTCTGTTCAGCGGGCTGGCTTTCCCCTTTCTGCTGCAGGCTATTAACTTCTCCCCCTGTTCTCTCTCCCCCTCTTCCCCGGTTCCCCTGGGCACCTGGAGCAGCAACGGCCGGTGAAGCAGTCCCTCAGTAAGTCCCTCTGCAGAGAATCCCACTGGAAATGCCTGCTCCTCTCCCTTCTCATGTACGGCTGCATGGGAGCTATGACCTGGTGCCATGTGACCAAGGTCACCCGGCTGACCTTTGACAGCGCCTACAAGGGCAAGTCCATGATGTATCACGATAGCCCCTGCTCCAATGGCTATGTTTACATCCCCCTGGCCTTCCTGGTGATGCTCTACGTGGTCTACCTGGTGGAGTGCTGGCACTGCTACACCCGCAACGAGCTGCAGTACAAGGTGGACGTGGAGAGCGTGCACGAGCGGGTGCAGAGAATGCAGCAGGCCACCCCGTGCATCTGGTGGAAAGCCATCAGCTACCACTATGTCCGGAGGACCCGGCAGGTCACCCGCTACCGCAATGGGGATGCCTACACCACCACCCAAGTGTATCACGAGAGGGTCAACACCCACGTGGCGGAGGCCGAGTTTGACTACTCCAACTGTGGGGTCAAGGACATCTCCAAAGACCTGATGGACCTGGAGAGCTACCCAGCCACTCGGCTCCGCTTCACCAAATGCTTCAGCTTTGCCAATGTGGAGTCCGAGAACTCCTACCTGACCCAGCGTGCCCGCTTCTTCACCGAGAACGAGGGGCTGGACGACTACATGGAGGCCAGGGAGGGGATGCACCTCAAGAACGTGGATTTCAAGGAATACATGGTGGCCTTTTCAGACCCAGACAACCTTCCCTGGTACGTGTCCCACTACGTCTTCTGGGTGGCTGCCCTGCTGACCCTGTCCTGGCCCCTGCGGGTGCTGAATGAGTACCGCACCTCCTACGTCCATTACCACGTGGAGAAGCTCTTTGGGTTTGACTTTGTGGCCGTAACACCAGCTGAGGAGCGCTCCTTCTGCAGGAGGATGCCCCGTGTCAACACGGTGGACAGCACTGAGCTGGAGTGGCACATCCGGTCCAACCAGCAGCTAGTGCCCAGCTACTCAGAGGCCGTCCTGATGGACTTGGTGGGGCTCTCCAGCTGCACCAGCTACTCCGCTTGCAGGTACGGGGGCTACCGGCAGAACTGCGAGCGGTGCCACAGGACTATAAGCAGCTCGTCCATCTTCTCCCGCAGCGCCCTGAGCATCTGCAACGGCAGCCCCAGGATCCCCTTCAGCAGCAGCCGCTTCTCGCTGGGCCGCCTCTACGGCTCCCGACGCAGCTGCCTCTGGCAGAGCCGGAGTGGGAGCCTGAACGAGCAGAGCTGCCCAACCGAGCAAACCCGGCTCTCCAGCCAGGTCACAGTGGAGGAGGAGGACCCTCCTGCTTACCAGGACGCCCTCTACTTCCCCGTCCTTATTGTGCACCGCAACGAGGGCTGCCTCAACCACGACCACCGTCACCTCCATCGGAACGGGTCCTGCATGGAGACCTCACTGTGAGTGGAGGGCGGCAAGGATCTCCCTCTTGATCACCGTGTCTCCAGTCACAGGGACTTGGGAAGTGGGGGGATAGCCAGGAAAATGAGGCATCAGTGCCCCACTCAACATGTGGGATGGAGAGGTCACTGCCTCTTGATCTCCAAGGATAGGCTCAGCAGCTGCTGCATTTGCCACATGGCTCCTCTGATGTCACGGAGGAGAGGGTGGCAGCAGGATGGGCGAGCAGCAGTGCCACCTGTGGCATGGCACAAAATGACAGACCGACGACCACACGCAGAAAATGGTAGAAAAGAAAGGACTGAAGGAGGGAGCTGGGTGCTGTAGTTCCACGCTCTGCCTCGAAAGGCTGGAATAGTGCTAAATGACAACTACTGCCCACCACCCTGCTGCACCCATGACCTCCGCCCCTCTCCCCCAGCGCTGCAGACTTACTCTCCCGCAGAGGGGTCCCGCACGGGGCCAAGGGGAACAAGGTCTGGCAGCACATTCCCTTTGGAGCAGCAATTAACTCCTCATGTGCCAAAGATCCTGGGGCACCTGGGCCCATAAAGCTGAAGGGCAGTTTAGAGGAAATGCTCAAGACCACAAGGCCAACTCTTTCCTCCTTTTGTTTAGACTGCGCTCCGACTGTTACACTGTCCTCAGCTGCTGGGATGGGCATTGCCACCAGATGGCTCTTTAGAAAGCCTCAGCACTCCAGGGCCAAGAATCAGCATCGCCTAGGTAAAGCTTAAAGCATTCCAAGTACTTTTCCATTTGGGGTTGCAAAGAGCAGGAAGCAACAGGGAATCTACTGAGGAAAGGCCAGGCCCGGCGTGAGAGCGCAGTCACAGCATGAAGCCAGTAGGTCTGGCAGGAGAAGGCCCAGCCTGCAAAGCAAACCAAGGAGACCTTTGTGTGCTGAGAGTCTTTGGGAAGCCAAAGACACCTGATGGGGAAGGGGTGAGTTGGGCAGCTGGGGACCCCCAGGTCTTGAAGTGAGCAAGGTCTAGTCATAATTAATTCAGCCAAGCAAGGAGTCTGGCATCCAGGGAGGTTCTGTTAGGTTCAACTGCAGTTTAACTATGAATAATAGAAGAGCAGGTTGGCAGGTCTCGGGGAGAGTGAATATTACATGAAGTCAAGTTGGCTCCAGACTCCAGTCATTAATACGAAGGGAAGCTGGGTTTGGCACAGAGCTCTGAGGGCAAGGAGAGGCTGGAGATGGGTGGTGATGTAGAGACGCCCAGAGTTTCTGCTGTCCATGCTGGTGAAGGGAAGGGCGGCTAACAATCTGAAACAATGCAACCCCTTTGGCCCATGTGGTTACAAAGAGGGCTCCTCTCAGCATGATCCTCAGCTCCTGCGCCCCACGTTCCTCTCCGAAGGGTTTCCATTGGCTCCTCAGGGGACTATCATATATAGCCTGCCCAGCAACCTCTTTAGGGTGCCTCCCTCATAGCACAGCCCAATGGGCAGAATCCTCTGGCTGGCTGAAAGGTGAACGGACACAATCCCATTGAAAATACTCCGCAAAGGCCATGCTCCCAGGTTCCGTACAGAGTCTGCGAGCAGGTTTACCAGAGGTAAAAGAACCCACCAAGCCCTGAGGGCAGGAGCCAGTTCCCTGGGAGGAGCTAAACACCATCAATGGTGGCATGAATGCAGCTTCCTGCCCTGCTCTGGGCAGAAACAGAACCTTCAACTCAGGTGTCTGCAGCAGGAAAAACCACAACAGTTCATCTTTCAGGTCCCAGTCCTGCGATGGGATCCATGTGAGTGGCCCCATGCATCAACATAGAGACCCATTGGTCAGTGAGGGTCCACCTATGCAATCCAATAGCAGGATCAGGGCCTAAATGGGTCACTTTCTTTAAACTTCTCCCTGAAACTAGTGCATGTGGGTGAGATCTCCTGCTCGGTTGGGCTTGTGGGTGAGGCCATTCAGGAGCCGATCCTACGTACTCATGCTCCTGCAAATGATCCTTATAGACATGAGCAGTCACTTGAAGTCAGTGGTTCTACTCGCCACGGGTCAGGGTGGCAGGATCAGGTCCTCAGAGAGCAGCAGCAATGACCACAGAAGGCATTTCTTCTACGCTAAAATACAGAGGGTGGTTAGAAATGAGGGGATCATTTTGGAACAAGCTCAAGGAAACCCCTGATGGCCCATTACCTGGCTGCAGTGAGTTGCCTTTGTCCCACAGTCATGTCACACTGGGGTCTGAACGTAACCGTTTTTGTAACTCTGGAATGGACTGACCACGGTTGCCCCCCTTTCGCCACTTCATATGCACATACCCAGAGGGATCGGAGTCTCAGCATGCTCAGAGTCCTGCAAACCCTTACTCACGTGAGGAGTCCTTACTCCCTGGAAGCAATGAGGCTACTCGCATGAGGAAGGATTTGCAGGATTGGGCCCATAAATACTTGGTGGGAGGAGGGAAAAAGGAAAAGTTATCAAGGCTGAACTGTATTTTTTGTAGAGATCTTTCAAAGTCTGTGCTAGGATGTGAGAAAGGGGTGATGAGATAATGCCTCTTAGGCCCACAAGCTCTGGGCTGGCTCTGTCTGTATTGCCTTCTCCATTAGAACATCACCGCACCTCTTGAACTCATTATAGGCTCACCAGTTTTCCTAAGGCCCCTTTTCCAATCAGCCAGCTGGTCTGTGCCTGTTGAATGGCCAAGTTCTGGCCTTGGCCAGTGATCACCCCAGTCCCTGCTGTCCATCAGCCCCGTTGCAGTCCCATCATCCACCATGGCAGAGAACTGCATGGAGCAATTCCCACCCCTAGCCAGCAGCAAGCTTTGAACCCAAGCAGCAGCATAGTTCTCCACTGCTTGAGCTAAAGGACCAACTCCAGTAGCTGGCAGCAGCAGCAGGCAGGAGATGTCTATCCCTCTGCAGGTCTGCTACAGAAAGGGGACAAGTAACACACTGAATCATGTGTTACATTGCATTTGGTTCAGCCAGACCTCCCCTGGTCCATTTCGGCATGTAATGTGCTGTACTGTTTCACTGACTAGATCTCAGTGCCTGTACCACTTCCTGCATCCCCCGGCCCTCTCCTCAGTAAGGCTGTTGTGTTGGTCACTTTCCAGAATCTGACCTACCTTTAGGGGATTTCTCTAATAAGAATTAATACTTCACTAACTTCTCCCCTCATTTCCAAGATAAAGATCTTTCCCCATGTTACTAACAGGACCTGAGACTGTTGGATCTGAAAGAATTTTAAACATCTCATTGACTTTCCCCCATCGCTGATTAAGTTTATTCTCTGTTCTGCTATTACTCAATTAAATTAGGCTGGTCAGTTTCACCCTGAGTTTTCTAGTCAGTTTCACTTGTTCTCAGGTACTAAAACAAAGACTGTTTGAACTGAAACTTTTTAAAGCCTCATAGTTCCATTCAGTTTTTGTCTTGTCAAACTCCCCTCCTCCCACTACAAAACCTACATTTTGGGCTTAAATGGCATTTAAGAACTGGTAGGTTTAAATAACCAGGCCCTAGGCTATCCTCCTGCTCTTCTGTTTCCATTGTTGTCTACACAATATGCAATGCTTCTGCCAAACGGACCTGGTGGAAGTGGCTACAGCTCCACTGGCTCCTCTTATACCAATTGAATTTGGCTGCCAGTGCCTCATTCTCCTCCCACTCAGGGCCCAGTGCAACTCCAGTTAATGTCAATGGAATAGCTCCTAGTGACGTTAATGGGAGATGATGGAATGTGCCCTTGTGCCTTGGTAATGAGGAGTATCCCCACTGAAGTCAATGGAGTTAAAATGGGCTGTGACTGGGGAATGTGAAAGGGGACTCAGGCCCTCTTGTCCTTCTCCAGCTGTTCCATTTTAAAACTGCTCATGGCTTAGATTAGGCTACCCTTGCCATCTTTCTGTGCCCAGGTGTCTTAGATCCATGGATTTATCATAGGGGTCGGCAAGTCTTTCAGTTCCCTTGGGAACTGGGAAGCCCACAGAACAGGGGCAGGTTAGAAAGCTTTACTTGCCACATCCTTTATCGCCAGCAGCAAAACTCTACTGCCTAACACTCTGCCCATTAGCTTTGTCCAGTCCTGTTCACACCAAGATTCTTTTCTCCTGGGTTCAGGTTCATCTTGGTCCTTAGGGCTGGTCTACACTGGGGGGGAGGTGTCGATCTAAGATACGCAACTTCAGCTACGAGAATAACGTAGCTGAAGTCGACGTATCTTAGATCGACTTATCTCCCGTCCTCATGGCGCGGGATCGATGGCTGCGGCTCCCCCGTTGACTCCGCTTCTGCCTCTCGCGCTGGTGGAGTTCCGGAGTCGACGGGGAGCGCGTTTGGGGATCGATTTATTGCGTCTAGATGAGATGCGATAAATCGATCCCCGATAGATTGATTGCTACCCGCCGATCCGGAGGGTAGTGAAGACGTACCCTTAGATAGCTCCATTTTCACCCACACCACCCTCAAAGTCTGATTGTGGAGATTGTCCTACCAGCCAGCAAGACTAGGCTTCCTCTGGACGCTGCTGCTGACTTGGTCAGAGGGGCTCTGCAGAGTGAGGGGAACCACCCACTCCCCCAGCACTTGGGACTGAACTAACTTCCCCACTCCCAACCAAGTTCATGTTTCAAACACAGCTTCCCCATGTGGCACCATTAGGCTCGCTAATGCTGCTGGGAGAAGTTTTGCCTGGAATTCTCCACCACCCAAGCCTGGGCCAAGATTGTCCAAGATTGCTTGAAGCCCCTCCAAGCTCTCACCCCGCCTACCCCTCTGTGGACTGAGGTGTTGCCTCTACAATGTCCCGAGCCCCTGCTAGCCCCAGGGAGAGAAAAAGTGGGTTCAGTAATCAAACCCAGGCCTCTCACAGAGCAGCACTTGTACTGGAACCACTAAGCCACCGCTGATTTGGGAGCACCTTTAAGAGCAACATGACATCTCATAGGCCAGCCCCCACTTCTCCTTCAGCAACAGGAGCAAAGCTGCCCCCTGGGGTCTGATCTCCTGCCATGAACTCCTCACCCAATTCTGATCCCCACTTTGAGAGGAAGGCAATTAATAGCCCTAGCTCCCCTTTCCCTGAGCCACCCTTTCCCTAACGGTGTTGGCAGCGCACAGTGGGGCCAGGTGCTAGGATACATGGGGAAAGCTTGTGCCATAGAGGGGAGGTTAAGCATGAGGCATCTCAATCTGATGAGGAAAGGGCAGACTCGGCCTGCGTCTGTGCGTGACCGCACACAACAAAGGCTCTGAGCAGCTCGGCTCTGCAGCCCAGCTGCCTCCTCCCTGCTCTCCTGACGCTAGCCCTTTAATAAATCCAGCTGTCCACTTGAGTTAAGATTCTCCTCCCCCATCAGATAAGAGATTCTCACCATGTAGCGGAGGAGTCCCCTGGGCTGAGGGGAGGAAATGCTGAGATCAGTGGCCAATTAATCCCTTTGAAATCCAGCAGCTTCTCCAACACGCTGCCTTTTTTCTAAGCGCTGCCCTAAGGCAGATGGCAGCATGCAGGGCCAGCGCTCTGGGGTATCTGTCTATCACCCCTGCATCCTTCCTGTGTCCCTTTGCACTTGCTGAGATTCTGCTGAGAGGATGATGACGGGAGCAGTGCAGCTGCCAGCCTAGGCACTGCTACACACTAGAAAGTACCTTGACGGGAACAGTCACCCAGCCTGGGTCCCTAGGGGGCTGAATCAGAGCAGCCCCATTTGTATGGGACTGTGTCTCATCTGACTTTCCTGGACCCCAACGAGAAGGCTATGTGGGGGAGAGGGGCTCCATCCTCCTCTCCGGTTCCCTCCTCCCCCAGTCCTGAGTTACAATGGAGTCAGGCAGGTGCCTTCCCTGAGGGCATGAGCAGGGGCTAGGACAAGCCCTTCCAGCCCAAGCATTTCCCTCCCTGGAGCAGGACAAGCCACGGTCATGAAGGGAGACCTGGCTGCCAACTCTAACAGCATAGTGGATGTGCCGCATCTGGGCATGGGGCACAGCCAAGGGGGCTGGGGGGAGCAGGGATGAAGGCAGGAGATGGCCTGGGCTGAGGATGAGAAACCTAGAGCGGATGGGCTTGAACCAGGGACTCACAGATGTTGCCCCCCCCCCCTTTGACAGGCCTTTTAGTCCAGCCATTCACCTGGGGCCTCAGCTCAGTGTCCAGTGCACCCCCCCCCATATTCCTATCCCAGGGGGCTGGGGGGAGAGAATAGCAGCATCCAGAACTGGTGCATGTGTTTATGAAGGAGTGAGGGGGCTAGTAGACGTGTGTATCCTGTTAAATGGGAGGAGCGAGGAACCTACCATGTGTCCAGTCAGGCTCACATGAATGGGGAGATGTTTTAATTCTCCAAGGGACACAAGTTATTTACACTGTCAGCACAAAGCACCAATCCTCCAGTCTGTGTGGCAGTAACCACCACTTGCATTTCACCCCCTCCCGGTTGGGATGGGACCCAGGGACCCCCATGTGACTATAGGCTTAGCAGCATTGTCTGAACTGGCCAGGTATCCATTCTCCCTGCAGTCTAGTGTCTGATCTCAGCTATGTCTGTGCTGGTGATGGTGATTCCTTTGGCAGCTCATTCGATTGCCTGTCTGCTCATCTCATGGTAGCATGTTGCCTGATATCTAACTTGAATTCTCCCTGCTGTATCTTAATCCTGTTACTTCTCCTCCATTGACTAATGAGAGTAATTGGCCCTGCTTCTCTCTGGAACATCCCTCTCTGTATGAGCAGACGTGTACCCTCTCTCTTCAGCCTTCTCTTCTCCAGAGCCCAAGTGCCCACTTTCTTCCAGGATCTTATTACACAGACCATGTGCTTGCTGGACTGTGCAACCTTTTCCTGTCCAAAGATTCCTTCCTTGTGTCCTACTGTTCAGCCCTGAAGAAAGCCAGCCCGGGAGAGGGGAAAGGGGCAAAGCAAGGAGGGGCCATTATCCTGCAAGCTGAGGCTCATCTCAGGGCTGATTTTCCCTCTCCCGACAGCAGATCTCTGCAGAGTGATTTTGCTCTCCGTGTTGTAGGTGCCTGCCTGGCGCTGTTCTCCCTATATGTGTGGAGAGCAGAGTGGCCCCACCCCTACGCCCAGATCAGAACATATCCCTTAGTGAAGGTAGGAGCACGCTGGAGCTAGGTTGCAAAGCGAGGGGGAGGGACAGGGTAAACTTTTTTCATCCCTGTCCCACCCATTGCAGTCTCCCATATACTGGAGTTTGTTCTCAGCACAATGCTTGACAGAGCAGGCTTTTACCCACGGAGCACGCTGCTTGAAACGGGACAGCAGCCAAGCCCCTTCTCTTCCCAGCACGTGGAGCAGCTAATACAGCTTTCAAAGAGAGTAAGGTTAAATAATACTCTTGAGCTACTTTGCGTTTCCTGTTGCTGCCAACATACTTGCCATGCAAGAACCTGTCAAGTAGTGTAGGCCCCAAGGTGCGCGCGCGCGTGTGTGTGTGTGTGTGTGTGTTCGTTCAGCCAACCCTAATCTGAATAGACATATTGCCATCATTTTTGCTTTTGAGCCTTCCCCAACAGCGCTGGGTTCCCAACCGTTTTGCTAGTGCAGTGCAAGGAAGTGAAACTGACCAGCCTCGTGTCATTGCCTGCAATGCAACATGTCAAACAAACAGTACTGATGAGGACAGCAGGTGAATTTTCATAATGTTCTTTCAGATTTAACATTGGCAGGCGCTGTTGATAAGGCAGGGAGAGGAAACCCCTCTGTATAGCCAACCCCAAGCATTCAAATATGAATCAACCCCCCCCAGATGCATAGCCTGGCTTAAAAAGGATAGGATTTTTAAAAATAAATACATTTGGGGTTCTTTTTATCTGCCTTTAGGTCTTTGAGCCTTTACAAGTCACATTTTCAAGCTCTTCTCCCCAACCACAAGGACTTAGAACTTCCTTTTTTCTTTAAATGAAAGCGGAGACCCTCACCGTATAATGTGACTCCCAAGAGCTGGAGCTTGACGAAGAACGCCAACAATCACGGGAGTTGACAACACTGCTTTTAAGACCTGATTCTTGACAATCCAGGGCAGGGCTGATGGCCAGCAAATTTTCACTATGGAAAATGTAGAGACTACTGTTTGCTTGACTTTTTTTAAAAAAACCTCTTTTAAAAATACTCACAATCCAGAGAAATAGCCCTTTGCTGCCCTTTGTTTCCCAAAGAATTAGTTAACTTTTCTCATCTTTTCCCTGTGTTCTGATTAGGCTGAAGTAGCAATTGAGGGCACAGGTGATTTTCTCTACTCACTGCCTGGGAAGCAGGCGGGGGAAGGGCACTGCATATACTCAGTGGTGACACTTTTTAAGAAGAGCAAGATGGCTGACACTGCGCATGTGAGTGGCCTTTACATGCAGGCCCCCATTCTGCAACTGGCTCTACAGGAGTGGTCCTCTGCACCTACGCAGAGTCCACTAGGGGCCTGCCTGTGGGGATTCAACTGTAGGATTGGGGCCTTAATCTTTAAGACGACAAAAAGGGTGAAAAGCCAAGTAGCACCTGGTTTCAGGGGCAATAACAGTATAATATCGCCCCTATGATTTAAGTATTACTCCAGTGGTGAAATAACATCCTTAGCCTTTTGTTCCAGCCATTCTGATCACAACCCTGGTAATTTCTGTTTAATTATCACACAAGTGATACTTTACAGCTGTCAAGTTTAAAACCAGGCAGTGGAGCTGATACTGTCCTGCAGTATGCAGTGAGAAGTGCCGTATGTGTGGTGGAGATCTGAAATATTACTGCACCAGCCAGAATTCATATTACCAAACCATGGGCTGCCATAGAGCTCCATACAGAATGAATGCTTTTAAAAAAATTAAATTAGTCTTTGTTGAAGAAAATAAAATATATGGCTACTTGGCTCCATGCTAGCCAATAAATGGCCTGTGATTTAAACATCAGGCCAGTTGTATATTCCAACTGAAATGCGCATGTTGGCACAGAGTTCACATAGCTTGGCTGTGTGATATGTTGGGTCATATACAATTTGGTTTGTTTTTTTCTCCCCCCCCTTGTGGGCACTGCTAACTTGAATGGATATAATGGGCATTTTGGAAAGAAGGGAAAGGAGTATAGCCAAGGTGCAGGTAGAAATTAATGGGCTGTGTTGAAGCCGGTGGAGCTACACAAGGGTGAATATAGCCCATCTTCTCCACTTGCCCTTGAATCCAGACTAATCAATCCCTTGCAATATTTATTTTATGACTGGAATTAACATTGGGATTTTGGTGAATAAATCACCTTCCAGAATCTACCTGGTCTTCAGCAATGGGCTTGTGAGATCCAGGTACCCCTATGGCCAACCTGTTGTCAGGAGGTTCTGCTCTCTTCCCTCCGTCATGGAACCTAGAGTTACACTTTGAAGGGGAATGTTATGCCCAAGGATTTGATCTCGTCAGCTGCATCGAAACAAACAAATTGACCACTGCCACGTAGGGCCAGGAGCCTTCTTCTTCCAAACATCAACTCTTCCCAGCCAGGACATGGCATTTTCCACAGCCTTCCTGCCTACGAGTTCCAAGGTCTAAACTAAACTTGGAAGAAGCCTCACGTACTTCCCCTTCTTGTTCTCTCCATGCCTGGTCTGTCTTGGGGGCAGTGTCTTTATGAAGGCCAAGGAGATCATCTTCCTGCAATCCACAGCCAGTCTCTACCAGCAGGTACATCACCCACCTATGCAACACTTTCAGAAACTGCTGAGGCTTCAGGAGTCCATACCAATGTGCAGTATGTGCTTCTGGCACCGGTGACAAGCACAATGGCCTTTGGAAACCAATTGGTTGTTGGCGGTGGTGTTTTGTTTTTTTAAGACTTAAGACTTTTAATGGGGAAAATGAAACTTTATGGGAACACATGTGCCCTTCCGGAAACATCGCCAGTTCTTGGAACTTTGGGGATTTTGTAGATCACCCACTGTGATTAGACTTTAGTGGACTTTGCAGAGCAAACACACACACACACACACGATCGCTCACTTTCCATCAGTGCAAGCAGCTTCTGCAATCTTAGCTATTCACTTAGTGAAAGAAACACAACATAGCTACAATGTGTCAAGATGATTTAGTATCAGTCACACGATTCTAGTGTCCATTAGCTGCACTGTCAGCTGACATCTAATGAGTTCTGACTTTGGATGGCAGCCCTTGAAGCAATCAGGGTGAAAAGGGTTCAAAACACAGGCCTGAGAATACAAACAAGTCTCCAGAAGAAGGAGCAGATGCAGGAGATCAGGTGATAACAGATGGATTCTTCCTGTTCAAGTTAGGGAGAGAGTTTTTTGATCAGATTTTTCTTCGGGGGAACAGTTGGCCCTGAGTGATGAGATTGGATGTGGGGAGGTGGAGGTGGGAGAATGACGTAATAGATTCTGGGCAAGTCTACGCTACAGCGCTACATAGGCACAGCTGCACCGATGCAGCTGAGCTGCTGTAGCGCATCCGGTGTAGATGCACTATGCCGAGGGGAGAGCGCTCTCCCATCGGCATAATTACTGCACCTCGGTGAGAAGCGTAAGCTATGTCAGCGGGAGAGCGTCCCCCGCCGACAGCTCCAGTGCGGACAGCGCAAAACTTGTGTCGCCTGGGGGCGCGGGGGCTTTTTCCACACCCCTGAGCAATGTAAATTAGATCGACTTAACTGGTAGCGTAGACCTGCCCTCTGAGAGAGACATGACGAGATAACATCTTTTATTGGATCAACTTCTGTTGGGGAAAGAGACAAACTTTCAAGAAGAGCTCTGTGGAACTCAAAAGCTTGTCTCTTTCCCCAACAGAACTTGGTCCAATAAAAGATATTACCTCACCCACCTTGTCTCTCTGATATCCTGGGACCAACACAGTTACAACAGCACTGCCAACTAATGGAGTCTACAATTCTGTCAATACACTGCAGAGCTGGTTGAAAACAAAAAATCCCAATAAAATATGTTACAGGAATTTCTCAAAAGTTATTCCTGTTTATTTTGAAAAACAACAACAACAAAAAACGAGCTAGAGAAAAAAAACCTGAACAATTTTTGGTGAAGGGTTTTTTTTCCTTTTTCCTTTTATGCTTAAAAATTGAATTTTTGATGAAAAATGTATTCAAACCCCTCACAATTAGAAAAATGGCAACCAGTTCCACTAAATAGTCAGGCCTCAAGGAAAAGAGAACAAAACAGAAGGGGAAAATAGAGAAGGATAAAGTTGCAATATCGATAGCATTCTAGATGGGTCGGGTGATCCAGAATAGATGCAGGTGTCTGAAATTCTCCTCTGCAGTCATCCAGGATCTGAAACGGTCACAGACGTGTTCCATCAAAACAAACTGGCCTGGTGCATACACACAGCTAGTGGGGTGGAGGCCTGCACAGAAATTTAAGTTGTGGTTTTAGCTCAGACTAACCCATTATTTCCTGCAGCAGTTCTGTAAATGACAAAATGGTGCCTGTTTCTTGGGAAAGGAAGCTGACCTCTGGCCTTGTTTGTGTGGAGGTGGCTGTGGAGTTCCACGTTTGCTGCAGTGAATGTATGAGCAATGAAGGGCAGGGATAGAAAGGTGGTGCCAATAATGTGGTGAGAAGTGTTTTAGAGCATCCTAGTCCCCATGTCTGACTAGAATTGGAGAGCCATTGAATCCTTCCCCCAATCTGATACCAGGCATAACTCCATCCAGTCTCAGCTCCCCAACCATAATCCCACTGATATGACCAAAGCCTGAGTCACCATCTCACCTGCTCCCTTGATCCCCTGGCTCAAGATGGAGTACTGGGATTTGGAGTGGCCTCAATCTGCACCTATGTTACGGCAGCCACCGGCCATGCTGTCAACTTCCATTGGCCACATTTCCCCCCCCGACGGCTGCACAAACCTTGAATTAATCTGTCGTCTCTGGGGACACCCACAAACCCACTTCTGTGCTCTGTGACGTGACTTGGACCCATGAGGGAACATCTTCATTCTCTAAATCACTGCAGCACAGCCATCATTCCTTAGGTCATGCTGGTTGCTACACTCACAAAAAAACCTTCCCCATGGCTTCCTTCACCCCTTGATCGCATATAGGTAGGTATGGCAGAGCTTTCCAGAGATTCAAGAAGGTACGGTCCCAAAAGATCATGACACCAGAGCGTAAAAAGCCCGGCCATTTTGGTTTTCCTGACCTCCAGGACTCAGCAGCTGCGAGATACCCGCTTTCCCTGAGCAGAGGGGCTCCAAGCACGGCGCTGTAGGCACGGGGGACCAAAAGGCACGATCACCATAACAAATATTGTACCCAGAGACGCATTTCTACAGGGCCCTTTATAAACACAGGACCCAGTCCTGCTGCTGCTGAGGTTGAAGGAAGCTTTGCCATTGCCTTCAGAATGTGCAGTATCCAACTCGCAGAGGAAGCTCTCTGCCCTGAGGCACTTCCAGCCTGGACAGGGTCAGATAAAAACTGACTGGGTGGGGCCAGAACACAGTGAGAACTCAGCACGGAGCTTTTTAAGTGGGAGTGGTGAGCATGCTATAGTCCCTTTGCTTGGCATCTGTGGGCCTTGGGGAAGTGGTGGCTTTTTGGAGGGGTGGGGGTTGGCTGAAGAGAGGGAAGGAGCCTGAGGCCCTGGGGTAGGGAGGCTGTTACAGGACAGAAGATGGCATGGGAGAAGACAGGCGGGGAAGAAGGAATCAAAGGGAGTGGCAAGGTAGAGCGAAAGGCGTGCAATGGACATTCTGAAAGGAGAAGTCTCCTTGGCTAAGGAGACAGCTGTGTGAGTAACGCCTGGTGTAACTGCAAGGCCTGAGACGCCTTAACGTATCAGAGCAATACCATTGGGCTGAGAGCACCAGCCTGGGAGGCACTCTCCAAGGAACAGATGAGTATTAACCACAAGGGATAATGTAGCCAGAGGCCCAGATGTATAATTGTCACTAACAACTAAATTGCCTTGCGTCTCTAGAGAGGCTATTGATCCAGGTCAGGGGTGGTGTTGGGTGTTAGTAGGGATCTGGCAGCACTTGCTTTCTGAGGCCTGGCTAGTGGGAATAAAGCTCGTCATTCTCTAGCTATGCTCTCAGCCTAATGTAACGATTTGCAGGCAGCGTCTCTACATTACCTCACACCTCCCCTGCTCCCTACAACCCGCCCCACATAGGACACAAGTGAAATGAGTTTAGACGGTTTCGTTCTTACTCCACTGTGGACAAAAGTGCTGTTCTGCAACGAGCCAAGAGTCAAAGTATTGCAGATCGAGAGTGAGATACACGAGCAGAGCTTTGTGGGCCCCCAGACTGAACGAGAGAGAGTGTGTGTGTTTGCAGGTGCAGACTGAGGACAATTAGCAGAGCTGTGTGGAGAGCCCAGGAATGGAGTAGCAAGGGGAGCTACCTGGCTGAGGGGGATTAGCAGGGCTAGGTGGGAGGAATCTTGCCAACACTACGCATGGTTCCGACCAGCACTCTGTGTCCCTCATTTTATGAGCATCACATTCATGCACTAATTAGTTTAAAAAAAACCCTAACGGGGTTTCAGGCTATTCTGAGACTGGGCATGCAAGGCTCTGCCCAGTCCCTCAGACCTTTTCAGGTGCCATAGAAATCACTGGCTGTGCTCTGCTGTCTCAGGGTGACACACAAACCCACCAGGACTCATCTTCCTCCCCTGCCTCCAAATTGCCATTCTCCAGCCCCTCTGGGTGGCTGGCTGGCTGAGCGCAGAAAAGGCAGACTAAGCAGCAGCAGAAATGCTTCCCCACCCTGGCGGTGAATAGAGGAAGCTCAGCGTGGGCAGTGCCAACCTAATGCAGGCCAAACGAAGGGGCTGAATGAAGTAAGGAGCTCTGTGCATACCCGCCCTCCCCCATTTCCCAGCTAGTGCTGGAAATTAACTAGCCCATTTCATGAGACATTGCTGATCTGACACCAAGAAATTACACCACTGTTGCTCATAGCAGAAGCTGTGTGATTTGGGCAGCCAGCCACAGAGATACGTCCCTTCCACCGTATGCATTCAAATCAGAAGAGCAGAAGCCCAGCTTGCCATCTGCTGCTCTAAGGAACCAGCTTTTCGCCCCATCCAGCTCAAGCAGAGGCGCTTACTTGCACACACAAAGCAAAAGCTCTAGTGTCGTTCCCAAGAGTTCAAAACTCTAGGAGCCACTTTTTATCCACCCCTCCCTCCGCGCACACACAAAGAAATGCTGTCTCATTTGATTGGCTCTCCCTGCTTTTGCCCCTTCATGCTGCTGGATAGGGCACATACGGCATTTGGGGATCCTCAACATACAGCCAAGTGGAGCAGAAACGGCTCTCAGACTTAGGAGCTGAAGGTCATTCCTCCCTAGCTTTGCAATGAGGTCTCAGCGTTGACTTACACCTTCAATGCCCCATGGGACTGTTGGCCTCCCATAGCACTAGGTGAACTATTGCTAATGAATTATTCCATTAATTTGCCCTTATTTCTGTTGCCGATTGTCCCTGGCCAGACTTGGATTTTTACTAAATAGTTTGGTATTTGAAATTGTTCAACGATGTGTCTACTAACACGTGATTCACTTCTGCGGATCCATGTTTGGCGGGGGGGGGGGGGGGGAAAGAGGGGCAGGTCACCCAAGTCACATGGTTTCATTTCTGTGCCAGAGGAGGGAAGTCCAAGAAATTTCAAGATGGCTGCCTGAACAGACATTCCCCCGAGTCTTGGCACAGGTATGCATTTGTAAGATAGCTGCAATACTTCAGCTGCTTGCAAACTTTCCGCTGTTTAGAGGAAGAAGGTTGTGAATGCCCTGGAAAGCAATTTAATACAATTTTTATTGTAACAAATATTCACAACCTCTTTTTTTACCAAGTTTACCCAGTTTTAACCACCTCTCAGGGCAGATGCTGCCAAACAAACCTACGATTCTTTGTGCATTTGCTGGAGTGTGGCTTATGGTACATTTTGGGAACACAACCACTTCCTACGTTGAACTTGTTTTCAGTGCATCACGCTGCTCTCCAGGAAGTGGGCTGCATTTGTAATTTACACAGAATTGTTCTTGGGACAAATCTAACCCTTTTGTAACTGTTCCATCCACATTGTTGGGAGTTGCACCTGCCGCGTGTGGCTGAATCTGGTCCTTGGGCTTTTGCAAGGTTACTAAACAAAATCTCATTTACTTCAGCTGTGTCACTTCTTTAAGAAAATATTTTGTAAATTTAAAAACACCCACCTCAACATAAAGTGCTTAGTGGTAGGTAAGGAGTAGCTGATGTTCTGGAGATGTCTTGAAAGAATCTTATAGCTGCTGTGGTTGGCTTCTCTTATGTTGGTGATAGCCCCTGCAGTATACCAGAATGTTCATGTGTAGCTTGGAAGGGAGTAAATACTGTATGTTGATTTGCAAGGGCTCTAGGGTAGTGCTGTTGACACACCTTTAAGGTGGCTGTTGCTGCCAGTGATAACCTCACACCGTATCCTTTCTGATCTATAAGGCCAGACCATCAAGCAGCTAAAGACCCCATTGGCCTGGGGTCCGCAGGCAGCAGAGCCATGGGCGTTTGTATCCGTTGTGTGGAGCGAGGCACCGGCGGGGATCTGTCTAACAAACTCTTTAGTGAGCACTGGGAACAGTTTTTACTTTTAAATATGTCAATATGATCTAGCTCTGTCTCTCTCTCTCTCTGTGTACAAACAGTATATCACAATGTTGCCTTTTCTGTTGGAAATATCAAAGTACAAAGATTGTAAACCAAATCGGTGTAATAAAAGTTCCAGATGATTCACTGACTCCGGCCTTAGCTGTGGGTTTGTGCGTGTCAGAGACTCTGTAAAATTATTCACTGGTAGTGAACATAGGACTAGTAGGATGAGGCCAGACCCCCCTGTACACAGAGGTAAAAGGACATTATCCTGTGAGGCCTGGCATGGCTCAGCGTTCTTGCAGGAGGGATCAAAGGACCTGGGGAGTCAATCAAGTGGCCCCTTTCCTATCACCCTCCTCAGGTGGCCAATAGACTGGCTCCAACAAGTATTTTCCCCTCCAGGAGACAGAGCCCTGCCCGCCTCTCAGGAGTGCCGCCAGCTTTTCTGCCGCCCTAGGTGGCGGAAGGTCCCGCCACCGAAATACCGCCTTGGTTGCTGTCCCTCAAATTGTAGTGTCCTAGGCGACCGCCTAGGTCGCCTAATGGGTTGCGCCGGCCCTGGCGCCTCTTACTCTTATGCCCCCACTCCTTCGCTTCCCTTCCTTCCAATTGTGATAGGTGGGGAGCCCTCCCTCTGAATGCAGGGGAAGCAGCTCTGTTTTCAGCAAGACAGCTTGGCTTTCCCGAGCAGCAGCATGCACAGGGCACACAGAGCTGCATGGGTTCTGGCTGGGATGTTACAGCTCCTCCTACCCCCAAGCTAAAGAAAGGTTTGTGAAAACCAGCCATGCTCCCGAAGATGAGTGTCCTATTCAAAATGAGCCTCACCAGCCCCCACAGCAATGCCAGTGAGGAGCAAAGGCAGAACAGCACAAAACCCTTCTTAAGAGGGGGAGATGTATTATTTATGGAACTTAGCTCTTTAGCTTCATCACACATCTGTCTAGAATGCTAGACAGTGTTTATAAAAATATATTCAAAGCCTCAGCTGGGTCAATAACCAAAGAAAAGCTTCTAACCCGCAACAAACAACATTCTCCCCTCCCCAACCTCGACACGCCCTGTTTAAACCACCATTCAGGGAAAGCCTGAAATAGCAGCATGGCCTGAAGATCAAATCTGGACCAGGCCACTTCGCTTGGAATATCCTGCCTTGTTTCACAGTCAGGACGAAAGGCTGTTGCTTGGGCTCACTCCCCCATAATGGTCTTGGCTTGAGCTTGTTACTGGAACGCTTCCCAAAACCTGGATGGCACCACAGGAATCATAACTGTGTCTCAAGCACTTTGGGGGGTTTGAACTCAGAGGCAAGTTGCCTCCATGAAGCCACTGAAGTCACATCAGATCCAATCACTGCCCCACATTAACCCACATGCCAGGATGATGTCATAATACAAAGCGTGTTTTGCAGTTACATGTTAGAGAAGTTACCAACCCGCTTAGGATGTTGTTAACCAAGAATTTGTTCTACTAGTAAAGTTTACACAATCCTCTGAAAAACTATGGCTGAAAAATATCCTACACCACAAGTTTGGAACAAAGACAAGACAGAAATACAGGTGAGCTAGAGTTCTCGCTATCACTCACAAATACTCCATATGCAGTAAATTCATGTTACCTGAAGATTTGATTTTCCTCTACAGCTGGAAACAAAATATTGCCAAAGCTGTTATCTAACTGTCCAAAACAATACGTGCCTACAGCAGCCTAGTTACACTGTTTGTAGAATGCCCCATCATATATAATCTTTAGGTTCCAGGTCAAAGCTGATTTCTAGCCATGGCAAGTGCCTCTAACTCTCCCCAGCTCCATTTTCACCAGGGATTAGCACAGATAACCACCTCAGTGAGTGCTAAATTGATGCAATCAAAATGTTTGGACTGAGAGAGAAAAAGCTTGCCCTAAATTTGTGACTGTCTAATGCAAAACTCATCTTTGACACCTGAACTAATTAGGTATTATGTAAAGCTCACTGAGCTCATTTACGAGGACACCATAACAAGTTATAAGCAACAGGGTTCACTTACTCAGAACTTTGAGGAGTAGCACTCGTTCCATAGACCCAGAATCTAACCATGGGTGAGGATCATAAAACAATAACCACCTGGGACAAGTTCATCCCACCTGTAAACTCATTCAAGTCAGTGGAGGTACACCAGGCATGAATTTGGCCTAATATGTACAATCTTCCCCTAGAACATGGTATCTGGTATGTAATGCATTAACTCTTCCATGACCATTAACTCTTCCCTCCTGCTTCTTAACTGTTCTGTCTAGACGGGGTTCTCAACTCTGTTCATAGCACAGCCCACATTTTTAATACCCACACACAGTCTCTGTATCTCCCTTCCCAGTCACAGTCACATAACATCCAAACTGCAACTACCATTGCTCACCAGGAGAGGAAACATTTAGACCAGTATTGAATGTGGCTTGAGTTTCTTTTAATGCCATTTAGCAGCTGGAAACAAAGAAGGCCCCAGTACCATGTGACAGCTCGCCACAGACCACCAGCAACCACTCTGTAGACCACTAGTGGTCCACAGGCCACTGTAGTATGCCCTTCATAGACTGCCAATTGATTTCACTGGTAAGAATAGAAGCCAATACAGTGGAATATATATAATTCCCTGTTTTAGTTATTTTATTGTAAGAAAAAATAATTGAAAAGGTTATATAAAGAAAAACATATTCTGAGACTAACTCCAGGAGATGACTTTTCAGGCCAGTCTGAGAGAGATAGGTACTACAATGAAATCACATCTGAGTGTAATCAGCCCCATCAGCCACACCTGGGGATAATCAGCCCCTCATGAAATGAGTTGGGAGTCTCAGCACAGTTCCCTATGGACAGGTGTCAACAGCACACAATCCAGCAGCACTGCTGCAATGGAGGAGTGAATTCACATGGAAACTAAGCTCCCCTTTTCCCCCGAGGTGACTCTCCATGCTGTCTTGGTAGAGTGCTAGGATTGGGAAGCCTGTCTTTGGTGTACCTGCTCTATGACTAAACAGAGACCTTTTTAGTTTCCTACACTGTCAGCATGGAGCTTATAAAGCCCCCTAACACATACCCTAACTCCTGTGGAAGGATAATCTAAACCTTTCGTTTCATTTTAGAATGGGGTGTGCTTCATTAACAGATTCCATACATAACACAAAACCTCTGTCCCCTGGGGAGAGTGACAAAGGGCTGTTTCCCTTGTTTAAATGTGTGTGTATCTGCTTGGGGCTGCTTCTTTGTACCACAAGCTGTTTAGTGTGGGACGGAAATCCAAAACAGAAGGCAGTCTATTTACCAGAGGAACTCCTCCCTAAGGAAGAAGAACTATGATAATTAGATATCCTGGTAACTGGCCCCATATCTTCCATTCTGGGTCTGGTGGCAGTCCCTGTGAGTGAGCTCTGGCAAGAGGTCAGCTGGTCAAAGCTTTTGCAGAGCGAGCTCATGGACCATAGATAGAGTCTCCCATATTATTATTTGCTCTTCCCTGGCAACTGTGCCCCCACTTTATGATGACAATCTCATAAGTCTTGTGTGCTGCTCCCAAAGGCTGGGTGCTGGTGTTATTTACCATCCTTTGCTCCCAGTTGCCAATGACAGCATGAAACCACCTTGTGGCAGAACCACATGGGAGACCCAACTTTGGCACTAGCTTTGGGTCTCCATTCATGGCATTCTGTCCCATAGTAACAATGAGCTACATAATTTCTGGGCAAAGGCTACTCCAAGAGCTGGCTATCAGAGGCACTCATGCTACCAGCCCCACCAGGTGTCCTAGACAATGAGTAGAGCAGATAAGTTGAGAAAAATCTACTGAATGGAGGGAGCACGTGTAGTTTCCAGAATGGCAGGGTGGGCTTTGGCCAGTCTGAAGCCGATGGGAACCTAGCTCAGGCTGGGGAGTTGGAGAAATGGCAAACCCTTGACCACAACATGTGAAGGAGCCAGTGAGAAATCTCCTTTGGGGTCCAACTGCCAGGTAGGCCCTAGTCGCTGACAACAGGCTGTCTGTTACATTTTCTTACCCCTCCCCCAATCAGGAATTAATGTCATATGCCCACAGCTGCCCAATGAGGAGAGACATTTCATTTCAAAGGCTACAGCGGGAAATAAGGGCATAGGATAGGCTAATCCAGATCTGGGGATTTCTCTTCCAAGGAGTTTGGCTGGTACAAGGTTTTCAGACGGGCAATTTCCTGGTTAGCCTTCAGGGCTTGGTTAATGAGGTACTCGCTCTCTTGCCCCACCTCTGCCAGTCGCAGGTCAAATTCAGTCACGGTCTTGTTATCCGACATTCCTTCCAGCAGCTGCTTCCCACCATCCTGGAATCAGAAAGGAGATGGGTGTGAAGTACAGACCAGAGTGGGCTTGCTGCTCCATGTCCCCCAATCCCCAGAGTGCCTTTCACCAGCACTCACCTACTGCCTGCAAGTGGAGTAGAGGAGAAAGGAGCATGTGCATTTCCATCTCACATGTCCTAAGTAGGAGTATGTGACAATAAGCAAAACATGGGGTATCTTATTCCTCAGCAGGAATCTCCCGACTGAAACGTTACTGGCAGGAAAACAGAAAAGGAGTGTAACCTTATGCAGTGCTCACACTAATGGCTCCCTTTGGGTATCATGTCAGCAATTCTCAGGCTCATGGCTGGTTAAGACTGAGATGATAACCTGACAGAGCCATGCCGGTATATCTGGTCACCCATTCATCAGCTCACTGCTAGTTAATGTCAACGCCAGCACAATTAGGTATACCATTCCTACTCCAGCAAATGTCAAGAGAGGTCCATTCCGATAGCCTCCTTTTCAGAAATGGGGACATCTGTGGCGAGGCAGAGCCTCCCACACAACTGAAGTTCAATCCACTGAGGAAATTCAAGCTGTGACAGAAAATTTGGCAGAGATCTCAGGAATTCTGGAGCTTTGGGAGGCAGCTCACCTTAGTACCATTACCTCCCTCACCTGTCAACACACTCCAGGGATTGGACCAACAGAGGTTTTCTGGAGGTGTTGAATCCTAGATATTGTCAATCAATATCTATCAGATACCAAATAACATGCTGCTCCTACCTTCTGTGACCACTCCTCCTGCCCCCAGCCCCCCACTGCCTTTGACCTTCCTGAGAGAGGCCAGGAAGTGGGAAAGGAAGGGAAGGAGTCTACCTTTGAAATCAACGGGAATGCAGGCACACGACCAAGGCCTGAGTTTGGTGTCTCTCTAGCGGTTCGACCAGGGGCCTGGGAGTCACAACTCCTCGCTTGGAGTCCCGTGTTGGGAGGGAAGTGTATCTAATGGTTACAGCAGGGGGCTGGGAGTTAAGACTCCTAGGTTCTATTTCCAGCTCTACCACTGAACACTGGCACCTCAGGCAAGTCACTTTCTCTCCCTGTGCCTCTGTTTCCTCATCTGTAAAATGGAGACAATAATACTGACCAACTTCTCAGGGTGTTTTGGGGTTTCACTAATGAACATCTGCAAAGTGCTTTGAGATCCTTGGATGGAAGGTGCTAAGCATTAGGGTTATTATTTCCAAAGATAAACCTCAACCCTTTAGAACACCCTTTTCTCCTTGTATTATTCCATTCTAGCTCTTTGCCATTTAGAGGCTAATAAAATTAGAACTAATAAAATGCTTGCCATCTTCAAAGCTCTTTAAAAACATTGGCTAATAAATTCTATCAGCTACTTCATGATGTGGGCAGACAGGTACAGTAGGTATTACTATTTCCATTTTACCAATGGGGAAACTGAGGCATAGAGCTTAGGGGTCATTTTCAAACATGGCTGCCTAGATTTAGGATTCTTTATCCACATGTAGCCAACTAAATAGAAGTGACCTGATTTTCAGAGAAGCTGAGCACCAGCAGTGACGTCGATGGGATTTGTGAATGCCCACCAGTTTTGAAAATCAGGCCACTTGGATTTAGGAGCTGAATATTAGGCATACAGATGTGAAAACTTTGGCCAAAGCCATGTGGTGACTCAGTAGCAGAGCTGAGACTTATGTAAATTCAGCAAGTGAGCCAGTTTTCTAACAATGCTGATCTGAATATTGATACCAGCAGGAGATTATGAGGGTGATGCCTTCATACCATGACGAAGCCATGACAGTCTCAGAAATATTCCCTGAATTTCCTGGGCCTCTCTTTAACTTGGGAACAAACCTCTCAATTTCCTAAAGGCCAAATTCACAAAATACAGGTTCAACTTGAGGGCCTCATTATATATATAAAGAGTGCAGGGAGTGTGAAACAATGGGGGATTCCTTTTTTTAGCGATATTTGCTGTAACCTCAGCTTCTCTGCTGCCAATAATGTATAATACTCAAAGCAAGATCACCTTGGCAGTGTGTGAGATGGAAATAAAGTTGGCTCTTTGGTGAGGGGTAGCAGTTCAGAGACCAAAGAAGCTCTGCATCTGCTTTATGTAAAATCATCCAGACCAGTGGTTCTCAAACTAGGGCCGCCGCTTGTTCAGGGAAAGCCCCTGGCGGGCCGGGCCGGTTTGTTTACCTGCCGCGTCCGCAGGTTCGGCCAATTGTAGCTCCCACTGGCTGTGGTTCACCGCTTCAGGCCAATGGGGGCTGCGGGAAGGGCAGCCAGCACGTCCCTCGGCCCGCGCCGCTTCCTGCAGCCCCCAGTGGCCTGGAGCGGCCAGTGGGAGCCGCAATTGGCCGAACCTGCGGACGCGGCAGGTAAACAAACCGGCCCGGCCCTCAAGGGGCTTTCCCTGAACAAGCGATGGCCCTAGTTTGAGAAAACACTGATCCAGACAGATGCTTAAGTTGGACTGCACTAGCC
Organism: Emys orbicularis; assembly: GCF_028017835.1. Classification (NCBI taxonomy): domain Eukaryota; kingdom Metazoa; phylum Chordata; order Testudines; family Emydidae; genus Emys; species Emys orbicularis. The sequence continues at coordinate 151,901,966 of NC_088685.1, forward strand.
GCTGTAATGGCAGCAGACTGAAGCAATTTCTCTTTTAGGCAGGGAAGCTGCTTACCAGCCCTATGTGGTTGCATGCAAGGTTGATGCTAGTCAGAGCTGTGTTCTGAGCAAGGACCTGGGAGAACAGCGTAGCTGTCGGCTCTGACAACTCGTTGCCTCCCAGATGGATAGATGTCAAGGTGGCATTAGTCAGCAGGGCATGGCCTACTGCCTGGCCGCCCTCATCCTCAATGCAGTTGATGCGCAGGTTCAGAGAGATCAGCGTAGAATTCTTGCCTAGGGCATGAGCAATAGCCTGGGCTCCTGGGGCCCGGATCCGGTTATTACACAGGTTGAGAATTTCTAGCTTGCTACGGTTGATCAGCTTGCCAATGGCTCGTGCTCCCCGGTCCCTGATCAGATTATGGGACAAGTCCAGCTCCACCAAGCATGGGTGATCTAACAAATTCCGTATCAGCACCCGTGTCTTTTCGTCATCCACTTTGCTCCGGCACAGCTTGAAGACCTGTGGGAGAAAAATATGGTTATGCTTGTTGACACAGCAACTACCATCATTTTGGAAGGGATTTTCAAAAAGCCTAAATGAGTTAGGTGCACAAGTTCAATTGAAAGTCAAAGGGAATTGGGGACCTAGCCTCCATAGAGAGCAATGCCAAATCCACCTTAACTTCAAATTTAACAGCCACTGTTTGACCTCTAGCTGAAATATAACAACATACCGTCTTCAGGTGCACAAGAAATGACATGTTTGCCCCCACTAGGGAACCTTGCTGTCACAAAAGGGCCCCACAATGGGATCTATGTGGCCACAGAAGAGCTCATTTCACCTAATGGTGGAAGGCAGTTGCAGAACCTGTCAATCCATCCAGAGAGGGAGGGATCAGATTATTCTGCCTTTTCTCTGAATTGTGATGTGTCAATTAGTTAAACTCCGGAATTAGTTAAACTCTAGAATAGGGTTCCCAGGGAGGCGGTGGAACCCCTGTCATTGGAGGTTTTTCAGAATGGGTTGGACAAACACCTGTCAGGGATGGCTTAAGTTTACCTGGTCCTGCCTCAGCACAGGGGACTGGACTTGACCTCTTGAGGTTCCTCCCAGCCGTACATGTCTATGATTTTGGGGGGTAGAATCTCTATAGTGGAATAACCGTGGAGCTGAGGGTTATGCTATTGTCCAGAGAGAAGCATCCTCTGTGCTGGGAGTTCTAACAGCACCCCACAGTGTTTTGGGGTGTCTGTGCCGCTGTGTGACATCCTGTCACATTTTCTTTGTTAAGTAACATATTGCATGTATCTGCTCGTAAAAGTTAAGAGACTGGCCTAACAGAGAACTGGCTCCCTTTGCTTATCCCCATCCAGGATTATGCAGGGAGGTGCAACTGCTCCTTCTGTCCTGATCTACAGAGAACACATTTTATATGGGGGGAAGGGGTTACTCACGTTAATAAGATGCAGGCTTTACTGAACCTCACACAACACATGATAACAAACAGCACCTAGCAGGATATTCAATTACACGCCACCAAGTTAGTCTCATTTCAAACATGAAGTTAGACAGGCACTGCAAAGGGGAAAGGCCCTGCCCTTAGCTAGTAGGCAGCCTGGCTTCACATCTTGACTTTCCACTCACTTGGCCAAATTCAAGCCTGGTGCAGGCAGCCCTATCAATTTCAACAGCAACAGACCTGCTTATACTAGCTCTTAATGTTGCCCATTGTGTGGCATCAAATGCATTTCAAATACTCGACCGGTTTTTGTGATTTGGCTGTGGCCCCTACATATTACAGTGAATTGCATCCTGTGAATATATTTAGGCACCAAATTAGAAAGTTTGCCTAAGACAGTCAAATTATTTGAGTCAAACATTTGAAAGCCACCCACTGGACTGGGAGGACTAATGGTGAGCAGCAGGTAAAACTGGTCTCTTGGCTCTTTGCAAGGGTATTCTGTCCCTGTTTTAGCTTATCCTTTCAAATATAAATGTTAAAAAATCAGTTTGGGCAAGTTACTTTCAAGGCGTGGCACTTCTTGAAAGCATTGGCCAGAGAGCAACAGTCCTGATAGGTGAAGTCAAAGAGGCTCCACTCGAAGTTCATGCCACAGTCTTTCACACCATACATCAGATGCAGCTCTTCAAGGTGAGAGAGGGCAGCAGTGAGCACTCCTAGGTCATAGTGATGCATGCAGAATTCATCGACCCCAACATCACTCCCAGAATCGGACATGTCATCCTCTTCCTTGTTCTGATCCAGCTTCACCGGTGGGAGGAACTGATCGATTTCCAGCTTCCTCACATACTCCTTGCAGAGTGGGATGACCTCCAGGACTTGATTGGGGTCGGTTGTGTTAGGGATGAAGTACTTCAGGATGCTCTCCAGGTGGCGTTCAAAGAACATCCGTTTCCAGCTGCCCCCATAGCGGGAGACATCACACACTGCCCAGCGCTCAGTACAGCACCTCTTCCAGTAGCCTTCGTCGCTGATCAGGTTGGCGGTCACTGTGAGGGGCAGGCCTGTGGAAATCCTGTCCAGCACCTTCCTTTGGTGCTCTGGCAGGAGACGGTCCACAACAGGATTCTCTGTAGGGAATAAAGAAGAGGAGAGGTTACTCCCCAAAAGCATTCTGAATCTGAGGGGGGGTATGTTCACTAATCCAATCCCCCTAGAAATATCATGGTGAGTAATATTCTAACCCAGACCTATTGACAGAAGGTTTTTACCATTTGGCAATCATTGATTTTATATGCTGTTTGGGAATAGCATCTGTTAACGTATGCTCCCTTCTGCTGCTCCCATAGTACCACACCACAAAAATATTGTCGGGCCTACATAAACTGTGGCTAGTAATTTTGTATTTTTATTTCTAAGTGGTGGACTTCTTGTTGTCTAAGTAGATATTTAATGGAAAATTCTGCTCTAGTACACCAACGTAAATCCAGAATAACATCACTAATGTGAATGGAGTTGCTCTGGATTTACACCAGTATACGTGACAGCAGAATTTGGCTCGTTGTTTGGAGAACTTCCCCAGAGGATTATAACCTTTTAAAGGAGAACATTTTGGGTCTGGGCTCTTTAAATGTTCTTTATAAAACTTATCTTGTCTTTGCACCTTTATATATTCTGCTAAAAGAGTTACCCACTTTTTGCCCACCAAGCCCTCTCTATCTCCTCCTTCAAACCTACCTTATTCAGAAAAATGTTCCCTTCTCCTCCAGTAATCTCTCTTCACCCCTCTGCCCTGAACCTCTGTCCTATCTCTCAGCTTGTCTCGCTGACACTGGAAGCTCTTTGGGGCAGGGAATTTCTGCAGAGTGCTATATACACTTACAGGACTATATACCTGATTTGTATTAATTATCACCCCATGATGGAATCATAGAGATGAGAAACAGAGAGACCTGTCTGCACATGGAAAATCTTATTCTGAGAAGCAAAGCTGTGTTCCTACTTTCTCTCTCTTCTTGGCTGTCTCTCTACTAAAGATATCTACAGAAGAAGAGTGCTGTGGCTTTGCTTGGAGACTTCTTTCAGTATTCCCTCCATTTCCTCCCACACACTAACATCCTCACACTGCAGTGACCCTCTCTTAGACAAACCCTTTCTGAGGCCTTCAATGCCACTTTTCTGAATCGGGCAGAGAGCATCACTGAGGATCGAAGGAAGTTGCTCCTTTTCCTCCCCAGTCTCACTGGGCTCCCAGACCCAGGCAGCTTGGGACCCAAACTCTGAACCCTGACCTGGCAGCGTGCTAGACTAGCAGCCTTGCTATTTCTTAGCAGTTCATCTGGTCCAGATGCACACGCTCTACCTGAGGATGTCACCATTCTTGGGTTGTCACATCACAGCTGACAGCTGTGGAAATGTTAGTGAAATCGTAAGTTTATATCCCACTCCCACACCCGTCAGACATTACTTGTATTCTTCAACTGGGGCAAGGAATAGTTCTACCTCTGTCTGTACAGCACCCAGCAGACTGGGACCCATCCTGACTGGGCCCCTGGAGGGTACTGTAATGTGCGAGATGACGAAGAGCAGAGAAATCTGACTTCAGTGGTCAGGGTAAAAGCTGATATAGTGAGTCCAAGCTGGGCATGGAGGGAAATTGAGGAGCACCCCAACAGATAGGATGGGCTGAGTTCAGAGCAGCTTCTCACTCTGTGTAGTAGTCCCAGTGGGCCAAATTCATCCCCCATGTAACTCAATGGAAACCACTGCAATGGAGTTACATAGACACATCTAGCAATTGAGCAGCAGGAGAGATTTTTTCCTGTGTCCACTCTCTTTCCCTTTCTTTGACACTCAGCAGGACAGAGAACCCAGTGTGAGCCTGCTCCACAACCCAAGGTAGAACAATGCGGTCCGCAGGACTGCTGTGGGGAAGGGACCATGGCTTACTTTCAAAGTTGCTGACGATGTGCTGGAGGCAGAGCTCACTGAGGTGTGGAACAATGGCCAGGGACCACTCAGGATCCTCAGCAATGATCCGTCGCATGCGTCGGGGGTTGGCAGCAGGGTTCACCACTGATGTTTTCAATGAGGGAGAGGCCATGTTCGTGTCTCCAGAAACTGGCTCCTGCATCTTAACGTGCTAGTCTGACTCTACCCCCTTAGATGAAATAGAAGGAAAGTCTGCATCAGGACAGATTCACCAGCACATTTCCAGCCAAGGTTCCTGGGGGAAAAAGACAGTTTAAGAAAGGGCAAATAACTGGAGCCTCTCACTGGTGCTAATAAAAACAACAACAACAACAACAAAATGTTGGCACCCCCATGACATCACTCTGCACACCATCACTCTGCTCACTTTGGATACCCTTTTCTGCTACCCTTTGTCTGTCTTGTCTATTTTAGATTGTAAGCTCTTCAGGGCAGGGACTTTCTACTGCTCTTATGTTTATACAGCACCTAGCACAATGGGGGCATTGTGTAATAAACATAATAAATAATACAATGGTATTGCTATAAAGAGCTATTTAGAAGTTTGTAGAGGTTTTATGCTTTTTAGAGGTTGAAGCTCATTGCAACTGTATTAACTTATAGCTGCAATTTTTTCACTGCCCTTCCCCATTGCTCTTAACGAACATTTGTTAACTGGAGCTTCAACACCCCTGTGAGAGGAGTCAGTGTGATGGGGCAGACAGACCCCACATTAGCAACAAGGAGGTAAAGGAGACCCTGTGGATCTAGTTGATCTCACCTTGCTACACCTGCAGCCAATGTCAGTCTTTCTGGGCCTGTTATCCCATCCATCAAATGGAACTGGAATAGAATAGACTGCCAGTCCCCCTCCTCTACCCACTATGTCTCTAAAGACCAACACTCTCTTTTTTCCCTTTTGAGGGTCAAATTTGCCAGTTTCCTTTCCCCTATGCCACCATAGCTCTCAGCCTTCATGTACCCATGTGCGTGACAGCACCTTGTAAAGAGTAATGCAGAAACTCTTGGTGAGGGACATGACAAAGAACAGACTAGGAAACAAGGTAGCTTCATTTCTCTAAGAGGGATACTCCTGTCTCCCTTTCCTGATTCAGCATTGCCAATGGCAGTAATTTATACTAATGGACGATTTAGATTTGTGGGGGTCTAAGACGAGTGACATACCGTGTATTCAGGAGCTGAGAGGTAGGTCCAGATCTTTATTTACACTTCGGAGCCCAGTTTGACATGGAACTTAAGGCTACTCTAGAAACGAGCACTAAACAATGACAAGATGTTCATCCAAAAAGACCCTGCAATAATATCCTACAAAGAAGACTGCAGCCACATAGAATCGTACGCCACGATGTCCCTCCCCGCACATCTCTGCTGAGCAGCGCTTTGATCCCACGCATCATTTTCCCTTAAAGGGAGAGAAGCAGATGCTGCTACACAGATCAAGCTCATCATTTCTTTTCCCTTTGTGAGACTGCTCCATTTTCCTTTACAGCACTGATATATGCTGGCTCAGCCAGTACTAGTCCCTGTTTCTTTGAAACCTTTGTAGTAGGTTTTGACAGTCCCTCGATCCCCCAAACTGTCTGTGGACATTATTATAAAACAACCTGCTAAGAAGGAAGAGAGGAGCTCTATGAAATGCTAAGAAGAACTAGAGAAGCAAAGAGAAATGATTCATGTTGTATTGCAGAGACTGTCAGCAAAGGCTTCTTCATAGGTATTCACAGCACACAGCAGGTACTACAGGACAGTGACCCGCTAATATGCTGGTGGGGAATTGGAGATGAGGGATAAGGTTATGGCAGATAGTTATTGGGCTTTAGAATCATAGACTTTAAGATCAGAAGGGATCATCTAGTCTGACCTCCTGTACATTGCACTCCTGAAATAGAGCCCTAACCTCTGGCTGAGTTACTGAAGTCCTCAAATCATGGTTTAAAGACTTTAAGTTACAGAGGATTCACCATTTACACTAGTTTAAACCTGCAAGTGACCTGTGCCCCATGCTGCAGAGGAAGGCGAAAACCCCCAGGGTCTCTGCCAATCTGACCTGGGTGAAAATTCCTTCCCCACCCCCAAAATGGCAATCAGACCCTGAGCATGTGGGCAAGACTCACCAGGCAGATACCTGGGAAAGAATTCTCTAGTAACTCAGAGCAGGACCGGCTTTAGGCCAATTCAACCAATTCCCCTGAATCGGGCCCCGCGCCTAAGAGGGCCCCATGCCCAAGTCCTGGTACGGCGTACCGGCAAGAGCAGTGCACTGTACCGGGATGGCCCAGCTTCCCCAAGGGGCAATTTAAAGGGCCCAGGCCCTTTAAATTCCCACCAGAACCCCACTGCTGGAGCCCTGGGGTAGGGCTGCGGGGCTCTGGGGGCTATTTAAAAAGTCTGGGGCTCCCGCTGCCTCTACTGCCCCGGCCCTTTAAATAGCCGCCAGAGCCCCGCCGCTTCCCCTGGGCTCTGGCGGCTATTTAAAGGGCTGGGGCGGTAGAAGCAGGGGAGCCCCGGGCCCTTTAAATAGCCCCCCAGAGCCCTGGGATAGCGGGGGGCTTGGGGGCTATTTAAAGGGCTGGGGCTCCAGCTGCCTCTGCTGCACCCCCTGCCCGCACCAGCCCCACACCCCCTGCCCTGCCCGCAGCCAGCCCCTGTCTCCAGCCAGCCCTGCACCCCCTGCCCGCCTCCAGCCCCGCCCCCCCTGCCTGCACCAGCCCTGCACCCCCTGTCCTGCCCGCACCAGCCCCGCCCCCCCTGCCCTGCCTGCAGCCAGCCCTGTGCCCCCTGCCCACAGCCAGCCCCGCACCCCCTGCCCACAGCCAACCCCTGCCGCACCCTCTGCCCTGTCTCCAGACAACCCCTGCCGCACCCCCCTGCAGCCCTGCCCAAAGCCAGCCAGCCCCACACAACCCCTGCCCACACCAGCCCTGCACTCCCTTCCCTGCCTGCAGCCAGCCCTGCCGCACCCCCTGCCCTGTCTCCAGTGAACCACTGCCGCACACCGCTGCCTGAAGCCAGCCAGTCCCGCACTCCTCTGTCTCCAGCCCTGCCAACCCATGCCGCACCCCACTGCGGCCCTGCTTGAAGCCAGCCCGCCCCACACACCCCTGTCTCCAGCCAGCCCCCCACCCCTTGCCCTGCCTGCAGCCAGACCCTACCTCCAGTCAGCCCCTGCCCTGCCTCCAGCCAGCCCCATGTCCAGTGGTGCCCTGCAGTTCCCAGGGCAGTAACTCTGCACACCTGCTTCAATGAGGGGGGCAGGGAGCAGCTGGGACCCACACATGTGCACAATAGGGTGACCAGACAGCAAGTATGAAAAATTGGGACGGGGGTGGGGGGTAATAGGATCCTATATAAGAAAAAGACCCAAAAATTGGGACTGTCCCTATAACATCAGGACATCTGGTCATCCTAGCACACCCCCAGAGAGTGGCAGGGACCCACACATGTGAAACAGAGCTCATTAATAACCGATCAACAGCATATATGACGCAATGTACATAATATATAATTTTATTATTTATATAGTTATGGAAAGTAAATAATACATGGAAGAAATGAAAGGGTTTTTTTTTTTTGTCATCCCTGCCGGGTCCCCGCCGAAAATGTTCGAATTGGGCCCCGCACTTCCTAAAGCCGGCCCTGACTCAGAGCCCTCCCCATCTAGTGTCCCATCTCTGGTTGTTGGGGATTTTTGCTACTGTCAGTCACTGATGGACCACATGCCATTGTAGGCAGTCCCATCATACCATCCCCTCCATAAACGTATCAAGCTGAGTCTTGAAGCCAGTTAGGTTTTTTGCCGCTGTTGCTCCCCTCAGAAGGCTGTTCCAGAACTTCACCCCTCTGACGGGTAGAATTTCTAATTTTAAATTAGAAAATTTGTCTAATTTCAAGCCTAAACTTGTTGATGGCCAGTTTATAGCTTTGGTGGTTACAGAGGAGGAGAGAAGATAGAGGGTAGCCTAAGATGGTGGGGAGGTCAGGTTTCCTGGTATGGAGGGGGAAATTAGCATGGGGATGACTATTGAAATGGCAGTGAAAAGGCTGAAAGGAGGAGGGACATACACCCAGGAGGAAGGGAAACCACCCCTCTGGGGGAGGCAGACAGAACATTCAGAAATGAAGAGTAAGCAGGGGTGAAACAGAACTATTTCTTCAACGAGCTCTGAATACACAGAGGACGTTCCCAAGGGTGTTCAGAGACAGCTAACAAGAACTGTGGGGAAGAAGAGAAGGGGCCAGATTCTCAGCTGGCATAAATCAGTATAGCTTCTTGTCGGTAATGGATTTACACCACCTGAAAATCTGGCTTTAGGGACTGAAGAACTCCAGTGGCATTGATATCACGTTAAAGAGGACACGCTACTGGGACAAGTGACCTTTCTCTACCTAGTGCTTTCTTAAAGGTGTCAGGTGCTTCTGCACTTCCCAAGCCAGTTGCAGTTCCCTGTGGCTACTGACAGCTTTCCTTACATTTCTGGAGCAGTCCCAGAAAGGCTGGCACTTAGAAACTGCAGCACAGCATAGATGGCCTAGGGTTACTTCATGGTCATGTCCCAGAAAATGGTAGGAGTGTCAATTTACTGATGGCACAGTGACCATGTGGAATGATTTTAGAGACCAAGTAAACAAAGCCACATGGCATATTCCATTTCCAGGGCAACGAAATGGGGGAAAGGTGTAATTCCTAAGTCCCTCATTAGGTAATATGCATCCTGCACTAATCAATAAATAGATCATTGTAATCTGTGAAGTTTGTAACCTAGAGTCTAACAGACATTTAAAAAACAAACTACACCATCCCCAAGATACCAGCACCAATCTCCCATGTGACCACATGACCAAATTGTTTTCACCCTTGTCCTCCCAATGCTACAGCACCTCCTTTAGCTTATGCTTGCAAACTCTTGCAAAATCCCTGGGACAGGAACACTGTCTTTATTTGGTTTTGTAAAGCACGAGGTAAGTAACTAAATAATAATCAGCCAAGAGTGACCAAATTGCAGTCTGTAGGCCAAATCAGGGGCGGTGGAACGGCAGGCGGTTAGCACCCACACAATGGAAATATTGTGGGGCCTGATCTATGTTTCCACCCCTGCAAGTCATTCCCTGTACACTGTATGCATGCATGCGGGGCAGAGGCGCTGAAGCAGCTGCTGCAGTGCTGAGGAGCAGGTAGGTACTACACTCTGTCCTCTCTCTCACACCCCAAGTATTCCCTGCTGCCCATGATGCAGAGCATTCTCCTTGACTCCCCTTCCTGTCCCGGCCATCCTGACCTCCCCCTGTTGCCTCTGACTCTTCCCACTCCCCCTTCATCCCTCATTCAAAATACGTAAGTGCCCTCAGATTTAACAGAGCTGTGGTCTGTGGAAACTATGCCCCAGGATGCTATCTTCTGCTTTGATCTGAGTGGTGATGTAAATTAAATAGATCTTGGGTCTGTCTGCATTGGGAAAAGAGATGAAGATTAGCTCGGGGTTAGCTAACACGTTATCTAAACCTAACCTCAGTCTCTTTTCCTAATCTAGACAAATCCCACATGTGATGCTGCACAGTACTAACCATACAGCCACTAGACTGGACCCCTATGGTTCAATCATTGGTTCTATGCAAAATATGTTTCTCTCTTGTGCTCGGTTTCCAGTTCTCCATTGTTCCTACTTAGCATTCAGCGTGAACATGAATATAGCAGGAGCGAGGTTGTTATGGGGTGATAACTATTCCACAAAGGTGTCTGAATCAACTCAAAGGCTCCAAGGTGTTGCAGAGTGCCAAGTCTGACGCTGAATCATTGATCACACTGAATCAATTCACACAACCTTTGGCATGGTAATCATATACCCCTGCTCCTGTTCAATGGCATGGTTTTCTGGATGCTTCCAATCCAGACACAAATCAGTTCGTGAAATGGCTTCTTTCACTGATTTGGGCTCATGTACCCCTATATCTTGGCTTTAGGAATCTGAGACAGAAAACTATAGCTGATGTGGCAAACAAATTCCAGCAGCTGAGTTTGCGTCGCATATATTTAAACATTGGGTGGATGGATGGATGGATAGATAGATAGATACTAAAAAGCAAATTACAACTTCTTCACTGCAGAGGATGTGAGGGAGATTCCCACACCTGAGCCATTCTTTTTAGATGACAAATCAGAGGAACTGCCCCAGATTGAGGTGTCAATAGAGGAGGTTTTGAAACAAATGTATAAATTAAAGAATAATATGTCTCCAGGACCAGATGCTATTCACCCAAGAGTTCTGAAGGAGCTCAAATATGAAATTGTGGAACTCCGAACTTGGTATATAACCTATTGCATAAAGCAGCCTCTGTAGCAGATGACTAGTGGATAACTAATGTAATGCTGATTTTTAAAGAAGGCTCCAGAAGTGATCCTGGCAATTACAGGCTGGTAAGCATAACTTCAGTACCAGGCAAACTGGTTGAAACTATAGCAAAGAACAGAACGATCAGACGTATAGATGAACACATACATTGGGGAAGAGTCAACATGGCTTTTGTAAAGGGAAATCATGCCTCACCAATCTATTAGAATTCTTTGAAGGTGTCAACAAACATGTGGACAAGGATGATCCAGTCGATATAGTGTACTTGGACTTCCAGAAAGCCTTTGACAAGGTCCCTCACCAAAGGCTCTTAAGCAAAGTAAGCTGTCATGGGATAAGAAGAAAGATCTTCTCATGGCTCAGTATCTGGTTAAAAGATAGGAAACAAAGAGTAGGAATAAATGGTCAGTTTTCACAGTGGAGAGAGGTAAATAACAGGGTCCCTCAAAGATCTGCACTGGTGCCAGTGCTGTTCAACATATTCAAAAGAGATCTGGAAAAAGGGGTAAACAGTGATGTGGCAAAGTTTGCAGATGACACAAAATTAAGATAGTTAAGTCCAAAACTGACTGTGAAGAAGTTACAAAGGGATCTCTCAAAACTGGGTGATTGGGCAACAAAATGGTAGATGAAATCCAATGTTGATAAAGTGCAAAGTGGAAAATATAATCCCAACTATACGCATAAAATGAATGGGTCTAAAATTAGCTGTTACCACTTAAGAAAAAGATCTTGGCGTCATTGTGGTTAGTTCTCTGAAAACATCTGCTCAATGTGCAATGGCAGTCAAAAAGCTAACAGAACATTAGGAACCATTAGGAAAGGGATAGATAATAAGACAGAAAATATCATGATACTGTATATATCCATGGTACACCCACAGCTTGAATTCTGCATGCAGTTCTGGTCACCCCATGTTAAAAAAAAATGGAAGAAGTTCAGAGAAGGGCAACAAATATGATTAGAGATATGGAACAGCTTCCATGGGAGTAGAAATTAAAAAGACAGTGACTGTTCATCTTAGAAAAGAGATCACCGAGGGGGGATATGATAGAGGTCTATAAAATCATCAATGGTGTGGAGAAAGTAAATAAGGAAGTGTTATTTACCCCTTCAGATAACACAAGAACTAGGGGTCACCCAATGAAATTAATAGGCAGCACTTCTTCACACAATGCACAGTTAGTCTGTGGAACTCATTGTCAGGGGACGTTGTGAAAGCCAAAAATATTACTGCGTTCAAAAAAGAATTAGATAAATTCATGGAGCGTAGGTCCCATCACAACATTATCAATAAGCCAAGAATAGTCAATAAAAGTAATGCATGCTCCTTTCCACCTACTCTACACTTAAATCATCTACAATACAAAGGTTTTATTAAATAATATGCAGTGAAATTGGACATGTAGTAAATTCCCAATCTATTTTACTTATGCACAGATTAAGGCAATTTGCCTTTCTGCATAAAACGACTATAAAAAAAACCTATTTCCTCTGGTGGGAAAGAATTCCACCCAATGATTCCAGGTTAGATTGCTATCATAGCATGAAGTAAGAAATAAGGGAGGTCTGCTCAAAGAGAAAGGTTTCTGGCTTTTGTGGCTAATCCAATGCCACAAAAGCCAATGTAAAGAATCCCATTGACTTCACAGGGCCCCCTGACAGCAATAAGTCAGTCCAAGAAATGGATTAAACATAAAGCCCCTGTCAGCACTAGAGCTTGTAAATGTATATGAAACTATTTCAAGCACAGTTACAGCCCAACCCACATCTAGGCCCTGTCTACCCAGAATTTTAGGGAGTTTGCTCACCATTGCTCTAGCATTGTGGAAACACTGGCTAAGCTGCAGGTGTTTTTACTATCACAATATCTAGATCTGCTCTGAGCAGGACTGGATGACAGTAGTAAATACACCTGCTCGGTCTAGCATTCTCACCACTGCTACCACCAGTGTAGATCCACCAGTGGTGAATTAGGGGAGCCATTTTTGCCGATGTACGTTATATTTGTATTAAGCAACTATGTAGTTGACTTCTATGGGGTAATGTGTATAGCATGGCTCTCAATTTTTTATACACTCACATGCACGCCCATACATACTGGACAAGGAACGTGTGCTAGCTAGTCATGTTGGAAAACAGCTGTCAGGTTCAGAACTGGCAGAACTAGCTTTGCCATCCATTTGCTAACATGGTTATTTATGTGAACAGTACAACAAACTATGCCAGAGACAAAATTATCTTCTATATCTCCTTTTACTTAAGGTGCCCTGAGTCATCACCAACATATCAGACACTCCTCAGTGATGGGGGGTCATTGTGTTTATGAAGTAACACCTCAAGAAAGGTAGCTGCTCGGGAATTAACCACCACCTGTGACAACACTTGCCAATCGGCAGTGGCTGGCACGGTCTTGTCAACTCTTGAAGGGGCACTTTATGTGGCAGTAATTGTGAGAAAGGTGACATCCAAGATGAGAATACACAGATAGATGGAGTCAACAGAGAGGTAAGGAGAATATCCAGCCACTTCCAAAAACATCAGTGCTTGCTCATCCAAGTCAAGTCTAGCTCTAGCAACGTCCTGAACTAGCAATGACTGGATCCTCTCTCCTCTCCATCAAGCTGTTCTCTGGACTCCCAATAAAAATTAATTGGTCACTTAATTTTAATAATTAATTAAAACAATACTTTGCCCTTCTTTAGCTCCTTCCATCCGAGGATCTCAATGTACTTTACGATCAGTTAATTTAATCCCCCATTGAGGTAGGCCAAATAATTTCCTGGTTTTACAGTTGGGGATAATGGGGTACAGAGACTTGCCTGGGTCATACAGGAAGCCCATGATCATACTATGAATAGAACTTATTTCTAAATTCCCAGGCCTTTGCTTTAACAACCAGAACATGATCCCTTCTCCTCACTAATGACTTGCTGGCATTCCTTTCTATATTGTAAATGTCAGGGTCCTTAAAGGTGAACTGAAGGGCTTTCTATCTGCCAAGATCTGACTTCAAACCCTCACAGTTCTGTTTCTCCTATAACTGCAGATAGCATTACTAGCACCAGAAGCTGAAAAATGCTATTTTAGGAGTTAGTGATGTGATCAGCTCCAGCAGAGGAAAAAAGAAACTGAGGGCCTCAATGCAGATTTTGGGAAGTAAGCAAAGGCAGAAATGATTTTCAAATCAAGTGTTTTAAAAAGTATTCTCCCTAAGTTCTTACACTGAGCCATCTCCATGGTATTGGAGTCCCAATTTACAACAGAGCCTCACTAATTTGTACTAATGACAGGCCCATGTGTGATTACCAAATGTTGCAAATTAAAGAGTAGGCAACCAAACATAATTTTAAGAAATTGTACTTAAAGCATCACATAATATGCTTTATCATGTCTTTTGACAAGCATAATTTAGTACTGATTAATAAGGGTAATATGCCAGAGCATGCTAGTATACTGACTGTGGTATATTTTGTAAAAGAAATGAAGTCTTAGTAATAGACCTCACTACAGCATGACCTCTTCTGTTAAACACCCACTGAAAGTTGAGATGAGAGCAGTTGGGGTTTTTTAAATGACAAGTATTGAGTTTTGAATTAACAGACTCTGTGAGGTTATTACTTATTGTATAAGCATTTGGCAGTGTGCTCCAGACAAATACAGGCAGCCCCTGTCCAAGGAGTTGACAACACAAAGCCCCCATATTTCCCTAAGTGGGTATAACCCACGTAGAGAAGAAACTCCCTAAATTTCCTCTGTAAGGAATTGTTCAGCTGGCTGAGGGGGAGAGCCGGAGGGCAGCCGCAACCATCCCTGGCTCCCCTCCAGATCCACATGGACTTTTAGGAATTCACTGCAGGGTGGAGCCTTCTGCCCACAGGCTTTGTACCTGTGCACCAGCTCTAGGGCCCATTCCCTGCCCAGCTCTAGCTCCTGGGCAGGGACGTCACCCCGACTGCTGGAGACCTCTGGCCCGGGGCAGGACCCCAGCCCGGGGCGGGGCAGAGTAATACACATGCTGCTCTTCTCTCTCCCCCCACCCCTGAGTCTGGAGGCTCCCGCCCCAGCCAGGATCCCCCGCTGGCCCCAGCCGCTCACCGTCTCCCGGTGGGCGCCTCCTCCCGCCGCCCCGCCTGGCCTGGCCTTGCAGGCAGGACCCGGCCGCGGTTGCTGGGGAAGCGGCCCGTTGTCAAGGGCGGGGCCGGGGAGGGATTCCGAGGCCGGAAGCGAGGCGGTCCGGCGGTGCCGGGGGCGGGGGCAGTCCCGGAGTTCGTGTGTGTGCCCCGGCCCCGCCGTGGGGTGCCCCCGTCATGCCGTGACAGGTGGCAGAGGGCCCCCGCCCCGTGCAGAGCCGCCCCAGAGCCATGCACGGGTCTGTTCAGCGGCCCCGCAGGAGGAGGGGTCACCCCCCGCGCCCCAACATTTGCAGCAATCAGCAGCCCCGGCGGCACCAGCCCTGGCTCAAGCCTCGGCTACACACACAAGCTGCACGGCTTACACTGTCCCGGGACAGCTAGAGCAATACAGCCCCCAGTGTGGTCCGGTGTAAAGGTGCTCACAGTGGTAATAGGTACTCTGAGGTACAAAAAAAATGGGCTATCTGGGCTGATCCTCCTGACCCCATGCACTGGGCAGCTGGCAGCGCCCGCAGAGCTCCCTGGCAGATTTCCTGGGACAACTACATCAAAAAAGGGAGGATCCTGGGAAAACCTGGACAGGTGGCAACCCTAACCAGTATAGCTATGCCCATTCAGGAAGGGGAATAAACGACACTAGTATAAGGTAGCTTTATATTAATATAACAGTGTTCACACTAGGGGCATACTGGTACAACAATAGCAGTAAAAAAAATTGGATCCCAAACCAACAGTTATACCTGTATAAAAGCTGTGTGTAGACCAGGCCTTAGCCCTGGTCTAGTATAACTATGTCGCTTAGACGTGTGGAAAATCCACACCCAGAGTGACACAGTTATACTGACTTAACTCCCAGCTATGTTGGCGGGAGGACTTCTCCTGTCAACCTAGTTACTGCCTCTAGGGGAGGGATGTGGAGTACCTACACTGACAGGAGAAGCTCTCCCATTGGTGTAGGCAGTGTCTTCACTAAGCACTACAGCAGCGGAACTGCACCGGTGCAGCTGCAGTGCTGTAAGTGCAGACAAGCCCCGAGTCTCTAGAGACCCCTTCCACCCCCATGCACAGATGACACTCAGAGCACTTCTGCTGGGCTCCAGAGGGAACTGCATCCAGCTGTGAGCTGACGTGGGTGATGTTTAGATGCTGGAGCTCTGATTGTCCATTGGCTTGGCCCTCGCATATTCATTACACCTGGCAAAATGGGTGTAACACATTGCTGTTCGGATTTGGTAATGTTTGATATGCACTTTGCACTGGTGTAAATGACTATGCAAGGTGCAGGGCAATGGAGAATCAGGCCTCAAGAGCTTGAGGGAGAGGGAAGTGAAGTGGGAGTGGGATCTGGGAGAATCCCTCCCCCATCACCTCCTCTCCGGTCCCAGTGAAGCCCAGGCAGTTTACTCTGAAAACTGTCTCTGGAAAGGATCTGGATCCTGGGATGTTGATCTAAGTTCTTATGTGCAACAAGGAGCCTTGACCCCAACAAGACACTGGCCTTCAGCAGCCCCCTCAGGGTGTTGGCCTAGAACCCACCTGAGACAACCAAAAGGCCAGCTATGGTAACTGCTGCAGTTTTCCAGACATCCCAGAAAGACCTTTCCCTGGAGAGCTTAACAAACACTACACTCAGAAGGATGAAATCTTTGCTGGTCTGAGGGATTTTGTTTTGGCTTCACTGTTTGGTTTGTAACCGTTTCAGTTATTGCAGCTACTTATCATTTGCTAAAGGTACACTGTCAACTTGAATTTTCTGGAATTGGCTAATTCCAAACGGTCATATTTTCTGATAGAGTCCCCTTTAAATGGTGTGTCCTGAAAAAATACTCCTAAGAAACAAACTAAGGTTTTTATTATGAATTATTATTATTTATTTGCTCTGTTGCTGATGTTTAGGAAGGTCTTTTAGGCCTTGGCTACACTGGCGCTGTACAGCGCTGCAACTTGCTGCGCTCAGGGGTGTGAAAACGCCCCCCCCCGAGCGCAGCGCTGTAAACCGCCAGTGTAATCAGCGCCTGCAGCGCTGCACGCTCGCTCGCAGCGCTGCAAGCTATTCCCCTCGGAGAGGTGGAGTACATACAGCGCTGCGAGAGAGCTCTCGCAGCGCTGGCGGCGCGACTACACTCGCGCTTCACAGCACTGCCGCGGCAGCGCTGTGAATTGCCAAGTGTAGCCAAGGCCTTAGGGAGGTCAGAGGACACTGACAAACAGGCCCAGATCCACTTCCCCAGCCCATTCTCTTGGTGGACATACCTATCTGGTGAGCTGGTAGAGTGGAGGACTATAGGCTTAATTCCCTTGGTAATCCTTCGGTCAGTGGTTCAATTTTGGCTCCAAGGAATTGGCCTCTTGGCTGTTTGGTTTCAATACAGCTGCTGTTACTATGTAGTTAACACCCTATTTCAGGAACTGTGGAATGGCATGAACCCTTAACAAAACAATGAAAGTGACTACACACAAGGTGCTGACAAATACACAGCATGAACAAACAGAGATTAAATTAATGTCTTTCTCTGATCACTTTCAATTCTAATCATTTTAGCATTTCCTGGTACAAACAGTAGGAACAAGATTTGCAGATGGATTGACAATGTCTTTTTAAATGCTGATGATGTGCTCCGTGCTGAGCAATACATAAACATATGGACAGTCCCTGCCCGGAGGACAGAGTAGATGATCACAATGGTCCCTTCTGGCCTTGGATGCAGTGAAACTATGAATAATAATAAGTATTGCCAACTCCTGTGATTTTATTGGGAGTCTAGGGATAGCTGGTATTTTTTTAAAAGCCTGAGCTCTTTTAATTAAAAAACAACAACAAAAAACAAAAACACAAAAACCAACGATGTTCCTGTCCCTCATGGTTGTGGAGAAAAGCCTAAAAAGGTGACCTTAGTGTACCTAAAGGCTCAGGAACCATGAGGCAAAGAAAAAGACCCCCTAAATGTATTCTCTTTAAAGCTCATGATTTTAAGCTAATCTCACTGTTTTGAGGCCTGACTCATGAGTTTAGAATAATAATTTATGCAATGTTTATATATGGCCAGATTCTGCCACACTTTCTCAACACACATATTTCCACTGAAAGCAATGGGGCTACCTAGGAGACAAGTTATTGCTCAACTTGAGTAGGAGTTTCAGAATCTGGCCTCTAGTGACTTCTAACCTCAGAGTGGTCCCCATCCTACAGCCCTTATGCATGTGAGCACTTCCACTGGGCCATTAACAGCTCAGATACTACAGAGAGGAGGGCAAGTAAGTGATTATAGATTAGAAGGCCAGAAAGGATCACTGTAATAAACTAGCCTGATCTCCATAAGATTTCCAGAAGACATGCCATAAGACTTCCCTGAATGAATTCCTGTTTTAACTAGTGCCTATCTTTTAGAAAAACATCAGGATTGGGTCCACCAACCAATTAATCTTCACAACATCACTGGGAATAAATCTTATCATCAGGTGACACTGATGATTCCTTGGTTAGACAACAATTAGCAACTGGACTTTTTTTTGTTTAATTGCTCCCTGACACAGCGATGGATTTAAAAAGCGAGGTGGATCTGCAGATGCCACAAGACATTGCCCACCAAAGTGGAGCAATTGGAAGATACAGAAGGTCACATTTTGGGCTTAATTTCTTTGACAGCCTCCCCTTTAAGCAAAAAAGCAGCATAAGTAGCAGTCAGAAATAAGACTGTAGAAAAAGGAGGCAATGCATAATAACACAATATACCTTCCTCATTTCGGGCATTGGAAGGACTGATTTCTGTAGAAAGAATACAAGAATGAAACTGACATGGGTTCTCCAGCTGGGGGTTGTAACCATTCTCCCTTTCTGTATGACTAGATGGGAGTGGGCTTCCCACATTTGTTCTGTTGTAACATGGGGTTGTGGGGTGGGAAAAGTTGAGAAGCACTGAACTAGATATAGATCTGCTATGGCAACAAGCCATGTGTCTGTCAACTGGCATCTGGAAGATATGAACTAGATATGGGATGTATTGATTCTTTGAAAATTCCAAACATTGCAGAAGACTAAATATCTGAAGGGTATAAACCCCAAGAATGGCAGGGGCCCAACACCTATAACTAGGAGTAATGGGATGAAATTAGGAATAGAGAGGGTTAGACTAAACATCAGGAAAATGTTCCTTACATCTGAGCTCTGTTAAATGCTAGAATAGTCTCTCAAGAGAAGAATTGGAAGCCCTGTCACTCAGGACATTTAAACTAGATTGGACAAAGTCCTAGGGAATAGACTATAGGCAGCGCTCCATATAGAATGAGATTATGCAGTTGCATAAACTGGCACTTAATTGCCCTTCTTTCTGAGTGGGCTGCATAATTGTGCAACAGTATCAGAATTTTAATTTTTTTTTAAAAAGGCCTGTATTGCTCATGGCTGCTAAAATAACTTCCAAAATATGAAACTAACATAAAGGATGTAGTGATGTCTGACTGAGTTTGCAGAGAGGGGTGAACTGACTCATTCATCTCAATTAGGTGTTGACCCTGAAACCTAATGAATGAATGAAATATCATTGTTCGCTATTTAATTGCTGATTATCCAGCTAATGTATGCTTCTATTAGTGCTGGATACAGTGGCAGATATTACGGCACAGCACTGTGGGGTGGTCAGTTGTTAGGTGGAAAATGAGGAATCCAATACCATAGCTCAGTGGTTTGAGCACTAGCCTACTAAACCCAAGGTTGTGAGTTTAATCCTTGAGGGGGCCACTTAGGGATCTAGGGCAAAATCAGTACTTAGTCCTGCTATGAAGACAGGGGGTCCTTTGACCCTTTGGGGTCCCTTCTCAGCTCTATGAGATAAGTATATATCCATATATTATATTATAACCCAGATTTAAAGTCTCCTCTGCCCTTGCCAAAAATGGGGGGGAGGGGGTAGGAAAAGGAGATTCATTCCCTATTCAGTACCAAGAACCTCATCCTCTTCCTGAGTCCTGCCTCCCACTCCTTCCTGGGTTAAAAAACCCCAGTTGTCCTCTATCCAGCTGTCAAATCTCAAACTCACCCCAACCAGCTTCTATGGTACAGTTATGCATTATCAGTCCAAATATTGCTGGGGCACACTGGGATTTGGGGCAGCATAAAATCAGTTGAACTTAATATCAAAATAAATGAGATTGTCCTGATTCTACTGTATCTTGGGGGTAGTGCTCCAAAATTCTAGGGTCCCTGTTGTAATACAGGTTGAGTATCCCTCATAGACACTATGGACCATGACTGTAGAGAATGATCCTAGCCTGGCTCCTGGGGGCTGAACAAGATGGGACCTAACAGGGCTTCTCCATCTCAAATTTCTCTGTGTATCTCTAAGGATTTTTTAGGGGTCAAAGTATTTTTTTGCTACAAGGAAGGATTTCTGATGAGGACAGGAGAGGTAACAGCTTTAGACAGGGGATAGAAGAGCCTTGTAATGAGGCTAACAAATTTATTTGAGCATAAAGCTTCGGGTGCTACTCTGAAACTTGTAATGAGGGACGCAGCACCGTGAAGTCCTGAGAAGGGGTGAAGGACTATATCTGGCTGGATGAAGCTTGAACTTCTGATTGCTCGTGACTTACATTGAGGCATAGGCAACATTAGTAGCCCTGGCTGCTTCAGAGAGCCACAAGCCTCTTCCCGGCCCTGCCTGATCTTTTGAAATGCCCTACATGTGTGCACATTGCTGTTACAGAATGCTGAGAAATATCCAGATAACTCAGAGGTGCACAGCATCAAACCAGCTTCTGAACCTCCACCTCCTATGGAGACCTGCACACCAAACAGCAGGGGCTGCAGGCCAGCTAAAGGTGCTCTGCTCATTCCCTGGCCCCTTGAATTCTCTTTTATTGTTCAAGTGGGGCTTCCCAGCTCTTCGTATGTTTCCCCTCTTTGCTACTGTCCCCACTAGCCCCTCCTTGGCCTGATGTGCCCTGGATGTGGCTCTCTGTCCAGGTGTGGGAGTATGGCTGATACTGTCTGTCCAGCAGAGCTGTGGCTGAGGTGGTGGTGGTGGGGCCAGTGTGGCACTGTACAGCTCTAGGAACAGGAGGTACCATCTTTGATCCATTGGGTTAGTGGTGCCTTAAACACAACCCGTGGGCCAAAGTCTGCCTGCAGCACCCTCCTGCACTCTCCATCCACCCTCTCCTCTTAGTTCTGGGAAAGCACAAAGCTCTTCAGCTGCATGCTTCTATAGCTGAGTTCCTGCTCGCCTATCAAGGAAGATGCAGGTAGAGGGCTGGAGTCCTGACAAGATGCCAAAGCAGCCTTTGATGTCCCAGAGTTTTGGTTGCTGAGTCTGGAGATCTCACCATTAATGCAGTGGACTCCTCATCCCTTGCGGCACAGAACACAGGAGTAGCTGAAATCCAGTTAGCACAGTCAGGAAACTCCCAGACAGGCTTTCCCTGAGACTCACTAGTGGCAGGCATCAATCAGTAACAAATTAGGACAAAGGAATGCTCAGGCCGAGGAGGTGGCTCAGTTGCCTCTGTGCGTTTCCTGTACAGGTGCTTTGCTAAGCAACAGCAACATCCCCCTCCAACGCAGTTACCCTGGAATTGATTTTGGTGACCCCCCCGTGGGGTTTGCACTGATATAATGATCCAACAGGCCACATTTGACCTTGGAAACACACTAATACATTGGGTGGGTTTTCTGCCCACAAAAGCAGCAGACTGATCGTCGTGGCCAGAGCCAGACAGACTGTGGAGTCTGTGCAAAACGTTCTCCAATCCTGCTCTGCTACTGCTCCTCAGTCCCCCCTTGGTGTTCTAGGCCCAGAGCACACTGAACATGTCATTTCTGTGAGGACTATACATCACTCGTTGGATGAGGATGTGGTTCTAGTCTAATCTACAAAATCTTACCCCCTGCTCATCACCGTAATATCTGAGCGCCTTCCAGCAGTGGATTAAGTGACGTGACCAACATCCATCATGGGTGACTCTTTCTATCTCTCCTCCTCTCCCCTGGGGCAGAATTGGGTGTGCCGTGGAGGGGTTTGTTCTGGGCAGTGGGTTCTCCGCATGTACACATTGCTCTGTGTTTGCGCTGGAGAAGGCAGGTTGAAGCAGTGCCCCTTGCACTTGGAGCGGAAGGTACTAGAGGTTTGTGATGGCCCTGAGCTTCTGGGGGAGTTCGTTCCACTGTCTAGGAGTCAGGACCAACCCCCAGGAGAGCTCTGACTCCTACGCAGACAAGCTTTCCCCTTGTGGTAGAAAGTTCTCTGGGACCTGAGGAGTGGAGCTGTCAGCCACGACAATGAATCAGCAAATTCATTCAGCTGGTGACTCAGGTCAAGCTTTGAACTCGTGCCCACAGAAGGGCAGGGTTAATGCTTCGACTCACCACAACCCCTAGCTTCTAGCACACGAGATTTAATTTTGAAAGTGTGAGTTAAAAGCTACCTGTCTTCCACACCCCCGGGGCAGTGGAATCCCCTGGTAAAGAAACTGCTGCATCCTGGAAGGGGGCAATAATTCCCTGTGCAAAGCTGATGCTGAAAGGAACCTCAGAGAGCGACATGTCTCTGAGTTCATCTCCTCCCAACACTTTCCACTCCCCCTGGCTCCCAGCAGGATCCCTGTGTCGGCTGACAGCTATTAATAGGCTGGGAGAAAGTGAGTTCTGTCTCCTGCAGTTTGCTGGGATGAATGGTAATTACCCTTAATTAGATTGGATTTGGTTCCACCCCCCCCCGTGCCAATGGAGAGAGCCGCTAACACTGAAATCAGCCCATCTGCTGCCTGTGATTGCTCTGTGGGAGCCAGGCTCAGCAGCCCTGGCAGGGGCTTATCTCACTGGGACATTTTACAGCACTTGCCCACGGCTGCTCAGTGCACTGAGGGAGGCAGTGCTTGCCAGCTGGAAGGCTGCAAATGTTGTCACCCTGGCCTTTAAAATGTGGCACAGGAGCAGTCGGGGGTGAAAGCAAATAAGACCACAAGGAGCTGAGGACTCCAAGACCTTTTCCCTTTAAGAGCTCTAGAAAACGGGAAAGACAAAAAATAGGAATTGCCAACCAGATTTGCCCAGTGGTCCCTGGAGCCTGGTGTCCCTACCACACCACATCAGAGCAAAGGCACATCTAGTTCAGTATCCCTGCCTCACTGCTGGGAAAGGGCAGCCCACAGTTCATCTAGCCCAGTTGCCTGCCTCTGACAGTGGCTGGCACCAGCTGCTTTAGGGAAAGGTGCACAAATCCTTGTAGTGGGCAATTACAGTTACCTGTCCAGAGGGGAAGTTTCTTCCTACTTCCATCTGTTAGAAGTTACTGCATATCCTGAAGCAGGAGCGTTTATAGCCATATTATATTTTATCCTAACTCTGGATAGTCTCATTATCCATCTAGGGTTAAAACTCTGAGCTGCACCTTCCAGGAGGCCCAGCCCAGGAACAGAGGTGGCAAAAATAGCTTCAAGCCACCTTTGCACCTCCCAGATTCTGGTCCCAACTGGGGCCTCCTCATATCCTGGTCTGCTCTTTATTTATGCCAGATTTGAACAGCCTTCTGTGGGCCACTCTGCCAGCCCAGAACAGCCAGAGTGTTCCAGCCACTGACATGCCTCCGTGGGACCCCAGCCGTGACCTTGGCACACCTCTACTACAGATGCTATAAAAAGCAGGGGAGATATAGGGCCTTTATGTCCTATGTTACACCTGCACTGGGGGAATTCTCATCTAGGTGTTTGCTGCCCATTTCCACCTGGTTGTAAAGCCCAAAATGGGACTCTGGATGTCTAATTCTTCAAGGCTGCACTCCGCTCTGCCCCTGCCTCAATGTCTTTCTTCCCCAGCCACTGCCCTGCACTCCAGCAGTTCCACGTCCCTTCACACCACGCTGGTGAACCTGTCTCCCACCACAAGAATGGCCTCCCTTCCCCTCCTTCCAACCCCTCCTTGAGACTCTCTCCCCAACCCTCCTCCCACGCCTTCCCCCACACCACTGTGCCAACTACGCAGGGCCGGCTCTAGGATTTTTGCCGCCCCAAGCGAAAACAATTTTGGCCGCCCCCCCCCCCCCGTTTTTTCCTTACCCCACCCCCGGCTCCACCTCAACTCCGCCCCTTCCCCAAATCCCCAGCCTGCCTCCTCCCCTCAGGCTCTCAAGCCTAGGAGGGAGGGAGGGAGGGGGAGAAGCGGCGCGCGCGCCGCGGCCCTCAGAGTCTCCCCGTCCCTCCCAGGCTCTCAAACCTGGGAGGGAGGGCAAGCAGCGGCGCGTGAATCAGCTGTTTCGCGCGCCATGGCAGGCGAGCGGCAGCAGCGGAGGTGAGCTAGGGCGGCCGGGGCACATTTTTAGGGGCGGCATTCTCGCGCCGGCCATGCTGCCCCTAAAAATGTGCCGCCCCAAGCACCAGCTTGTTTTGCTGGTGCCTAGAGCCGGCCCTGCAACTACATGGGAATAATGACTGACAACCATGCTGATTTTTCAGTAACCCAACAAAGTGGCTGTAACCTGATGTGTGAGCTAGAGACATGAATGACCCGGTGAGCTTATTTGGGGTGAGTGTTGGCCTTCTCTGACCAGCCCCCTGGCTCAGTGTCCTGTCCGCTCATTTCAGTTGGAAACTCCTTGGGACAGGGATCATGGGCAACGTTTTCAGCCGTGCCTTAGTGACAGAGGAGGCTGCATCCCACTGAAAATCAGTGACCAGCGTCTATTGGACTGTCAGACACCACACACCTAAATGGCACTGTAGAATTATTATTAATAAGCCCCCCTGTTTAGAGAAAAACTGCTGATGCACCCGGTCCTTTCAGTATTTCACTTCCTCTGGTTTGGTGGGTATCACAGATCCACAGGTCTGGTGCTCTCACACAGCTCTGGAACAGTCCCTGGGAGGACCCCAGCAGCGTGTCACATTCTTTCACTGGGGTAAGCTCTTTTGCTTCACCGCCTCCTGGGACTCAACCTCAGAGCCTTCAGCATCCCTGCTTCATGCTGTGAGCTCCCTGCAGCGAATCCACCTGGCCTGGACACCGGAGGGAGACTTACACACCCAAAGGGAGCGATGCACCCCCAGTTTCCTTAATCTGGAGTGACTCGCAGCCAGCGTAGTAAAAGCAGGAGGGTTCATTAGATGTCTGGAACACAGCGTAGAAAGTCGTTTGTTAACATTGAGAATGAAAAATTATAGCAAAGTCCATCTGGGTCGGTCCAGAGTCCAGAGCCCACTGACCCGTCGGTAGTCCAGGTCCTGAAGCTTCCCTGCTTCCAGCAGCCCCACACTTACCAACCCTATCTGGCCCCTCCTGAGTCCTTTGTTCTTGTTCCTGGGGAAACCTTGTCACCTGGCCATCCTTATTAGCCCTCTTTGTTCTCCAGCTGGCTTCCTACAGAGGGTGGGCCATACATGGTCATTAGTTGCAAGGTGCAAAATGTCCAGGCACTTGTCTTCTGGGACTCTCCCTGGGCGTGGGCCCAGGCCCCAGACAGCCAGGTGTCAGTCACACCTGGATCTCTGCAAAGAGTAAACAACCTTTCCCCCCACGGTGTTAACCATGCAGCACATAGGGGAAACAGAGGCACATGGTGCCACAAGTACTCCTCGTTCTTTTTACGGATTAGACAGTCTCCCAGCACGGTTCAGTGCAGTGGTTCTCAAGCTTTTCCATATCGGGGACCCCCTTTCCACACTGCCAACCCTCAAATCCCCTTCCCATCTAGTTTGGATCTAGCCAGGACCCTCATCCCACGTAGCAAAATGGGAAGGGCAGGTCCCATGCCCCTAACAGCTGGTTTCATGGCACTGTCTCTTTCATTACAAGGTCCCCAGGTGGAGAACCCATGGGTTAGACAGTTTAACTGTCACCTTATTTTTAAAGGTAATTTGTCAGATTTTTGTTAATTTCATAAGGATTTTTTTTCTATATAAAAGATAAAAGCAGCCAGGCTGGGACGATTTGTGCCCAGGGATCTCTCTGGTCCTGCTCTCACTGACCTGCTCTCTGATCACTCTCAGAGATCTGATGTCAGGGCTCTCCCTCTCCATTTCTCTCCCTGCTCCTGGGGATCTACTCTCAGCCTTTGCTCTCTCTCAATTTCTCTCCCTGCTCGCAGGGCTCTCCCTCTTTCTCTGCCCTCCCTTCTGGGTTCTCAGTGATCTCATTACTACCAGGGCAGAAAGATCAGACCCCTCTCCTCCCTGTCACCAGTGTGTCTGAGTGGGAGACAATGTTCCCTTCTACCAGAACACCAATTAAAAATGAAATGAACTAGACTCCAACATGTGCTGGGCTGGGCTCCCACCTCCCTCCTTCTGAACCCCCAGGAACGAGGACGAAGAAACAGCTCTGGGCTGGTTTGGTTGTTAATTTAGGGATGTGGAGACTTCCCCAGTCTCTTGACCTGGGGGCAATGGAAATCAAACAGTGGGGGCTGGCAGAAGCTAAGACAAATAGCTGCCAGGTCGGAAAGGGCCTAGACAGAAGCAGACCCTCGGGCTATATTATAATTAATGATTGTGCAGCACATACACTATGACTGCAGCCCCCATCGTCTTCTCTCATCTCATCCCACACCATCTCCCCTCCTCACCCCCCGTCCTTTCCTAACTAGTTACAAAACTTGCTTAGATACAGTCGCATACAGCCTTTTGCTGGCTTCTCCACCATGTGGGGCTCTGCCTCATGCTTAATGAGCTTCTCCCTGGTGGGAGACCCCTAATCCCACTTCTTTAAATTAGAAACGGGAAGAATAAAACATTCCAAAAACTAACCAATGAGCCTGAGAGTCAGAGCTTCTGAGCTCCACCCACTTCCAGCAAGGAGGTTTGTCAGGCCTCAGATCCCTAGGAGAAGGATGGTTTTGGGGTCAGGCCACTGGACTGGGCCTTAGGAGTCCTGCACTGAATCCCCAATGTTGCCACAGCCCTTCAAGTGGGCAAGTTGTGTGATCATTTTGTGCCCTAGTTTCCCATTTATAAAATAGGGATAATAATACTTCCTGTATCTGTCTTGTCTACATTGTGAGCTGTTCAGGATAGGGACCGTCTCCTACTACATGTACAATGTACAGCACCTATCACCGTGGGGCCCTGATCTCAATTGGGGCCTGTAGGTGCTACTAAGATAACAATAAAATAATAATAATAAAGACAAAAATTAAATACATAGATTGCATTGTAGAGGCATTTTTCCTGCTATACAGCCTGTATTTTCTGAGTCTTTATTTCATCTCATTATTTCTAGAGGGCCCCTTGGACCACTCTAAACAACCCCGTCAATCACTGTGGCAGGCTCTTTTGTCCCCACCCACTTACCCCACAAATTAACAATCCTGCTTTGTACTTACATAGCAACAGCACCTTGCTTTACAAGAGAGAATGGTACGACTAGCTGCATTTTACAGATGAGAAAACTGAGGCATGGTGAAATGAAGTAACTTACCCAAGGTCACACTAAGGAATAGTCCTGATTCCCTGTCGGCAGCTGTAGTCACTAGACCATGTTTCTTCCTGATGTTGGGAAAACATTGTACGAGTCTTGACTCCCAGGCTCTACTAGACCATGCTGCTCCCTGCTTGTCCAGCACAGGGGAGGGGAGCAGTCTGTTTCCAGATGGCTGGAAGGAACCTGTGCACCTCCGAGTGAGAACAGTGGGCGCTGCGCTTTGGAATCCTCCCATGGGTCCGCCACATCCTCGACAAGCTGTGGCACCTTCCATTGCCTGTCTTATGGTGCTGGCTCCTGGCTGCCTCCTCACTGCTCTTCTAGCTCTGTGAGGTGGGATGGTGAAAACATGCCCCGAGGAGAGAGAATGGGAGAGTGGAACAGTAACTGTCAGCGTGGGGAAACTGCCCAGAGAAAACTGCCCTCTTCTCCTCTGCTCCCATTGTCCTCTATCCCCAGGTCCCTCTGCCCCCATGCTGCTACCTGGCCTTGTGCTCCTCTGCTGGTTGTGTCTCAGAATAGCAAGCACAGGCTGCAGCTGGGCAAGCTTCCCATGCACAGCGACCTTGCTCAGGTGTCTAGCTCTGCGCTGGGGGTGCCCCTCTGTGCAGAGAGGGGAGTACGATTTCTGGGTCCCCACCCTGGCCTGGGCCTCCCTACCGAGGCTGCCAACCAGGGAGACAGTTACCATCCACTGTGATGGGGGCTTTTGGGAGTGCCATGCACACCTCTCCACTGGATTCTGCCATGGGCTACTGAGGGGCTCAGGAGTGACCTGGGCTGGATCTGGAGTGGGGACCTTGCTGCATAAGCCTGTCCCCAGGCCTTTAAGTGCTCTTGATCCTCACCTGTTTTAAACTGGGCTTTCCTCCATGGAGTATTTCGGGTTCATTTAGACAGTCAGACCTCTGGACAACTGATGGCTTGGACAGATGTACAGCCAAACATGAGAATCTGGCTCTTGTAGAGAGGAGAGTTCCCTCCTGATAGATGCCTACCAGGGTAGGAATGGCTGCTCCCCTGAGCTGTCCAGGAAAGCATCATCTGGCTGGAGTTGGATCTGGCTGCTGAGTGTTTTGGGCATGTCTGTTTCAGCCAGCAGTGTCTGTGGGGAGTATTTAACCAGCGCACACTCCCACTATCCAGGGGACTGGCTGCCTCCAGGGCCTAGCACAACATGCTGTTTCTCCATCTCTCACACTCTTCAGCTCTGTTGCAATAACCCCCTTAGCATGAGGCGTTATACAAGGGGTGAAAAAGTTAATCCATCAAGTGTGTGAGAGAGAGATTGTGAGCTTCTTGCTGCCAGTGCAAATCTGGAGTAAAACCCCCAATGTCAATGCAGTCTAGCTGGATTTACCCCAGTTCAGAAGTTGTGGAAGAGGAGTTTGACCTAGTGGTTAGAGCAGGGTACTGGGAGCCAGGACTCCTGACTTAGTTGTCACTAGTGCGGTTCATGCCCCATATCCAGCTTGTAAGGTTCCTCCTTTCTGATTTGTGGGCAGGTTGCCCATAGTCTGAGGCCATCTCTAGCTCTCCCAGCATTACACAGAGAATTCCTGCCTGGCTTTCCATGGGGAAGTCTCCCTTTCCGGGGATCTCTCATCATGCATTGTAAACAGTGACTTAGCAGCATCTCTGGTTTCATTCTTCCCCCATCACACTGATTTCCATCACTCCCTGTCACGCTGTGGTGCAGGCAGCACAGGGAGGCCCATGTGGTTACATCAGGGACAACCCAGGTGTGACACAGACAGAGCTAGCTAGGGGTGAAGTGAGCTCTTCAGCACTGACCCCCCTCAGTGCCTCCCAGCACCTTGGGGTCCATCTGCAGTCTGCGAGCCCCGGTTTGTTCTGTCTGTGGCTGGTCGTATCCAGTTCCCAGACTCCTCTCATACCTCCTACCATCCCTTCTATCAAGCTGTGCACCATGGAGACCAGGGGCCAAGAGTTTCTTCTGGGAACATGACTACCACCCCCATGTCCAATATAACACAATCCACCAGGGGCCCAGTGACTGTATCCTCACAGCATCCCTGTGAGAGCCTGAGGAACAGAGGAGCCAGGCCCTTGCCCAAGACCAGTCTGGAGGAGAGCTAGGATTAGAAAGCAAAAGGCTACATAGCGAGTCCATGGCAGGGCTGAGAACTGAACCTAGGAGCCCTAAATCCAGTGCTTTGGCTGGAAGGCCTGAGGCCTTCCTCTCATTCCGCTGCACCTCACATGTTAGCTCTTTAAACTGTCCAGTACAGTGGCAGCCATTTCATCCTGTGGGCTGTGTCGGGTGCATTGCAGTGTCTCCTCAGGGGAACCCCCAACACACCTCAGAGATATACCTCCCATGTCTCCTCAGGGGAACCCCCACCACACATCTCAGATACCCCACCCCTCTCCCCATGTCTCCTCAGGGGAACCCCAACACACATCTCAGATACCCTACCCCTCTCCCCATGTCTCCTCAGGGGAACCCCAACACACATTTCAAATACCCTGCCCCTCTCCCGCTGTCTTCTCAGGGAAACCCCAACACACATCTCAGATACCCCACCCCTCTCCCCATGTCTCCTCAGGGGAACCCCACCACACATCTCAGATACCCCATCCCTGTCCCCATGTCTCCTCAGGGGAACCCCCACAACACCTCAGAGATACACCCCCATGTCTCCTCAGGGGAACCCCCAACACACATCTCAGATACCCCACCCCTCTCCCCGTGTCTCTTCAGGGTAACCCACAATTCACATCTCAGATACCCTTCCTCTCTCCCCATGTCTCTTCAGGGAAACCCCAACACACATCTCAGATACCCCGCCCCTCTCCCCATGTCTCCTCAGGGGAACCCCAACACACATCTCAGATACCCTACCCCTCTCCCCATGTCTCCTCAGGGGAACCCCAACACACATTTCAAATACCCTGCCCCTCTCCCGCTGTCTTCTCAGGGAAACCCCAACACACATCTCAGATACCCCACCCCTCTCCCCATGTCTCCTCAGGGGAACCCCACCACACATCTCAGATACCCCATCCCTGTCCCCATGTCTCCTCAGGGGAACCCCCACAACACCTCAGAGATACACCCCCATGTCTCCTCAGGGGAACCCCCAACACACATCTCAGATACTCCACCCCTCTCCCCATGTCTCCTCAGGGAAACCCCAACACATATCTCAGATACTCCACCCCTCTCCCCATGTCTCCTCAGGGGAACCCCCAACATACATCTCAGATACCCCGCCCTTCTCCCCATGTCTCCTCAGGGGAACCCCGACCACACATCTCAGATACCCCACCCCTCTCCCCATGTCTCCATGGGGAACCCCCAACACACATCTCAGATACCCCGCCCCTCTCCCCATGTCTCCTCAGGGGAACCCCCAACACACCTCAGAGATACACTCCCCCATGTCTCCTCGGGGAACCTCCAACACACATCTCAGATACCCTGCCCCTCTCCCCATGTCTCCTCAGGGGAACCCCAACACACATTTCAGATACCCCACCCCTCTCCCCATGTCTCCTCAGGGGAACCCCCAACACACATCTCCCCATGGCCCTATGCACCCCACTTCTGCTGCACAGCCCGTCCATCTCGAGCGCTACAGAAGCAGCATCACTAACCCTAAGTACTCAAACATCGCAAGTTAGGCCCCCAAAATCATGGGATTGTCTCAGAAATCATGGGATTTTTTAAAAATAGTAACCGTTGGTGTCTTTTTTCTTAGCTGCCTGTTTTCTGAGCCTTTGGGACCCCCTCAAGTCTATTTCCAAGTTCTTCTCTGCAACCATCAGGGCTAGACGCTCACTGTTTTCCTGAGAGTTGAGATCCTGGCCTCCAGGAGTTGGGCCATGTTGCAGAAGGATTGTCTCCTTCAGCTATTCCCCTCTCCTTCTGCCAGTGCAGAGTGGGGGCCTCTCCCTATTTTTTTCTCAGGATCTCTGCCGGGCATCTGAAGGCATCTCCTTCCCTTTCAAGGTCTGGGCCAGCACATCATGGCAGTTACATCCCTCCCTCTTGGGGGGGGGGGGGGGGGGTTTGGGTGGACCTTGTTCTGCAATGTGACTAAGGGAATCCACAGCTGGATTCCTCAGGGCATCTGCACCCCTGTGATACATGGGAGGCGATGCCAGGGGACTGTGCGACACACTGGCACCACACTTCTTTTCCCTGTGGGGAGGGGTGAGGAAGAACCATCTCTGTGTTAGAAATGCCCAGACTGGTGGATTCATTCTATGGCACCCTCCTTCCCTGAGGGGCACCTCACCTGGCCACCTGGGAATTCCTGCTGTCAGGAGCAGAGGCTGAGCCCTTCCTGAGAGGGGGAGGAAGGCTCTCTCCCCCGCTGCAGAGATGCACAGGCCTCTTCATGCTCCAGCTGGGGCTGTCCCTCCCTCACCTTCTCCATCTCTGAGCCCTGCTTTGCTATGATCCCTCTGGCTGGGGTCCAAAGGGACCTGGACCAACGGAACAGGAAGGGAGAGAAGGCATGCGAGAGAACAGAGAGTGGAGGGGAAGGTTTCCTCCCCCTTCTCATAGCCGCTCTCTGTCCCCCTCCCCAGAGGGGGCGGGGCTGGCACCCCTTGGAGGTGTGCTGACATGGCTGATGAGACAGCGGTAGAGGTGTGGGATCTGGGGCAGAGGACATGGTGCCCCCCATTAGCAGGCCCCTGGCACCATCAGTGTCCCTGTGCAGCATGTGCACTTGGTGGGGAGAGCTCAGCCAGGAAGAGAGTCCAGCCCAGGGTGATGAGATGAGGCAGGGAGGCGGCTCTGTCCAGCCCAGCCCAGCAAGGAAAACGGCAGTGAGGTCAGCGTGGCAAGAGCTGGACACTGATGGGATATGACAGCCCGGAAGCTGGTGCTACAAGGCCTGCTGAATTGACACTGTCCTTTTGTGCCCTGTTCCCTGCGCACCTCGGCCCCCCTGACATCAGAAGAGACCAGCACTGACAGGCCCAGGGAGCCTGCCAGCAACACATCACTGTCCTGTCGGAGAGACTCCCCATGACACATTTGCCTCCCACTGCTTCTTTAACCAGCTTCCTGCTCCCCGGTCCTCCGCTGGCCCAACCGGCACTGCACCAGGTGCTGGGACAGGCAAGAGCTCCCAGCCTCTCCCATCCTCCCTCCAGGAGGCAGCAGGGATGGAAAAGCCTAAGCCCAGAACAAGCACACGTGCAAGCTGCCCACTGTGACAGGCACCAGATGGACTAGCCCAGCCACTTCAGCATGCCAGGGCTTGTCTGGGCATTTCTAATGTGCCTGTTAACATGCCAGGAACCAAGCCAGCTCCTGGAAGCACCAGGATTCCCCCCAATACACCAGCCCTGGGATCCAGACTCCCAGCATGTGCACAGCAGGATCCCTCTCCTAGGATTCAGCAGGGGCTGCACCCCATTCCAGAGAAGAACTGGCAGTAGATGAGATGCTTTCCAGCCTTCTCAAGAGTGGCTCCAGCAATATCCCGAAGCCCTGACTGTGTCCGAATAATGGTCATTGGGCCCAAGTGGGGCAAGCCCAGACCAGTCAGTGGTGTGTCCCCCTGGACTCTGCCTGGAACACTGGGCAGCTCCCCAGTCCTGCCCATTTCAGCTGGGAGCATGAATTGTCCCGAGGAGGCAGCTGGCACCAATGGCCCTGGAGTGGGGTGAGGCTGAGTTCCACATGCAGTCCTAGACACTAGAGATGGCAAGCCCTGTTAGCCTAGCTAGGGCCTATCTCCTGGGGCGCAGGGCAGGCCTGCTCCTTGTCCAGCCCAATTTGAAATAACCCCAGTGCTGGGGCTCCATCCCTTCCCCGAGAAGATGATTCCCCAGCCTCCTGGGTCGCACTGCTAGGAAAGGGCACCTGATTCCCAGGGAAGGGAGGTTGGGGAGCCCATCGCGTCCCTCACACTGGAGAAGAAAAGCTACCCTCATATTTAACACTTCTTAGTGATATTTCCAGCTGAGCTGCTTCATTCACCCCGTTCCCACCCTGTTCTTATCCGCCCCCCCCCCCCCAACATGTGCCTCTGGCTGGATTCATGCACAGCAGATTGCGGTGATGTGTATGGGCGGCCTGCTATGGTGGGGGGGCGGGGGGCTTCTGAAAACAGGCCTCAGGGCTGGGTTCAGAGCTGTCCTCCCACCAGAGCCAATGTCAAAGCAACGAGGAGCCACTCAGCGAAACGAACAGGCAGCTCATTTCAACAGACAGCAGGAACGGCTTTTCTAGCGACGTGCACTCAGCCTGTGGAACTCACTGCTCTCAAGGCAATGAACGTGGCACAATTCAAAGGATTAGGCATTGCTATGAATGAGAATAGCATCTCTGTCTAGCTAGTGCACCCGGCCCTGTAGTAGCTGCAGTTATACCTAAATAAAATCACTGGGGCTCTCAGCTTCTGGGCACACACTTACCACCAGCTGGGGGCTTATGGAAGTAATCCCCCTATAACAAAGACACAAATAAGTGTCTTCTGGCGTGGATATGCCTTTCTCTGAACTATTAGGTATCAGCTACTGCCAGAGACAGGATACTGGGCTAGGACGGACACACGTTTGATCTGGTGCAGCAGGAAATGGATTATATTATTAATAATAATAATTATTATTATTCCTAGAGAGGTACCTAGACCAAATTCAGGGTCCCATTGAGCCAGGTGCTGTACAAACACATAGCAAGAAACAGTCGTAAAGTGCAGCCTGTATGGAATAAAGGTGTGATCTAGTGCAGTAGGCACTGGAAAACCAAACTAGAAGGACTTGATCTGTTTCATCATTGCAGGGGCACTGGATTAAATAACTCCTGTGCCTGCTCAGTCCAGGAACAGCCAGAGGTGGGTTACCTGGATAGAGGGACCTCTGGGCTTTCCAGGTAAAGGGGACCAGATGGAGCTCTGGACCATTCCAGGCTGGCCATTCCTAAGTTGCTAACAAGGCAGAGAGAAAACAAAAAGTGGAAACAAAGTGGCCAGGAAGTGGAAAATATCAGTGATGCCTCCGTCAGTGCCACAGCACGGGTGCACAGGCAAGCAGGCAGCCTCTTAATTATTGATACTGCTTAGAAATAAATGCTGGGACAGAGAGGAGAGAGCTGCTTACAGACGAGGGAGGGAAACCGAGAACTCCGGTGCTTTAAAGGTCAATGGGTTTTGCATCTCTTTCCCCTCGTCTTCATAAAACTCAGTGATATTTGAGTTGATGGATTATCTTCCATGTGCAGCGCTGTGACGTTGTGCAGTCTACATGGTTTTATAAAAACATGACAATAAGTGAATATAATGTAACTGGGATAGTTTTATAAAAAAATTGATAAGTGACTATAATGCAAATGGGATATGCTTTGTGCAAAAGGTCTCTTGTAAGGTATCATTACAAAGCTCATAATCTACTGAGTGTGAACAACCTATTTGTAGAAATGTACCACTCTTGTATCTAAAACTAGAAATATAAAATGTAACTCTGAGGGCCTATTGTAATTATGTAAAGTGTGGGCCATTAATGATGGTTTGGAATCTTGATGACTCCCATTGTCTGCAGATGGCTGTTTACCTGTGAGTCTCCCTGTATATGTGTGTGCTGGCAAGTGAGTAATGAAGTCTTGCAGTGACATGTGATCATGTCACCTGAACTGGAATCCAACTTTAACCTGGTGCTTTTCCAGGGGGGGGGGGGGTGGAAACCCAGAGGGACAAAGGGTTCCCGCCTTATGCAAAAGATATATAAAGGGGTGGAAGAGAACAGAGAGGGAGAGGAGCCATCATGAAGAATCCCTTAGCTATCACCTGAGCTGGAACAAGAGCTGTACCAGGGGAAAGAATTGTGCCCAGGCCTGGAAGGTGTCCAGTCTGAGAAAAACTTACTGAAGCATCTCTGAGGGTGAGATTATCTGTATTTAGTTTGATTAGGCATAGATTTGCGCATTTTATTTTATTTTGCTTGTGACTTACTTTGTTCTGTCTGTTACTACTTGGAACTACTTAAATCCTACTGTCTGTATTTAATAAAATCACTTTTTATTTAGTAACTTACTCAGAGTATGTATTAATACCTGGGGGAGCAAACAACTGTGCATATCTCTCTATCAGTGTTATAGAGGGCGAACAATTTATGAGTTTACTCTGCATAAGCTTTATGCAGGGTAAAACGGATTTATCTGGGTTTAGACACCATTGGGAGTTGGGCGTCTAAGTGCTAAGGACAAGCACACTTCTATGAGCTGTTTTCAGGTAAACTTGCAGCTTTGGGACAAGTGATTCAGACCCTGAGTCTTTGTTAGAGCAGACTGGAGTGTCTGGCTCAGCAAGACAGGGTGCTGGAGTCCTGAGCTGGCAGGGAAAACAGAAGCAGGGGTAGTCTTTGCACATTAGGTGGCAGCTCCCAAGGGGGTTTCTGTGATCCAACCCGTCACAGCCTCCGTCAGTGCCACAGCACGGGTGCACAGGCAAGCAGGCAGCCTCTTAATTATTGATACTGCTTAGAAATAAATGCTGGGACAGAGAGGAGAGAGCTGCTTACAGACGAGGGAGGGAAACCGAGAACTCCGGTGCTTTAAAGGTCAATCGGTTTTGCATCTCTTTCCCCTCGTCTTCATAAAACTCAGTGATATTTGAGTTGATGGATTATCTTCCATGTGCAGCCTCTGTCTGCACCTGCCTGAGTCCCAAAAGGGATAGTGTGTGTGGGGGGAAGCGGCGCAGGAGGGAGGGAGGGAGCAGTCACTGAAATGTGGGACAAATGAGCAAACCAGGAAACAACAAAATTAGTGGAGCAGCAAATTCCAAGCCGAGTGGAAATAATTCCTCTCCATGTGAAAATAAGGTCCATGTCATCTCTGATTTGCCCCCCTCTTCCCGGCCAGTGTCTGGGGCCCAGAGTTGAAAGTCTCTGCTGAAAAGCAGGAGAGAGATGAGTGAAATCAAGAGAGCATTGAGGGTTGGGGGATAGTAAGATGACCTGGCAATCTTTGCCAGAGTACTCAAATAATAAATCAAAAGTCATACAGAGAAACCAATCCCTCGTGGATAAGCCTGGCCTGGTGTCTTATGTTTCTATGCACCTTGTATCCTGAGGGATCCCATCAAGTCTACACAGGAATTACGTCACGCAGCATGGAAATGCAGCTGTCTCTGGGGTGGAACATGGCAGCCATTTGACAGAACACTGGCAACAGATTTGGAAGAGGGACCCCCATCTCCAACTAGAACTGCAGGGAAGATTTTTAAGGAAGCAGAATGTAGTTATATCCAAGTTGGAATTTGGGCAGGACACAGAGGTGAATACCTCTCCCCCTCTCTAAAGAGCCAGGGGATCTTTAGTGACCACAAGTGGTCAGGATTTCGGTTCAATGTCTCCCCCTGAAGACATCTAGCAACAGAGCCCCTTAGCACTACACTGGGGTCAGTACTGACTCAGAGGCAATAGCATTCTTAGTGAATCACCCACACTACTGCTGGCAGCACAAGCACCCACTAGCCCCGTGCTAGGGACTGGGGGCTTTTCAGACTCAGAGGGGAGAGCTCTCTCATATTGAGCCACCAGCACCATTGGTGCCATGGACCGTCCCTGATTAGCTGAGCTCTGCTGAGAGCCCTATTCAGGAGGTCCATCTGCAGGACATTCATCTCTCCAGAGAACATTGTAGATCTCATTGGGTGGTACGAACGTGGAGTTGGACTGACCAGGCCTCTCTGCAAACTGTCTCATCCTAATCCCGGGGGATCCTTGCAGCGCATTTGAGACCTATGCACCTTGGTGTTAACAGCTCTATCATGTCACGGGTGAGGAACCTGAGCAGTGTTCACAGCTGCCAGCGGCACCTGGATGGAGAGCGGTTTGGCAGGTGAGGCTGCACAATGTCTGATTTCCTGGTTCAAACCAAAGAGGTTTGAGCCTCTGGGATCGGGGGAGAGGGAACAGGGGTGCGTGGGCATGGCCTCTCTTTGTCTTATTAGAAGACTGGCACTTGCTTCATTTCCAAGCACAAACAGGCACATTTCCAAATCCCCTCCAAGAAGCATCTGCAACTTCCAGTCCTGCAGGAGCAGGCAAAGGCACACAGGCAACAGGGGCCTGTTTTCTGGCCGTGATCTCTCTACCTACACACAGCCGCAGCCTCCTATTTCCCTGTATAAACATAGGGTTGTGAGCTCAGAAATGTATGCACAAGAAAGACCCCAACAAATCCACTTACTGCCGACAGTGAGGATAGAAATCACACACCAAGGGAGCCTGGACTAGGATGCTGCTTCCCTAGCACCCATGCCCAGGCCTCTATACCACTTAAGCTGAAGGCGAGTACCTACCTGCTGGTTGTGGCACCTTAGAGACTAACAAATGTATTAGAGCCTAAGCTTTCGTGGGCTACAACCCACTTCTTCGGATGCATATAGAGTGAACCATATATTGAGGAGATATATATACACACATACAGAGAGCATGAACAGGTGGGAGTTGTCTTACCAAGTCTGAGAGGCCAATTAAGTAAGAGAAAAAAAACTTTTGAAGTGATAATCAAGATAGCTCAGTACAGACAGTACAGACTAACACGGCTGCTACTCTGAAACCTACCTGCTGGTTGTGATTTGTATAGCAGGTCCCTTAATCTCCCTGTTGGCCCAGCCACCAGAGGGCAGCATGACACATACACAAAGCCAGGTCAATTCAAGGCTCCTTTGAAAACCCAGCCCTCAAGTTCCTTCTTGTGATGTTTAAGGTGGAAATAAAGATGGGCTCAGGACTGAAGCCTTCCCAAAGTCAGGGGGTATTTGGACCTGGGAATCAGCCCCTTTGCCAATTAGAGCTGAGCGGGTTTTCGCTGCACTTATCTTAGGGTGAGAGGGGAGGTCACCTTGTGGCCAAGGCAATTGCTCTGCTCAGCAGTAGGCTCAAAAACGCAGGCTGTAATTCAAGCCTGGGAGAGCGCTCAGAACCGATGGTAAGGGCCGATCGCGCCATGGGATTAATTGTTTGCAGGGCCGGCTCCAGGCACCAGCTTAACAAGCAGGTGCTTGGGGCGGCCAAGGGAGAGGGGCGGCACCTGCGGCAATTCGGGGGCGGCAGGTCCCTCACTCCCTCTAGGAGCAAAGGACCTGCCGCTGAACTGCCGCCGCCGATCGCGGCTTTTTTTTTTTTTCCCAATTGCTGCCGCCGATCGCGATCGCGGCTTTTTTTTTTTTTTTTTTGCTTGGGGCGGCAGAAATGCTGGAGCCGGCCCTGATTGTTTGGCCACGCTACAAACACTGGCTGTTGGGATTCCCTGTGAGATGTATTCCCCACCTCCCAGGCACTGGGCTCCACACTAAGGACTAGGTTCTGGCTCTGTAAGGACCAATCCTGAGAGGGGAAAGGGCCTGCAGCTCCCCGGCGGCCAGGGGTGCTCAGCACCTCAGGGCGGGGCTCCGAGATCTCAAGCAAAGCATGAAGCAAACGAAGGTTCAAAGGCCTGTGTCCTTGCCTTGTGCATGGGCTGTGACAAGGGAGAAAACACCAGTGATTAGAGGGGGAGAAGCTTGGCCCATGGAGTGGTTGGCAGAGCAGAACCTGGATGCCCACACCCTCACTCCGCCCATCACTGTGCTGAGGGCTCACAGAGCTCAGCCATCCCACCTCCTCGCTGGAGAACCTGCTCCACATGAACCCAGGGTCAGATCGAGAGGCAGCACTGGAAGATGAGCGGCAGGTACCACTCTATTCTGTGCACCAGCCACTCTCCAGTGCCCTTGGATTCGCCTCGCAGGCAGGTGAGTAGGACCTGTCCAACAGGTGGTTAGCTCAGCCTTCTCTGCCCAGGGTCCTGTCAGTTCCAGCTTTTCGATCTGATGGGGTCTTGGCTGCACACAGTCTGGGCGCCGATTGAACCGGTACACATACACTAGGGGAAGCTGCTTAGTTTAACTGGTCAGCCACCATGGGTGGACATGGGGACTTTAGTTCAATTTAACCTAAATGGGTAAACACCCCACTATACCTAAATTGACAGGAGGTGCGTTTAAATGGAGGTAAGTCCCCAACCCGACATTGTTAAATCAATACACCGTGTGGAAACCATCCTGGCATCATTACAATGTCGGAGGTATAAGAGAGGGAGCCACGGCTCCCCCCGTGTACATGTGTGAGACTGTCATGTGAGCCCACGTGCATGTGTCCAAGCATAGGAGAGAGTACTTGTG
Source organism: Emys orbicularis (assembly GCF_028017835.1). NCBI lineage: Eukaryota > Metazoa > Chordata > Testudines > Emydidae > Emys > Emys orbicularis. Next base: position 151,941,446 of record NC_088685.1, read on the forward strand.
TGTGCATGAGCAGGCAACTTCATGCATATGTACAGGCGTGAATCAACGTGAGAGTGTGCTAGGAGTGTGTCTGAAAGTGCATGGGCATGTGAAAGACTGAAGGAGAGAGTATATGTGTGTAAGAGTCCGTGCAAAGGTTCAGCTGTCTGAGTGTGAAAGTCCCAGTGTGCAGGTGCATAAGTGTGAAGCCCCTTGGTGTGTTAGATAGCACAGCCATGGCTGACTTAAAGCCCAGTACACAGACAGATTGCTCCATGAGCGGCCATACGTGGAGCTGCCTGTCCAAGGGTGTAGGCGTTCACAGGCTTGTGGCTAGCCAGTCTCTCTCTCGACAGTTCTCTTCCTCTCAGCGCTGTGGTATGTGAGTGCCTGCATGATATGCATGGTCATGTGAGTCGACGTGTAAGAGCAGGCGTGCGAGACCATCTGCACAAGTGTGTGCAAATCCCCATGTGTAGGGGAATCCTGCTCTGTGTGCTGGTCTCCCTCAGCCCTTCTCGAGTAGCAGTGCTTGCCCAGAATTCATGACCATGTTAGATTGAGCTGCTCCACCAGGCTCTCCCTCCCGCCCCGCTCAGCAGCTGCTGAGTATGCCATGCCAGCCAGCCCTGAACAGCTTGCTGCAAAGCCAGCTGGGGCCCAGTGCTGGGGAGGAGGGGTCCCCAGCTGCCACACTTGGCTGAGAGCCCAGAAAATGCACATTGGAGCCCACACAGCAAGGGTGCCATCAGCCTTCTGGGGATGGGGGGCCATGGAGGCTCTCAGAGAAGGAGGGCTGGGGAGGGGCTGAGCTGCAGTGGCAGCCACCCCCTCCTCACACCTGCAGCGGGAATCCAGGGCATACACACTCCCCTCTTGATCCCTGCATGAAGCTCCAGAAGGAGAAGCAAGCAGCCCTGCCAGAGTCCCCAGTGCACCAGAGGGGAAATGCCTCCCTGTGAAGAGACCTCTTTGGCCGTGCAGGGAAGCTCTGTCCCCCTGGTTAAGTATCAGACCCTGGTCATACACCGCAATGTGCTTTTCCAGATGGGGAGGCAGCATCTCTACTGGGAAGGGCGTCCACAGCTGCAGACCCCACCCTTCGTCCACCCACCCACTCTGACACCTGGAGCCTCTGTCTGAGATCACGCTCATGGCTGGGGGGTTCTCTCTCTGGAGTTCCTTAAGAACCTCTCTCCTAGCTGCTAGCAGAATCTGCCCAGCTGTTGGCAGGTCTCCCTCCCCCAAGCTTGCCAATTTGGCTGGGCTATTGCAGTCTGTCTCAGTGGCCCTTGTGGTGTCCTGGCAGCACAGCAGGGGTATGGGACTCCCCAGATTTGCCCTAGGGATGGCAGGTCCAGACACTTAGTCTTGCTGCCTTCGTTCCAGTCAGGGTCTGGGCTCTGACGCGGAGTGAGCATGACCCACTGGACAGTTCAGCTGCCAGCACTCTATCCTGGTTCCTGTTGTGTTGAGGCTCTTTGTTCTGATTTCTCGGGGTTCCCCTGTACTCTCAGACTCCCACCTCTGCCCCGGATCGGGGCCCAGACCTGGAGAACACCACTCAGATCCTGCCCTTGGAGGAAGTCTTGGGCACTGCTTTATGGATTAGCCCACAGGGATGGACATTTGGTGGGGAGGTTTTCTGGAGACTCGGCCTAATGCTTGGCCTTGGGAGGAGTTGCTGGAAACTGCCACCACGGGTATGTCTGGGGATCACACCTCCCAGCTTCCTAAGATTCAGCCCAGAGGCCACGCTGAGAACCTCATCTGCATGGCAGTGGGGTTTCCAGATGCTGCCGGTCAGATGCAGCCTTGAAGACATGCCGGGAGGACTTTGTCTCACAGGGTTCCTGGAGGGTTCCCCCTATTTAAACTCATCCCATAAGACAAGCCAAGGATTTTCCCTCAGGAGCGGAGGGGCACAGTGGGGCACAGCGCTGCCTCTGACTCGGCCTGGAGAGAGATGCTGCCTCCTCTGTGAGAGTCCCCCCTGCACCTCCGGCTGTGAAATCACTCCTACTCTTCCTCTGTTGCCCTGGGAGCTGCCTCCTCTTTCCCTCTGATCACTCACTAAGTGCATCAGCAGGGCAACTGAAGTCTCTCCTACCCCCTGCTCTCCTTGCACAGTCCTTCCTCCATCCGGCCACCTGTCTGTCTTATCAGTATCTTGGCTAGAGGTGGGTGGCGGGGGTGGGGCAGAAGGCATCTCATCCATACACATTGCTGCTTGGCGCTGACAGGAAGGAGGAATCTATAACCCCGTCTGACGGGCTGGGACAGGGTTATGTTAGCTGGGCCTCCTCTCAGCTGCTTGTTTGCAAAGGAAACTGTGGGCTGGGAGCAGGACATTTCACCCCAGGCAGCCCCCTTGGGGTGGAGGAGGCTCATCCAAACTCTCCAGCCCCTCTGAGGCATGTGCCTATCTCCAGCCTGGTACCAGGGAAGCCCAGCTGCTCCACACATGGACCAGCTGCGCCCTGCAGATGTGAGGGGTTGTCACAACGAGAAATCCCAGAGTTGGACTAGCTTGGCCATAGCGGTTCAGCCTGGCATTGCACCCATGCCCTGGGTCACCAGCAGAACTCCCTCTGGCCGGAGAAGGGGTGGGGACAGGACTGGGGAATGGGATGAAGGTTACGTCCCAGGGCAACACTAGCATCTGGTTTCTTGCTGGCCAGGAACTCGGCAGGTGCCTCCTCTGGCCCTGGCATCATTAGCCAGTCCCAGAGGGGCAGCTTGGTGGGGTTGTGGCTGGGGAGGAGGTGCCAATGGCTCTGTGCCCACAATCCGGACAGTGGTGGTGGGGTCCATGAGGATTCTCTATAAGGGCACAGGGAAGGGATGGGGAGGCCCAGGAATTAGTATGTGTGAGGTATGAGGAATTTGGACACTCCCCAGTGCCTCACAGGCCTCCTCCAACCCCCTTCCCCCCCGCCGAGATTTGTGAAACAGAGACACTCCGTGTCCATGGCTCCCATACAGCGTGGTTGCTAAGCAGCGTGGCTCACATGACTGGCCTTTGTCAGTGTGATAGGGACTGGTTGGTGCCCGGAGCAGGGGGATCTCATGGGAACGTGCTCTCAGCTGTGGGGTTAAGCAGGAACACGTGCCCGTGCCCCTCCCCCTCAGGTCTCTCTGTCTCTGCTCAGCTACACAACGTGTGCAGTTGAGTCAGGGGAGCAGGCTCCAGCCCCGCTGCAGTGTGGGGGTGTAGACAGGTCCTTAGATGTGTTATGTAGCTAGGCTCAAGCCTAGGGCATGGCCTGGTCACATCTCTCTCTAGGTGCTTGTATGAAGCCTGTCTGAGGTATCTGGTCAAAGCCCTTCCTACACCACACACTGGAACCGTCTAACCCGGTCCCCTGACTCAGCTGCATTTGCTGTGCAGGCAGGCAGAGAGAAACAGGGGCAGGGCCAATTCACCTGTGAGATACTGTGATGTCACTCCACATGGCAATGTGCCACTGTGCCCGCTAGGTAGTGAGTGGACACTAGGGGTCAGCCCCAAGCTCCGTGTGTAACCCTATGCAGAGACCTGCCCTTCCTTACACCTCACTGGCACTTGCCTGGCTCGTCACACCAATAAAGTCTTACTGAACTGAGAGGAGCAGGTGTGTGCAGAGTGAATGGGAGCAAGTAGTCAGCAAGAGACACTGGTGGGGTTCAATGCCTCTATTTCTGCTGTTGTACGTACCCTGATTGTTTCTGGGCTCACCTAATTCCCCACTTACTAGAAGTTACCTGACCCCAGACCACCCCCTTCCTGGTGCCTCCCACTCTCCAAAACCAGCACTGGCACTTGACTCATGGCCAAGCCAGCACTGCAAGTCCAAGTCACATAAGGAAGTGTCCCTCCCTATCACCCATATGGGCCAGGCAAGAGCTAATCCGTAGGAGCCAAATCCCAGAGCTCTTGAAGGCATGCAGAGTGGCCTTGTGGCTAAATCACGGGACTGGGACTCAGGAGACCTGCATTCTAGTCCCTACTCTGCCACCAGGTTGCTGGGTAACCTGGGGCAAGTTGGTTCACCGCTGTGCCTCGGTTTACCCATCAGTGAAATGAGGGTTAATGATACTGGCCTCCTTTGCAAAGCGCTTTGAGATCTACTGATGAGAAGCACTATGTTAGGTCTTAGTATTAACATTTAAGGCCTGGAGTACAGATCACAGGGTTAGTGGCTGCTGCTACTAGGGGATTTGCTGCAGCCCCCAGACTCAGTGCTGGCTGACAGCTCAGGTCCCATCCTGTCCCTGGCTCCTTGCGTATGTAGAGTCTCCCTTTCCCTCATCCTCACTTTCCTGGGCACGATGCAGTAAGCTGGGAGCAAAGCAGAGACTCAAGGCTGCCACCTGCTGCCAGTGTCTATGGCAGCACAGAAGAACCAGGGGACAAGTGGTGTGTGCCAGATGATGAGCCCATCACACAGCAGTGCTCCACAGGAACCAGCAGTGAGCTGAGAAGCACCTGGAGCTGGACTGTGAACTCCCTCATAGTAACTTTCAGCCCAGGGACCCAGGGAGTAGAGGAATGAAAGGCCGTTGTGATGGAGGAAAGGAAAGACAGGCCCTGGTGACTGGAGCTGCAGGCCTTTCTGTTGGTTTAGCATCAGCACAGTGCAGACTGGGGAGCGCTCTGCAGTGCCCCGACAACATCTGGGGAACCTGGGCCGTGCTCAGCCCTGCTCTCCCTGGACCCTGCACACAGCACAGTCTTGGAAATGCTGCAGCACCTGCTGGGTGTGAGCGAGCCAGACAGAGCTGAGGGGCCAGCCCTGCCCATCACACTTGCTTCCTCTAAGCGCCTGCCAGCCAGCAGGGTTGCACAGGGGAAGGATGGGGAGAGCTCCGGGGATGGCTCAGGGCTTTCAGCATCTAGTCTCCTCACCCCTGTTGTAGTACTTAAACTGGGGGCTGCACAAGTTATTCAGGGAGGGGGTGGTGAAAGAGAGAGGAAGTGCACTGCTGACCCACAGCTGGTGTGTCCATCATTTACTGGCGAATCCGACTTACCTCATGGACAAGACTTCAAGGAGCACACTCCTGTCTGCCCTGCATGGCGGTTAAAGAGCCAATGGGTCTGTGGCAGGGTTGGCTCTGCAACATCCCCTTGTGGCTCATCATGGCACTACTCATCCTACCTCAGTTTCCCTCCAGATCATCAATGGCTGGCAGTCACCTCCAACAGGGCTCGGGGCTGTGGGGACTTAGCTCTCAGCTAAGTCATGCCAAAATTCCACCTCCTCTGGAGTATCAATATAAACCAAAACCAGTATAAAACACTCTACGCAGGGTTTGTCTTTGCTGGTTAACACTCACCTGGGCTCTCTGCATCAGGCCTCCCTTCCCTCAGGGAGGCTATGGCAGCCAGTAGTCTCTCATCAGTTCCTGGACCCCCACCAGGCTTCTCTGCAAGAGGAAAAGCTAGAGATCTGCTGCTTCTGCTGGACACGGCACACTAGGTGGGGAGCGTTCTGTGTTTCTACGGAGAATTCTTTCCTAGGTGTCTGCCTGGTGGGTCTTGCCCACATACTCAGGGTCTAACTGATCGCCATATTTGGGGTCGGGAAGGAATTTTTCCCAGGGTCAGATTGGCAGAGACCCTGGGGGGTTTTCGCTTTCCTCTGCAGCATGGGGCATAGGTCACTTGCAGGTTTAAAATAGTGTAAATGGTGAATCCTCTGTAACGTGAAGTCTTTAAATCATGATTTGAGGACTTCAGTAAGTCAGCCAGAGGTTAGGCTCTATTTCAGGAGTGCAATGTGCAGGAGGTTAGACTAGATGATCATGATGGTCCCTTCTGACCTTAAAGTCTATGAGTCCGGCTGTATTTTAAAGAAGCCTTATTGAGGGTGCAGGAACAAACCATCCCGATGTGCAAAAAGAATAGCAAATATGGCAGGTGACCAGCTTGGCTTAACAGAGAAATCTTCAGAGAGCTTAAATTCAAAAAGGAAGCTTACAAGAAGTGGAAACTTGGACAGATGACTAGGGAGGAGTATAAAAATATTGCTTGAGAATGCAGGGGTGTAATCAGGAAGGCCAAAGCACAATTGGAGTTGCAGCTAGCAAGGGATGTGAAGAGTAACAAGAAGGGTTTCTACAGGTATGTCAGCAACAAGAAGGTGGTCAAGGAAAGTGTGGGACCCTTACTGAATGGGGGAGGCAACCTAGTGACAGATGACGTGTAAAAAAACTAAGTACTCAATGCTTTTTTTGCATTGTCTTCACAGACAAGGTCAGCTCCCAGACTGCTGCACTGGGCAGCACAGTATAGGGAGGAGGTGAGCAGTTCTCAGTGGTGAAAGAACAAGTTAAGGACTGTTTAGAAAAGCTGGACATGCACAAGTCCATGGGGCCGGATGCAATGCATCCAAGGGTTCTGAGGGAGTTGGCTGATGTGCTTGCAGAGCCATTGGCCATTATCTCTGAAAACTCTGCCCCAGCTGCCACACTTGGCTGAGAGCCCAGAAAATGCACATTGGAGCCCACACAGCAAGGGTGCCATCAGCCTTCTGGGGATGGGGGGCCATGGAGGCTCTCAGAGAAGGAGGGCTGGGGAGGGGCTGAGCTGCAGTGACAGCCACCCCCTCCTCACACCTGTAGCGGGAATCCAGGGCATACACACTCCCCTCTTGATCCCTGCATGAAGCTCCAGAAGTGGTGATCGGGGAGGTCCTGGACAATTGGAAAAAGGCAAATATAGTGCCCATCTTTAAAAAAGGGAAGAAGGAAAATCCGGGGAACTATAGACCGGTCAGCCTCACCTCAGGCCCCAGAAAAATCATGGAGCAGGTCCTCAAGGAATCCATTTTGAAGCACTTGGAGGAGAGGAAGGTGATGAGGAACAGTCAACATAGATTCATGAAGAGCAAGTCATGCCTGACCAACTTGATTGCCTCCTATGATGAGATAACTGGCTCTGTGAATACGGGGAAAGCGGTGGACGTGATATACATTCACTTTAGCAAAGCTTTTGATACAGTCTCCCACAGTATTCTTGCCTGCAAGTTAAATGTAAGCAGGGGAATGGTCCGGCTACTGTGGGGAACTTTCCTGGCTTCTGCACTACCCCGGTGAAGTGGGCTAGCGAAAGGATCCGAGTCCTCGCTCCCACTTCCTTTACCCAGAGGCCTCCCCGCCCTTGAGGACTCCCCTTCCACTCTCCTGTCTGGCAGAGTCCTCGTAAACCCCGACAAGGCTGGGCCCAGGATTCCTGGGGGGCTTGACCCCCAACCCTGCTGTGGTCACCTAGGACAGGGGCTAGGGTGTCCCCACTCCGGGGTACTCTCTCTGCACTGGGCACCTCCCTGACCCACTGATCATTTCATACAATTTAAAGCAAATACAAGTTGTTTAATTAACAATTACTTTTAAAAAAGAATAAGGAAAAATGGGAAAGGTTAAAGGAAAACACATCACCCCGCTCTGTGGCAGGGAACATCACAAACAGTGTCTCTGGAACGTCAGGGCAGTTCAGTCTGTTCCTTGTAGGTCCCAGGCCTCCTTCTCAGGCCCTGGCTGTGCTGCAGAGACGCTGCGGGTTGGACACTTGCTCTGGCGGTGGCCACACGCTCTCAGGCTCTGGGTGGCAGGACCCTTCTTCCCAGCGTCGCCTCCGCCCTGTCGGGGTTACGATCCCCCTCCAAGTCTGGCCTGCCAGGTCTCTTGGCTGAGGCGTCTCCCTGTGCTGGGCCCACTGCCAGGGTCCCCCTCACTCTCCCCAGCTGCTCACCGCACCAGGCTCCGGACTGCTCCAGCTCCAGCTCCACTCTGCCTCAGCACGGCTGCTGCTGCTGCTCTGCCTTCAGCTCCCTGGGCTGCTTCTCTGGCCTCTCTGGCTCTGGTTGCTACAGCTCTGCTCCCAGGACAGGTCTGCTCTGCAGGCTGCTTCTGTGACTCTGCTCCCAGCTGTGACCTGCTTCCTGGCTGCTTGTCTGGCCCCTCTGGCTCTGGTTGCTGCAGCTCTCCTCCCAGGGCAGGTCTGCTCTCTCTGGGCTGTGCCCTGACTTTGGGGCTGCAGCTCTGCTCCCAGCAACGTAGCTCAGGCCCCTGCTCTCTCCTTAGCTCGGCCCCACTCTGTCTGACCCAGGCAATTCCAGCTCACACGGAGGAGGACGGGACCCCCCTGGCCTCCTGATTCTCTGATTAGCCTGCCCGCCCTGTCAATCAGGCTGATCTGGAGCATTGGCCTCTCCCCATTGTTCCTGGGGACTGTCAGTCTCAGGCTCCTGATTTGCCATCGATCCTTTCCCTTTTAGTGCTGGGAGCAGCCAACCAAAACACCCCCACTGAATGTTAGTAAGGGGGCAACAGTCCCCTTACATAAAGAAGTATGGACTGATTGGATGAATGGACTATAAGGTGGACAGAAAGCTGGCTAGATCATCGGGCTCAACGGGTAGTGCTCAATGGCTCGATGTCTAGTTGGCAGCCAGTGTCAAGTGGAGTGCCCCAGGGGTTGGTCCTGGGGCCGGTTTTGTTCAACATCTTCATTAAAGATCTGGATGATGAGATGGATTGCACCCTCAGCAAGTTTGTGGTGACACTAAGCTGGGGGGAGAGGTAGATATGCTGGGGGGTAGTGATAGGGTCCAGAGTGACCTAGACAAATTGGAGGATTGGACCAAAAGAAATCTGATGAGGTTCAACAAGGACAAGTGCAGAGTCCTGCACTTAGGACGGAAGAATCCCATGCACTGCTAGAGGCTGGGGACCGACTGGCTAAGTGGCAGTTCTGCAGAAAAGGACCTGGGGATTACAGTGAACGAGAAGCTGGATATGAGTCAACAGCATGTCCTTGTTGCCAAGAAGGCTAACGGCATATTGGGCTGCATTAGTAGGAGCATTGCCAGCAGATCGAGGGAAGTGATTATTCCCCTCTATTTGGCATTGGTGAAGCCACATCTGGAATATTGTGTCCAATTTTGGGCCCCCTACTACAGAAAGGTTGTGGACAAATTGGAGAGCAACAAAAATGATTAGGGGGCTGGGGCACATGACTTCTGAGGATAGGCTGAGGGAACTGGGCTTATTTAATCTGCAGAAGAGAAGATTGAGGGGGGATTTGATAGCAGCCTTCAACTACCTGAAGCGGGGGGGGGGAGGGGGGAGGTTCCAAAGAGGATGGAGCTTGGCTGTTCTCAGTGGTGGCAGGTGACAGAACAAGGAGCAATGGTCTCAAGTTGCAGTGGGGGTGATGTAGGTTGGATATTGGGAAAAACTATTTCACTAGGAGGGTGGTGAAGCACTGGAATGGGTTACTAGGGAGGTGGTGGAATCTCCATCCTTAGAGGTTTTTAAGGCCTGGCTTGACAAAGCACTGACTGGAATGATTTGGTTGGGGTTGGTCCTGCTTTGAGCAGGGGGTTGGACTTGATGACCTCCTGAGGTCTCTTCCAACCCTAATCTTCTATGATTCTATGAGGTTTGCTCTTCCTCCTAACCAGCACCTAGCTGAGCTGGGCTCTCCTCTTATCACCGTCCTACTAGCCTGACACCCACTACTGGGGGAGCAGGGCAGGGCTGACTGAGCCCAGAGGCTCCTGGTAACCGCTTCTTGGCCAGTGTGGGGTTTGTACCCCTCATCAGAGGACCTTGTGGTAAGAAGAGAGGTTTTCCCCAGGATCTCGCCCCACTCCAGGCTGTGCAGTCTCCTCTAGAGGCAGCTCAGCTGTGACAGTGCAAACAGTGATTGTGTGATGCTTTGGAATCCTGTGGGGTACAGGTGCTTTGTGAAGGTTAAATCTATGGTTGCTGATGCTGGTGCTAGCAGGGGGCAGCACAGCTCAGAGGATCTATGTTGGATCTAGCTGGGCTAGCTGTGCCTTCCAGTGAGGACAGCAGAATGTCTGGGGCAGCTGATAGCTTAGCATCTGTTAATTCTAGGACTGAGATTGCTTGGATCCCAGCGACAGCGAGAGGGAGGAGCCTCCAGCCAAGCACAAGTTGCTGAGAACCATCCTGCTCATTTCACCTGTGACTGAAGCCCTGCCGAGCCCAAAGAGAGCAGGATGCATAGAACAGCGTAAGTGACTGGCCTTGCCCCACCCAGTGACTCAGTTGCCACCAACTGTAAGTACGTCCCTGGCAAACAGAGCAGTGTGTAAACACAGAGCGGGGAGAGGAGAGGGACGCTGAGTCCCCCCAGAGCAGCTTGGCTAACCATGCATGCAGAGGAAGCAACCAGAGCAAGGTCTCCTGGGGCAGGTCAGTAGGGGCAGAGTTTTGTCACAGGAAAGCTGCTGGGTGGGGAATGATTTTTTTGGAGTGAATTTGAGGCTGGTGAAAGGTTCCAGTCTAACAGCCCTCAACTCCGAGCTTCTGTTTAGCTGCAGAACAGGTGCAGGCAAGGCCAGCTTCCCCCCACACTGCCCCCCACATCTGCCTCAGCCCTGCCCCAAAGGGGCCCCTTCTAGGGGAGGGAGGGTTACTCAGTCTCCGTGTCCCAATCAGTTTGTGGCCACTCTGCTTAGACTACTGCGGGGGCCTGTTATGGGGGTAAGGTCTGTGATGCAGACAATTGGCCAGTGGGGAACTGCACTGAGGCCCACCAAACTCATTGCATATGGGGCCACCAAATAGCTCTCAGACGCGGACAACTATTGGTCACCGTTGATCTGAGACAGCCCCTATCCAGTTACTTTCAGTTGGTTTCACACTAAGCTCCCCCTCCCCCCCCCAGTAGCAGGTCATACTGTGACCCCTCCAGTCCAGTATTCATCTCCGGTAGCGGCCATTGCTGGATGCTTCAGCAAGACAAGTAGCCTCTCCCAGGACATTGAACTGTGTGATACTGTCCCACAGGGAGCAGTTTCTTCCCGACCCCAGCGAGATTCTGCCATCCTGATACACTAGGGGTTAGGGGAGCAAGTGTGGAGAGGGGGATCTTCCCAGCAGTGACAGGGGCACGAGGAAACTCTTTGGGGCCAGTATGGCCTGTCCTGCTTCTGGGGGCACTGGTGCTACAGTCACACACTTTCACCCCTTCCTGGGGCCTCACCCCAGTGGGGTCAGCCGGGTGGGCAGCTCTGCCCCCCTCACAGATACACAGTTTGTCTGGTCTCTTTCCCTGCCCAGAGTGGAGTGCGCAGGCAGGGAGCAGACAGAGCATGGCCCAGAGGAGCGCAGCCTTTGTCACTTTCCCTGACAGACCCAGCGTCCTCACTGCGAGCTGCCAGCACTTGCCTCCCTGGCTCATGGAGGCGATTACACAGTGTTGCTAGGACACGTCGGGCCAAGAACAGCCTGGGTTTGTTTGGAGGAGCCTGAATCTTAATATTGATACAAGGAGAGAGTCAAAGACCTAATAAGCTCATGTGACTGGGCTGGAGGAGACTTGCGGCACAGGAAGGATGCGGGGAGGGAACTCCTTGGGGACATAGAAGCTCTGGGTTTGAATCTTAGCATAGGATAAGCGGAATGGACTTTGGTGTCTCTCTCTTTCTAGTCTGTGTTAGTGCCCAACACAAAACCACCTCACAATTTGGCATGATTGATATCCAGAACTAGAGTATCTGGGGGTGAGGGGCACTGGCAGAGCTGCGTGTGGGGAGCCCAGGGCTGGGATAGCGGCAGGGGGGCTGCAGGTCGGGGGTGAGGGGCCCTGGAAGAGCTGTGTGAGGGGAGCCCAGGGCTGGGATAGCAGGGGAGCTGTAGGTCAGGGGTGAGGGGTACTGGCAGAGCTGTGTGGGGAGCCCAGGGCTGGGATAGCAGGGGAGCTGTAGGTCAGGGGTGAGGGGTACTGGCAGAGCTGCGTGTGGGGAGCCCAGGGCTGGGATAGCGGCAGGGGGGCTGCAGGTCGGGGGTGAGGGGCCCTGGCAGAGCTGTGTGAGGGGAGCCCAGGGCTGGGATAGCAGGGGGGCTGTAGGTCAGGGGTGAGAGGCACTGGCAGAGCTGTGTGGGGAGCCCAGGACTGGGATAGCAGGGGGGCTGCAGGTCAGGGGTGAGGGGCACTGGCAGAGCTGCGTGTGGGGAGCCCAGGGCTGGGATAGCGGCAGGGGGGCTGCAGGTCGGGGGTGAGGGGCCCTGGCAGAGCTGTGTGAGGGGAGCCCAGGGCTGGGATAGCAGGGGAGCTGTAGGTCAGGGGTGAGGGGCACTGGCAGAGCTGCGTGTGGGGAGCGCAGGGCTGGGATAGCAGGGGGGGCTGCAGGTCAGGGTGAGGGGTACTGGCAGAGCTGTGTGGGGAGCCCAGGGCTGGGATAGCAGGGGGGCTGTAGGTCAGGGGTGAGAGGCACTGGCAGAGCTGTGTGTGGGGAGCGCAGGGCTGGGATAGCGGCAGGGGGGCTGCAGGTCAGGGTGAGGGGCATGGGCAGGGTTGCATGAGTAAGGTTGACTCTGCCTGGCTCTGGTTCTTGCTGTCAGTTTCTCACTTTCCTAAGCTCTAAATACACTCCCATCATAAAAATACCAGAGAGAGGGAATGTATTTAAACGTTGAGCAACACCCCCAGAATCCCAGCTAGACACCTCCTAGAGACACTGGTTGTTTAATCAGAGTGGGGGGTACAATGATTGCTGAGTTATGTGACACACACAGGGGAGCCGCTCAGTGGATCCATCATTTGGCAAAATACACCATCCCACGAGGGTCTTCTATTCAAGTCCCCCAAGTACGTGTGTGGGATAGAATAGGAGGGTCACTGAGCGGGGAATGGGGAATAAGTCCAATGCCACTGGGGGCATTGTGATCCTAGGGTGCCTCCAAATATCCCAGTACTAACTCCTTGGGCAGCTCATTGCAGAAAGCAGCCCAGCCTGAGGCGCACCAGAGTCCATTCCAGCAGGGACAGGGATCCAGTTCCGGTTTCTCTGGCGTCACTGACTGGGATCTGCATTCAGGGTCCAGTCCAGAGGAGTGGGGAGATGGAAATCCAGAGTAGGACTCTTCCCTTCCTCATTCTGCAGTGGATGCTGACCAAGCCTCTAGTAACACCATCTGATCTTCATGCATCTGCCTGCCCTGGGGCACCCCAGCTGGGCAGATGATGTGGGCTCTCTTTGATGCTGCAGCCATGGCCAGGGCTGGGATCTCCAGCTGCTGCCCTGGGATCCCCAGGGCCGGCTCCAGCATTTCTGTCGCCCCAAGCAAAAAAAAAAAAAAAAGCCGCGATTGGCGGCGGCAGTTCAGCGGCAGGTCCTTCGCTCCTAGAGGGAGTGAGGGACCTGCCGCCCCCGAATTGCCGCAGGTGCCGCCCCTCTCCCTTGGCCACCCCAAGCGCCTGCTTGTTAAGCTGGTGCCTGGAGCCGGCCCTGGGGATCCCTGCTGGTCTCTCTCTCCTTTCAGGTCCGGGGGTGCTGGAGGACCTGCTGACCTATGATGACCTTTTCCTGGAGTATTTCAATGCCTTCCTGGCTCTGCCTGTGAGTCCAGCTCCTCCCTCCACCTGCTCTCATAGTCTGGGCTCTGCCTCCACTCACCTCAAGGGACGGATTCTCCCTTCACTTATCCCCATTACCATGGGGTTTTTCCTGATTTACACCAGTGCCCATGAGAGAAGAGCCCGGCCACTAGTCTGAGAAGTGCCCGGGCAGATTTACTCCGAAGGAACCCTTCTCAGTAACTCCTATAAGTGGGTGTTTGTAGGAGGCAGGGGCCTGATGGGGGAGAGGTAAGAGGCACTAGCATGGCACCTTCAGGGGATGGCCAGTGGTTGGGAGGCCGGGCTGTGGACAGGAGTGAGCCCTGATCGGGGAGCCTCCCCAGTCCTTGGCAGGAGATCTTCCTCAGCACCCAATTAGTGCTCATCTTCTGATGTGGACATGTGACCAGTAGAAACTGGGCTACACCTCTAATGTCACACAGAGCCTATTACAGTCGCTACTGAGCTGGGCCCCGAGGCTCAGCTCTGTGGCAGCCCCTTCTAGGGTGACCAGACGTCCCGAATTTATCGGGACTGTCCCGTAATTTACTTGTTTGTCCCGCGTCCCGACTGATGTTCGGTTGGGACCCGAATTGTCCCGATATTTTGCCCTCCGGCACACAGGCGGAGGGGGCTTGCGCCCCCGCCGCTCCAACTCCGCCCCGGCCCCGGCCCGACTCCACTCCCTCCTTCCCCCATTGGATCCCTCCCCAAATTCTCGCCCTTGCCCCGCCCCCAGCCCCGCTCCCTCACTGCCCCATTGGATCCCTCCCCAAATCCCCGCCCTGGCCCCGCCTCTTCCCCAAGCACGCCGCATTCCTCCTCCTCCCCCCTCCCTCCCAGGCTTGCGCTAATCAGCTGTATGGCGGCGCAACTACTGGAGGGAGGGGGGCAGCCCGCTCAGGAGAGCTGGTGCAGGGGGGTGGGGCGTGGAGCTGCTTTTGTTTTTGTTCTTTCCTCCGCCGCCGGCTCTTGGGGGTTTTTTTTGTGTTTTTTTTTTGGTCCGCCAGCACCCCCCCGCATCCCGATATTTCATGTCTCTCATCTGGTCACCCTAGCCCCTTCCCTTAGACCAGGGGTGGGCAAACTACGGTTCAATCCAGCCTGCAAGCCATTTTAAGACGGCCCGTGAGCTCCCACTGGGAAGTGGGTCTGGGGCTGCTCCACGCAGCTCCTGGAAGCAGCCCCATGGCCCTGCTCCGGCACTCCAGCTGGGGTGCCGGGTCGGGGGCTGCACCACATGCAGGGCCGGCTCTAGGATTTTTGCCGCCCCAAGCAAAATCAATTTTGGCCGCCCCCCGCCCCGTTTTTTTCTTACCCCACCCCCCGGCCCCGCCTCAACTCCGCCCCTTCCCCAAATCCCCAGCCCTGCCTCCTCCCGCCAGGCTCTCAAGCCTAGGAGGGAGGGGGAGAAGCGGCGCGTGCGCCGCGGCCACTCGGAGTCTCCCCCTCCCTCCCAGGCTCTCAAGCCTGGGAGGGAGGGGGAGCAGCGGCGCGCGAATCAGCTGTTTCGCGCGTCGTGGTGCGCGAGCGGCGGCAGCAGCGGAGGTGAGCTAGGGCGGCCGGGGCACATTTTTAGGGGCGGCAGGGGCAGCATTCTAGCGCCGGCCATGCCGCCCCTAAAAATGTGCCGCCCCAAGCACCAGCTTGTTTTGCTGGTGCCTAGAGCCGGCCCTGACCACACGGCTCCCGGAAGCTGCAGCATGGCGCCCCCTGGCTCCTACATGCTCCAATGGCCCTGCTCCAATGGCCCCCTCCGGAGCTCCAATGGGAGCTGCGGGGGCGGTGCCTGCGGATGGGACAGCGTGGAGAGCCACCTGGCCACGCCTCCACGTAGGAGCTGGAGAAGGGACATGCCGCTGCTTCCGGGAGCCGCTTGAGATAAGTGCCACTCGGAGTCTGCACCCCTGAGCCTCCCCCCACGCCCCAATCCCCTGCCCCAGCCCTGATCCCCCTCCTGCTCTCCAACCCCCTCAATCCCAGCCCAGAGCATCCTCCTGCACCCCAAACCCGCCCGGCAACCAGAGCCCTCACCCCCCCACACACCCCACTCCCCCACCCCAGCACAGAGCCCCCTCCCACACCCTGAACTCCTCATTTCTGGCCTCACCCTGGAGCCCGCACTCCCAACCAGAGCCCTCACCCCCACCCCAATTTTGTGAGCATTCATGGCCTGCCATACAATTTCTATTCCCAGATGTGGCCCTCGGACCAAAAAGTTTGCCCACCCCTGCCTTAGACCCTGCGAGTGCAAAGGGACTGCCGAACTGATGGAACCAGTCCCCAAGGAATTCCCCCAGCGTAAGGTGGTATAGGGTCATGAAATGGCCCATCACCACACCACCCCGAGCAGGGATTTACTGGGGGCATCGCTGTGGAAGGCAGGGTATGGCTGGAACACCTGCATTCCAGCTATTCTGGGCTGCTGCAGTGCCCATAAGGGGCCATGGCAGGCACTGTACATTAAAGCAGCCCCTGAGGCAGCTTTTACTTATACACCTCTACCCGGATATAACCCTACCCGATATAACATGAATTCGGATATAATGCGGTAAAGCAGCGCTCCGGGGGGGCGGGGCTGTGCACTCTGGTGGATCAAAGCAAGTTCGATATAACGCGGTTTCACCTATAACGTGGTAAGATTTTTTGACTCCCGAGGACAGCGTTATATCGGGGTGGAGGTGTACCAGGAACTGGGTTAGTCCCTGGCTGCCTTCAGAATCTGAGGAATGGGATACAAAGGTGACATAGCTTAGAATCAGGGTCAGGAAGCAGGTCAGGAGCAAGGGGCACGGGCAGAGCTGTGTGTGGGGAGCCCAGCGCTGGGATAGCAGGGGGGCTGCAGGTCAGGGGTGAGGGGCACGGGCAAAGCTGTGTGTGGGAAACCCAGGCTGGGATAGCAGGGGATGCAAGTCAGAAGTGAGCGGGGGAGGGAGTGTCTGCTTCTCCTCAGCACTGAGCCTGCTGCCCCTGCACTCAGTTTGATTCATTCAGTATAACAGAATTAAAAGCAAACAGCTGATCCCTGGAGAGGGAGCCCTCTGCGACCTGTCTGTCCCCAGCACTGTGTCTATCTCCAGGCTGATGGGAGGCTTTGCCTTTGGTCTAGGCCTTTCCTTTGAGACTGCGCTACGACCGGCTCAGGGGGCAGTTGCAGGAGCTGGACAGCTTCCTCCCAGAGTCTCCCAGCCAGGTGGGGATGAAGCCAAGCTCTCCTCACTATGGAGCCACTGATGCAGAGAGGGAAAGGATCCTGGGCTGGCTGAGGAGGGAGCGCTTACCCCCTTTTCAGAGGTGAGTGCGGATGTGTGTGCCCACTGCTGCCCTCTGCAGGATGGGATCAGAATTACTCCATGTGTCATGGGCCCCATAGTGCTGAGTGGTAACAGAGATTTTCCTTTAGCTATGAACGGGGGCTGATGCTTGGGAGCAGGGGGAGCTGAGTTCCATCTCTGCTGCTGCTCAGAAGCCCTGTGTGACTGGGTGTGTGGTAATCCCCTTGGAACACTTGCCAGCGCAGCAAGGGAGGTTGGTGTGAACTCTGGGAGATTGTCTAGCCATCTGGGGCCGGGGTGGCAGTGCAGCCTGTGGGGCAGGGAGAAGTAACAGAGCTACACGTACTGTGAGAGAGCAGAGAATGAAATGGGAACCACAGCACTCCTTGGTGAGGGCCATAGAGAGTGCAGCAGTCCCTGCTTGGACAGGCTGGGGCAGGAAGGTACAAACTTGGGAGAGAATCTGCTATGAAAATTTTACTTAACCCACTCTTGACTGAGCTGGTGAAGGGCAGATGGTGAGAGCCTCACCCCTGATCTGCAGCCCCCCCGCTATCCCAGCCCTGGGCACCCTACCCCAGCAGAATCTCTGGATTTGTTTTGTCCATGTACAATGGTGTGTTCGATGATTGTGGGTCCTGTGTGTGGCATGGGGCCATTGCTCAGCCCCTGTTTATTGGCCATCATTGATGGCAGTGTCATTGACTGACTGTTTGGTGCTAGGACGGCCCTTTACCTGGAGTACAAGCTGGCAAAGCTGCTGATTCGTCCCCTGGATGAAGGCTACCCAGTGAGCCGGCATGAGATTCGTGGGTACAGCCGTCAGTCTGACAGCGCCGCCGTCTCCAGCATCCCCAGTCACCCATCAACGGCTGGGCTGCCCACCAGGGTCCCCAGCCTCGGGCTGTGGAGGCCTCCGAGTCAGACCCACAGCACCCCAGCCCACCTAGGTGAGTCCCCCACAACCACTCCAGGAGCATCCTATTGTCCCCAAGGAGACGGGCTCCCTACAGCGACCCTCCTCCCTGTGCTAGGAAGGGAATAAGGAAAGGACTGTAAGGGTACATCTACCCTGCCATAAAAGACCCATGGGCCGGCTGCGGGGTCAGCTGGCTCAGGCTGCAGGACTATAAAATTGGCATCGATGTTTAGGCTCAGGCTGGATCTTGGGCTCTGAGACCCCATGAGTGGGGAGGGTCCCAGAGCCGGGCTCCAGCCCGAGCCCGAATATCCACACTGCTATTTTTAGCCCCATGAGCCCAAGTCAGTTGAGCCGGGCTCTGAGCCTCGGTGCCACAGGTGGTGTATTGCAGCGTAGACGTACCCTAAAAGACACCCAGCATGGTGCCTGCCCTCACCAACCTCCACCTGCCTGCTGCTCTCCCCAGGCTGGCCAAGATCCAGGGCAAGGCTGAGACGCAAACAGAACTCCTACCCAGGGACCCTTTTTCAAACATTGCTCAGGTATAGTTTAAAGACCAGCCTAGAGCAGGCCCACCCCACAGAACAGCGAGCAGGGCCTTCTATGTGACACCGAAGGGCAAGCATGTCCTGCCCCCACCAACTCTGCACAATCACCCTCCTTGGTCACAGCTGATCTCGCAGAACTCATCTGCCTTCCTCCCCTCACCCCCCCCCCCCCCCGCTCCCTCTGGTCATCTAGCACTGGCCTCCTCTCTGATCCTCAGCACAGCCTGGCTGTTCTCGGTGCGAGAGCCTCCTCCTCTGCAGCGCTTGCTGCCCCAGCGGCTCTTCATCTCCTCCGAGAGCGTCTTTCAGCTGCCCCGTTCTGTTATCGCTCCCCTGGGTTGCTGTCCCTCTAGGAAGGGCACCTGGGAAGCTGATGGTCTCACTGCGTCAGGCAGGGTCTTGGAGAGCATCGGTGACACCCCACTGTTGAAAGAGTCAAGGAGACTGGGCCCTTCCCACAGTCTATCTAGATGCCACCCCTATTGCTCCTGAAGTGTTAGGAATCCAGGCCACTCACTGACTGAGCACCCCATTGTGCTTGCCCATAGCCCCCCAGACTCCTCCCTGCACCAGCATGGAGACTCCCACCACCAACAGCCGCTTGTCCTTGGGCATTTCCCCTTTGACTCTCTGCCCTCCTGCAGGCTGCTTCTCCAGCGTCCCTGAGGGGAGCTCTGTGGAGTTCCCAGCTGCCTTGAGTCTGGGGAAATCTCCCTTTGCAGAGGGGCTGAGCAGGCTGCCGCTCCGAAGCCTCCTGCCCGACTCCGGCACGGGAGTGGCCAACGGTGAGATTGCTGCGGCTTGGAGAGGGGTGGACGGAGGCTCTGTCAGACACACCCAGATGCATCCTCTTGCTTTTGGCTGAAAACCCCTTTGAGTGATGGGCCCCTGGTTTGCCTTGTACTCCCGTCCGGAGTGCCCCACACCAAGTGCTCCGCCCAGTCACAGGTGGGAAGGCGCCTGCTCGTTACTCTTGGATACATTCACGCATTGCCTGACAGAGGATAAGTCTGTATTCAACCTGCTATCATCTCCTCCCTCCCCAGGCTCTGAGCTTCTCAGTACTTGGATGGGAGGCACACAAGGGAAGTGTAGGTGCTGCAGCAAATGTGGGATTCAGTAGGGCAGCTCTTCTCGGGGAGCCAGCACTGACCCCAGTGTGCTGCTAGGAGGGGCAGGCTGCAGGAGGTACCAGCTTTCAGATGAGATGTAAAACTGAGGCCCTGCCCACTCATAGTCATTAAAGAGCCCAGGCAATTTTTGTGGACGTCAGGGTATTAGCTCTGGTGTCCGGTCCACGTTGCAATAGGGACAACTAAGTTCTATCTCCCAAAGTACCCCTTGCAGTTTAATTTGGGGACAATCTTTTGTATCGCTTCTTCTGGTCCTAAGCTGTTGTGTTATGCGGCTCCATCCCAGATGTGGTTGCATTTCTGTGGCAGGTAAAGCTGGCAACCTGTGCAGCTTTTTAGAGCAAATAACAGCTGGGTTCCCCTGCTCCCTAGGGCGCAGAGTGGATTCCACGGCTCTTGGTTTCCTGTCAAATCCCAGAGTGGGAGCCGGGATCCCAGACAGGTACAGCCCACAGGCTGCTGCCTAGGGCCACTACGGGCATTGGACAGGAGCAAGCCACAGAGGCATTTTGGCCCAGCCACCACATGGCTGCTGCGGAGTCTAGACACATGGACTCATTTATGACATGTCACTTGTGTCATGCTTACAGAAGGCTACGTGGATGGCTGGAGCAATGCTGGTGGGTCCAAGAGATTCCTTGCTGGCCTGACCAGAGCCACCTCTAGCTCTTCACCCACGGCAGGGCACATCGAGTACCACCTGGGCAGGTAAGGCTACGAAGGGTTAATGCACCTCCCGGTGCTGGAGAGGAGGAGCAGGGCAATGTGCAGTAACCAGGTTGAAGTAGCAGCCCTGCACAGTCAGATCAGGCTGGGGGCTTGGGAATGGGCTGAAGTGAGAGTACGTGGTGGTCTGACTAAGCACTGACTGCTCCTTTTCATGAGCATGACAATATCTTGCACTTGTCTAGCACCTTTTAGCCCAGAACCGCAAAGTGCGTTGCAGAGTTCAGCCTCCCTTTGCAGATGGAGAAACCAAGGCACTGGGAAGTTGTAATTCCCCCGAAGTGGCACAGCGTGTCTTGGGGCAGAGCCTGGCCTGGCACCCTGATTCCCAGTGCCTTGCTTTAACATTTCACAGGCTGGCTTCTTAGCTGCCTTCTCATGCCTGGGTGCTCTCTGCCTGTTAATGCCCCGGTGGGGGAGGGAGTGCTGTGTTATCAGCACTCAGCCAGGCAGAGAGGCAGTGTGAGGGGCACAGGGAGGCGGGCTGTGGCCTGGTGCTGCGCTGTGGGGGAGGCAGGCTCCGCTTGCTGAGTGATTTATGTCTGATGGGGGAGCGGGGGGGGGGGGGGGTTTGAGAGAGGCTCCGTGCAGCATCCTGTGTGATCTTGTGAAACCCTCAGAGAGGGGGCCTGGTGTGAGGGGGCTGGCTTGGGGGACACGGGGGGGGGAAAGGATTCTCTCCCCATCTCTCCCTCAGCACGTGGCCAGGCGTGGATTCCAGACGTGCAGCAGGAAAGGAAGAGCTCTAGCTAGGGTTACCATATGTCCGGATTTTCCCGGACATGTCCGGCTTTTTGGTCCTCAAATCTCCGTCCAGGGGGAATTACCAAAAAGCCGAACATGTCCAGGAAAATACTCCCAGCTTTGTTTTGCCGGCATCCCTGCCCCAGTCCCCTGCTTACCTGAGCGGCTCCGGCAGGCTGCGAGCTGCAGGCAGATTCCCCTGCGGCGGCGGCGGTGGCGGTGACAGTGACGGCTGCTGCTGCTCCCCCCAGACACCTCAGCTTTGTGTAGCTGAAGAGCCGAGCTGCCCGAGCGCTACCGGCTTCACGGTTTGCCGGGCAGCCCCCAGACCTCCAGACCCTGCGCCCCCGGCCGGGCGCTTCCCCAGCACAGCCGGAGCCCGGGAGGGGAAGCGCCCGGCCGGGGGCGCAGGGTCTGGAGGTCTGGGGGCTGCCCGGCAAACCGTGAAGCCGGTAGCGCTCAGGCAGCTGTTTCGCATGGCTGGGAGGGAGGAGGGGGAATGCGGGGCGCTCAGGGGAGGGGGCGGAGTTGGGGCGGGGAAGGGGTGGAGTTGGGGCGCGGCCGGGGAAGGGGTGGGGCCAGGGCCCTGTGGAGTGTCCTCTTTTTTTAATGTTTAAATATGGTAACCCTACTCTAGGCCAGGGCTGCAACTGCTCCGGGTCTGATCCCAGGGCCCAGTTTGGAGCATGGGGCCCAGTCTCTGGCCTGTCATAGCGTTAGTGGGGGCTGTCACTTGGGAGCTGTGACCGAGCAGGGAGTATTAACCTGGGAATGTTGCATGGGAGTTTTACTAGTTTACTGTCTGCATTGATATTAGCTGGTGGTGGGATACAAGGGTGTGACATCACTTGAGGGATGATACTGGAGTAAGTAGCCCAGGAGGGGGTTGGGGCCAGGTGACACCTTCTGCCTGGGGAAACTGGACAAAGGCTGGAGGAGGAGCTGGGGTGTGTGGCTGGGTGAGACTGCTGGAGGGGGTTTCAGTTGAGAGCTGGCTGGGGAAACGAAGGGAGGCCCAGAACCGGGGTCTGGGCTCCCTACCCCCCAAGATGGACCTGACTGAGGGGTCCTGTTTTCTGTACCTATAAGCTCTGTTTTGGACTGTGTTCCTCTCGTCTAATAAACTTTCTGTTTTACCGGCTGGCTGAGAGTCACGGTGAATCGCAGGAAGTGGGGGGTGCGGGGCCCTGACTCCCCCACACTCCGTGACAGGAGCCCTCTGTCGCATTCTGCCTGGGGGGTCTGGGTGTTAGGTTCTTTTGCTCTCAGGGCTCCTCCTGCTCTGCGTAGTAGGGGGGGGAGGGGAATAACCCCACACCGAGCCCAGGGACCCCGATGGCTTTCTTTCCATGCACCTCCCTGGGCCAGGTTGAGCTGCCTTTCTCTTAGCTCTGTTTCCAGACGCCATGGGGTTGTGCGTGTCCCTGGGGGGAGCACTGTGGTGTGTCTGCTGGGGGAGTTGTGCATGGTGAGGTGTGCGGCTGCCCTGGGGTGCCCATGGTGTGTGCGGGGGATGTGACTGTGCTGGGATGTTGTGTGCTGGGGTGGGAACCTCCCTATCACACTAGCGCTGACCCCTTGTACCTTTTGTGTCCTCTCTGCTTTAGAAGGACCCATTGTTCCTGGAGTGCTGACCCACCAGGTCACCCAAAGGGCGTTTCCCTCTCTGGCAGGGGTTGGGGGCTCAGCGGGTGCAATGAATGAGTGGCAGCGGGAGGTAGGGTGGATGTGGGGTTGGGTGCTGGTGTAGGGCAGGATGGGATGTGCAGGGTAATTCCATTGTAGCCCTGCACACAGCAGGTGTCCCTGTGAGTTGCCCAGGCTCTGCGCTCCGACACACCCTGTGCCCAGTGCCAGAGCAGCCCCTCCCCCTTCTCTCGCGGCAGGCGCCAAGGGGAGCCGGCCTCAGGTGCCAGGAAGGTGCTGCAGTTTGACCTGGACGACTCAAGTGCCTCTGAGGGAGGGGAGGAATCCTGGCTGCTCCCTGGCTTTGGCTGTTCCGCTCTGCAGCAGCTGAAGGAGGACGTGCTGGGGATGGTGAGTCTCGTTGGACCCTGCTGAAGGATGGGGCTGAGGTGCACGTTGATGGAGATATTAGCCAGCTGCCATACTGTTTCCCCTTCCCCTGTGCCAGGTACCGGCCTGCAGGCCCACTAATGATTCCTGGCCACATTCACTTCCATCTCCCCAAGTCTCACTCCTAACTGCTCCTTGTATCTCCCTTGCTCCCTCCCAATTTCCTGTCCCTGCCACCTCCCCTCCTGTCCCTATCCATCCCCCTCCAGTCAGGAACAACCAGCTGCCTCTCCAGTTCTGCTCTGGACCTTGGGGCAGGAAACCTGTTTGTTGCAGCTCCACTAGTATGTAGAACTGGGGGATTTATGGGGCACTAGGAATAACCCTTGGCTGCAGCCTCTGCTAGGGCTGGCCACTTTCCCTCCACCGGTCTGTCCCCGGTCCTGCAGCGCTGGTGACCCTGCTCTGTACTTGTAGAAGCTGTCATAGGGACCCAGGGTAACATAGCCACCCCGGGGACAACTGAGTGCTGATCCCAGCACTGAGACCTCCCAGCCCCCTCTAGGCAGGAGATCATGGGGAGAATTGGGCTGGGCCTCACCACAGCAGCCAGTGGGGTACCCTGGCTTATCCCAGTGGTGAGGGAATGCCTGGCAGATAAGCCATCAAATTCCTGGCTTGTCCACCAGGAGAGGGGAGCCTAAGCAGGGCTGCAGCCATGACCCTGAAGAGCTGTCTTCATTCCTCTGGGTGCCAGCCCATGGGAGATGGGAGGGCCTCACAGCTGCAGCAGCACCTGGGCCAAGCAATGATGGTCAGGAAAGGGGCCCTGGGTGCCCCTCGTTATAAGTCCAACTGTAGAGCAATTCCCGGAGGGGTCAGACTCTATTAAAGGGGGAGGTGGGGCCCCTCCCTGCTCTGTTCTGGGGCTGAACTCCAGCCTCCCCCCGTACATGCAGAACCCATCCTCCCACTGTGCCCCCCATCCCCTTGTGTTGCAGAGGGCTGGCATGGATGGCTTCAAGGAGTTTCTCCATGGTACCCTGGGGATCCACCTCCTTCACTTCTGGATGGACTGTGAGGATGTCATGGAGCGCACCAAGTGCTTAGCGGCCAGTGCTGCCCAGCGGGAAGCTCAGATCCTCTGTGTCAGCCTCTGCCGGTACGGATGGGTGTCCCAATGAACCCCCTCGTTCACACACTGGGAGAGGGGGCAAGAAGGAGTGGCTTTGCTCCTGTGCCCATCCCCTTCTTTGCATACTGGGGGAATGGCTCCGCTGTCGAGCTCCTCCCAGGTGGTGGCCTCACACTCTTGCTGCCCACAGGTCTGGATCTGCTCCCCCTCCAGTAGGGGCAGGTGGTACTGTGTTTCCAGCAGCCAGGCGGTGTCACTCAGACTGTGGTATAGAGAGATTGGAGAATCCCAGCTCCAAATCCTGGTGACAAGCCCCCAGATCGACCACCTAGAGAACCCCAGTCAGACAGACTCATACCAGGGACTGCAAAGACAGCATCGTCCTTGGGCCCAGCAGGGGTCAGGCCATGCAGAATAACCAGACCCACTTTCAGGACCCCTTGGGATCTTTAGGGTTCTTGGAGGCCTGAGGTGTGAGAGAAGAGCAGCCTGTATGGGTCTGTTCTGCCTGGCAGATGTCTCTGGATGCTTGCGGCCTTCCAGTTCTATGAGATAGCAGGCACCCAGTAAGACAGGGCGACAGGAGAAGCACAGAGGACCGGACATTGTCCAGGTTGTGATCTCCTCTGGGCAGAGGTGCTTGGGGATAGAAGGCTTGTCCGGTTCTCTGCTGCGGCGATCAGTGTGCTTAGGAAGTACCCTGCAGGTCCCGGCTACTCTAGCGTTGAGACCATGGCTGTCTGAAGCCCAGGGCCTAAGCTGCTTCAGCCTTTACTGGGGTGAAGCCATTGTTCTTTTCATTGCAGGAACATTCAAGACAAGTACAAGCTGAGCCTGTTTCTGGCCTCCCAGGTGAGTGAAGCTGCTGGGGTGCAGGTGCCCATCCTCTTACCCCCCCCTTGCAGCCTTAGCAGACACATACGTTTGCTCTTGGCAGGGCTGTGAATCTCACACCTCAACTGCTAGCAGAGGTGAGACAGCAGAGCCCTAGGGAGCGCTCCTTGTGTGAACTGCCTCCCCCACCAGGAAACGCCTGGGCTCATTAAATTGCCAGCTGCTTCTGCAGCTGCTCTGCTCCTGCCTTCCAGTGACACTGGGGTCATGCTGCTGCCCGTTTCCAAGGGCGACTGCCCGGCCATCCATGGGGGTTGACTCTGGCCTTAATGCCGCCCGTGATCTAGTGCTGAGCCCGACATCCCAGCTCTGCTTGCTGCATCGCTTGCCTCTCGAGAGCATCCAGGAGCTGGTGGCCAATGGTCACTGTTAGCGCGGGATCATGACTGATCGCCCAGGCCGGAGCGGGCAGAGGGGCCAGCCCCACAATAGTGTATGAAGGCAGTGAGCTGGGCAGGGCTCGGGAGGGACAGAAGGAATGAGGGAGGAACAGCGCTGGCTGGAGCCAGACACAGGGAGCTCCCCCGCCACCTCACAAGCCTGCCACTGCCCCTGACTGAGAGCCTGAGGTGCACCCTGTGCAGAGGTTGCCAGTATGGCCCTGTCTGTACCAAACTGGGCCGTGGTTTGGTGGTGTGGGTGGGACACTGTATGTCCAAGTGAATGCTCCATGCCCCTGAGTCCCTCCCCATCACAGCCCCTCCCCAGGTATGCAATGGGCCTCTGTCAGCTACAAGGCAGGCTCAGCAGAGTATTTTGCGCTCATTGTGTTCATTTATCTTCTGATGCTGAGAGAGAGAGAATGTGAAACCAACAGCCCCTAAGGTCCTGGCCTCTAGGGTCTATGCTTCCTCTTGGCTGGTAGATATTGTTAGCCACAAGTCCCGCAAAGGGTTAATGGCAGATGGGGGCTGGGTGACTTTCCCTTCTGATCGTTCTCCTCTGGCCCAGCTTGGTGTAAGCCGTGCCTGCTTGGTGTGGTGCCCTGTCCCTCTCTAGCGGCGGTGAGGCCAGCTAAAGATTGATGGGCCTACTACAGCCTTGGCTGTGTCTTTTAGCGCAGGCAGTAGAGGCTCATGCATTAAGCTCAAGAGGTCCCAGGTTTGATCCCCACTGCCGACGACCCAACCAGGGGCATCAGCATCACATTGGGATCCCCATGGAGCCGAGCATCGGGATCTCTTCCTTGGTGTCACAAAGGCACTAGGCTGAGGACCTTGGTATTAAAGCACATTGCTGGAGCCAAGCCTAGGCAGAGGGTGGAGGAAACCAAGACTGATCCAGGCTCAAGCAGGGATGCGGTGGGATATTCTGACCCCAGAGCACAGTGTGGCTTGGTGGGGGTGGCTGGCCTGGGCAATGGGGAGAGGTGGTGTGGCTGACGTGTGCTCTTCTCCCCTCTCTGCTGGCAGGAGCCGACGTGCGAGGCTCAGGACGGCATCGAGGCAACTTTCACTGCCTTCAGCAGGAGCCAGTACGATGCTCTGAGACGCCTGCGCGCCTACTGGGTTCCCAGATTTCTCCTCCACCACCAGAGAACCAGACACCTCAGGTTCGTGCAATGGGAACCATCCAGGAGATGATGGGGTGTGGGGAGGGAAAGCTCCTCCTTTTGTAGCTCTCAGGAGGCAGGGCCTGCTGCTGTATTGGACAAGCCACAAGAGAACTGGGCAGCTTGCTGGAGCTCTTCCCAGACTCCACAGCCCCTGCTGGCCTCACTAACTGCAGAGGCCTTGAGGAGGGAGGATCCAGTGGTTACAGCAGGGGCTGAGAATCAGGACTCCTGGGTTCTATTCCTGGACCTAGTAGGGGAGTGAGATCCAGTGGTTAGAGGACTGGGGCATAGTTTCCTACTGGGGATCTGGGTTCTCTTCCCACTGACTTCCTGCCTGACCTTGAGTCAGTCCCGCCCTCTCCCTCTGGCTCAGTTTCTCCACTCTTACAATGAAAAGACTGATATGTTGGAAAGCAGGGTGTTGTTACGTATTTATTTTGACTCCATGGTAGGACTGTCCCCACCTCAGGCTCCCAGACCAAGCCTAGGCCTCCCGTGAACACTGACTTCCTGCCTTCACTCAAGGTGTTTGCGTCGCTTCCTGTTGTGGGTGATGGCTGCATGAGCCACATGAATAGAAGCGCAGACTGGTTCAGCGTACGTAACGCCTCCAGGGAGCATGGTTTGGATATTGTGTGTGTCTCCCTGCGGGACACACAACGTGACACAATCCAACACTGAGGCAGGTTAACAGCCCGCGCACACAACACCCTGCCATCCAAAATAAGGGTGGCTCTGTAATTGCCTTGTGGGAGGTGGGGCAGACAGCCACCAAGCTTGTGGCAGGGACACCACCAAAATGGTATAGGAGGCAGAGGCGGCACCAGCAGAATCACAGGCCCGCTGAACACTAGGCTAGTTGGGGGGGCACTTTAGCGCTAACACGAAGGTCACAGCACATAACGGTTTGAGTGATGGAGGAGGGGATGGCATGTGTAAGTCCCCTCTTCCCCAGCTCACCACAACCTGAGTCTCTGAGACACAGGGCATGTCTTCACTAGAGCTGGAGGTGTAATTTCCAGCCCGAGTAGACATACCTGCACTAGCTCTGGTCAAACTCTTTTTAATGCACTAAAAATAGCCATGTAGCCACAGTGACGTGAATGAAAGGAGGAGCCCCCCTGAGAATGAGGCTAGGGTCTCAGATGGGATTGTACTCAGGGTGGCTAGGCCCTCCCGTTAGTTGCACCATTGCAGCTATGCTTCTGTGAGAAGATGGAGCTAGCATGGGTATGTCTCCTCGGGCTGGAAATGATCAGCACCAGTGTAGACAGCCCCTGACAGGAGCTGCAGGGCTTGTAAAGGGGGTGAATGAATAGAGCCTGGGTGAGAAGGGCCATAAAAGAAGACAGACCAATTCTGCTCCAGCCCAAGTTCTTCCCCGAATACCTGAGATGTCCTTCTGCGCTGTTAGTAGCCAGCTGCCTGCCATGCAGGATCGCTACCAGTAACACAGCAAGGGGTTATTTTGTGGGGCTCCTCTTCTCTCATTGGGGATCTGTCTCTGGCCAGGGCCTGAGGCAGCTCTCTGTCACCTTTGGAGAGGCAGCAGTGAGGGTCAGAATGAATATAGCACTGAAAACCTCTTCTTGCTGTCCAGCCGATGCAGCTTCCGCACTCTGGTGCAAGCTGGCGAGGCAGGATTGCGTCAGCTCGGCAGCCAGACCTCCCATGGAATCTCCCCGACACACCGCTGACCTGCTCCCACCTCCTCCAAGCACTAATGTGTGATCCTGGGGCTGGGGGGAGCTTTCTTCACTACCTGACCAGGTGAGTCTCTCTCTCCTGTCCTTATCCTTTTCAGCCAGCTGACTGAGCAGGGGAATCCCTGGGAATGCAGACTGTGCTGCTGCATTGCCTCCAGCTGCGACAGATACTTGATGTATCAGAGGCAAAGGTTGGGTGATGGTAGTTTTCTCTAGGGGCACCATACAGCCTTGTATAAGCCAACTGGCCTCTATCCCTGCTGGCCGCTCCAGAGGAGACGTGACTAATTCACTGTTCACACTCCTCCACGCCGATGCACATTCCTTCCCTGCTTACCCTCCAGGTTTGAGGATGCTCAGAAGGTCCATAACCTCCAGCTGTGGCAAGCGCTGGAGGAGCACCAGGCCACTTGGGAGTGGCAGGCAGACCGGCTCAAACCCCACCACTCAGCCTGGCAGATCTTCCACAAGTACTTGGTGCATGGTGCGCCATGTGATGTCGGTGAGCTCCCAGATAACTGGCTCTTCCGCACCATATGCATTCAGTGGCCAAATCCACTTGGTGCTGGATTCAGCTGCAGCTGGGTGTGCGTGGGGATCCCGGGCTGAATCCCAGAGACCTGCACCAGGGGGACCGTAGGGACTAATGAGCAAAATTATTGGTGCTGGAGAACATAAGTGAGTGGGGGCGTGGTACCAGAAAACATTCAGGGGTCTAGAGGGACAGTCTGAGTCTGAACCTGCAGCCACCCAAAATGGATTTGAGGTTGGAAAGCAAGTTGCCCCCGCTCATTCAGCTGCTAAATGACCCATTTTCCATGGTCCCGGTGACAGAAGGTCTAGAATGGGAGCAATAGCCCAGTGAATTCCCAAAGCCAGAGAAGCAGCCCATCCTCTGGGAGGGGAGTCTCTACCACAGCTCATCGCAGTTGTAGGGACACATGGGAGGCACTGGCCAGTGTATAGGGTGGGGGGAGAGTTTCCTGCTCAAGTACACTTGCAGCACCACTTTCTTCTGCAAATGGCAGCTGGGGACCAACACACTGCCTCGTGGGGAGATTTCCTTGGACTCCTCTGGAGAACCAGTGCAAAGGGGTGCGCTGGAGGAGGGTTCATGTCGAGTGGCTGCATGTTACTTCCCTGCCCTAATGAACTTGCCTTTAAAGATGGAGTCCTAGGCCAACGTTCCGCTCTGCTTTTCTTCTCTCTGCAGGACTCAGCTCCGATATGCCACATTACATCCAGCATCTACAGGAGATGCTCAGTTCCTGCAACCAACCTCTGGAGCCTTTGGCCTTGGAGCCAGTGGCTCAGCATGTGCTCGCTGTTCTCTGTGAGGCTTGGCTCCGCTACCTCCGCTATGAGATAGCCACCTTCCTGGAGTGAGTCCCAAGAAGCCTTGGGTCCTCTTCTTTGGTTTCCAGACCTGGGTGTAAAGCACTGGCAGGCAAGGGGGAGAGAAGTGGTTTATGGGGGAAATTCAGTTCTTGCTTTGTCCACGGACACATCTCAGAGAGCTCACTAACTGCACCCAGTGAAGGGCCTTACTCCTCCTCTCAAAGCAGTTTGGCTCTTTGCAGCCTCAAACAAAATGCTGGCAGTCCTGGATTCAGGCCTTCTACAGTAGGTGCTCCTGCACCATCTTCTGAAGCACTTTCTGCTGGGAGCTCAGACTGGAGTAATCTAGGAGCTCCCCCTTGCCCCAAAGCCAGTGCTCACCCACTACCTTCTTGCACTTGTCCTGCTGAAAGTACCTATGAGCTCTCCCCACAGCCAGCGCTCCTGCTCCTCTCCCTACAGCCCCTTCTGCTGTGGGAGGCCAGGACTGGAGTAGCTGGGAACTGTTCCATAGCCAGCGCTCCTGCTCCACTCCTGACAGCACCTCCACTTGAGAGTGGAGCAGCTAAATGAAGGATTGGCCTGGGTATTTCATTCACTTCCAGCTTTGGGCTGCAGCTTGAGAGAATTCTTTCCAATCGGCCAATGTGCGTCGCAAAAATCTTTTAAACTCTGCTAAGCGAGACAGTTGTCCACCTGGCTCATTTGCTCTGTGCCACCCTCTTTCTTGCAGGTACTGCACCCCAGCCTCTTACTTGGAAGTGCAGGATGTCAGGAGCAAAGATAGTAGAATAAAGCAGAGAAGAGACAGGTACTTCTTTATCTGAACTCAGCAAAGGGGCACAGTTGCTTGGGATTCGGGCTGGCAAACCCGGCTTTGTGAGTGCTGCAAAAGGAACTCAGGTGTCCAGTTGGACATTTGGATTCCCAGAGGGGTTACCAAGCTGATGAATCATTTTCACAGCTAAAATTCCAGCCGTTTTAGTCAAGCCCCTGCTGCCCACTGTCCCCACTGTGTGTAGGTAGCCTCTACGGCACGCGTCTAGTTAAGAACGTGTGCCCTGGGGATGATATTTGCACGATAGAGCCCTGATGCCCAGAGGGGAATGCAGGCTGCTATACTGATAATGATCTTATACTTCGATCTTACCCCTCATTTGTGAAAAGACCCAAATCACTTCACAGAACTCTCATGCTGAGAATCACGGTGCCCTCCACTGGCATACGGCTGCATCTGGGGTGGATTAAGGCAGCTATTTCCCCATCACACAGACACTGCAGAGGACATGAAGAACACAGCACCCCACTGCAGAGGGAAGTTAGGAGGCAGGATACAATTCCCTGCCCTGGAATAGGGCTAGGACAACCCCTCCGTCTCATGGGATCTACAATGACCGTAAGTGGTCAGGCCCTGAAAAACATCTCCAACAGCACAGCAGCCACCAGCATCATGTGAGGACATAGGGACAGCACAGACTCGGTGTAGATACCCCCTCAAAACCACCATCACTGCTTCTTGGTTTCCCTGGCTGTGGAGTGGGGGAAGGGTCTCCCATCTAAGCACAAAGCAGGCCTGATGCTGCTCAGCTTATCAGATCCAACAAGATCATAGCCTGATGTGCTATGGCTGTATTGAGAACCTGTTTGCATCCTTGCAGGGCCAGGAAGAGGAAGGAAAATACCGGCTTTCATGCCCAGGAAGGCAGAGAGCAGCAGAGGAGGCGGCGAAAGAAAGCAGCAGCCAAGCTCCAGGGCTCAGGCCAGGCTGGCCTGGCAAGCGGGGAAGGGTCAGTGACACCCCAGCGTGCCCTGGACCTGCTCAACAACAAGGTGGTTTTCAAAGCCTACAGAAAGGCGGCTCAGGAAATGCAAGATGCAGGGCTCCAGAGGGTGCTGGGGCTGTTGGAGAAGCTGAAGCAGTGCCAGGCAGCCCCAGAGGGCAGGATGCGGCTGAGCTGTGTGCTGAAGCTCCTGGACCTCTGGGACCAGCAAGGGGCTGGGCCGCTGAGTCCTCCCCTCCCCAGGGAGCTGAGGAAGAGACTGAGGGCAGAGGTGGGCCAGGGAGGAGTAAGCGACTCGAGCATGGAAGAAATCCAAGCTGCCTTGTATGCGCACGTTGCTCCGGCCTTCGAGAGCTTCTGGGCTGAGGTGAGCGAGGGGCTGGGCAGGCACGGAGTACAGCCCTCCCAGATGCAAGACGAGGGCTGGCCCAAACTTCAGCCACTCCTGCATTTGCTGGCTGCCAAGGTGGCCCTCAAGCGTCTAAAGAACAGGAAAGCTGCGGTGGGGTCAGCAGCTACAGCCCAGCCCAGCCAGGAAGTCAAGGCCTCCTTCTGCCAATTCCTCAGGGCTGCTGCCGAAGGCTGGCCCACCCTGGAGATGCTGCACTTCCTCAAACACCTGCAAGTCCATGGCCCCCCTGTGCTGGAGCACGGCCTGCACTTCCAGCTGGAGGTGCAGAAGTTCAAGAACGCCCATCACACCATGCCGGACAGGGCTCTCCTGAGGAAGAAGGTGCAGGTGATCCGCAACTGCTTCCTTGTCTCCCAGCTGGAGCCCCGGCTGCAGGTAGGCCTCGTGCTCTGACAGAGGAGTAGGGACGGGGCAAAGAGACGGTCAGGCAGGCCTAGGGCAAGAGAGAGGAGGAACTGGATCTAAAGCATTGATAGATAACACAGGAGTTCTGCAAAACAGAGTGGTGGGTGTGTAAACTCTATGGGCTCCCACTGAAGTCAGTGACAGCAGGACTGGGCCTCAATGGCCATGTTTAATGCTGTAAGGGGGAACTGGCTAGTTCCCAATTTTCTCTCCCACCCAAAAAATTCCAAGATGATGAAATACAGTGATCAACCCCAACGTAATCCCCAGGCCAGCTTCCCCCCTTCCCCAGCTCAGCCCCCCCCAAGCCCGTTCTCAGCTCACCTGGTCTGGGAAATGCCCTGCACAGCAGCACCTGCGCTCTGGTAGCATTGGGCTGAGAGAGCCCAGCACCAGCATGTGCAGAATGAGAGGCCAAACTGGCGTAGAAGCAGCTGGGATATTTAGCAGATCTTTTTGCAGCTGGTAACATGGAGACTTGCTCCCCTGCCCCAGGCCCCTGAGCGTGTTTGTGGCTTGCTCTCTAGGTGGCGGTGGATGCTGAGAAGCTGGGGAGAGCTGTCCGGGCAGCTGAGCAGGCCCTCCAGCAGGATGCCCCAGCACCACCTCCCGGCCTGTTCGATGAGCTGAGGGACTCTGTCTTCAGCACCCTACTGCCGTACTGGGCTGGGTTCCGAAAGGCCTGGCTGAAGCGGTCGCTTGAGAGTGCCCAGAGAGCCCCGGGTACGTTCATCACCCTGAGCCCCTGTCAGGCTGTGGAGCCCACTCCTTCTCTGGAGAATCCGAGGAGCAGGAGATGGCAGGGATTTTGCAGCTGCTCCAGGACGGTTCCCTGCTGTGGGAGCTGGGCAGCACACTTCAAGCAAGAGAGGCTGAAGGGGCATGTGCAGACAGTTGTGTGCAATAGCCATGCTAAAGAAACGGCATGTGCAGGCCTGGCTCTCACAAAGGCCCATGGCCAATTGAAAAAAATGACCTGTGTGGCTCACATGAAGCCTTCCTCATTCCCCTTGGGAAAATAATGCCAGAGCCCAGTAGCTTACCCTGGCAAGAGTGATGCCACCTGAATGCTCCTTTTGCTTTATTTCATCCACTGCTCCTAGCTAGACTTTCCTGCTCTTTGTGGGACTCATCTCTGAGCTCCCTTCAGCCTGTCAGCACCTTGAGCTACCCAGAGCTGAGGCAGGATGTAAAGGACCTTTGACCTCTCATTGGGTGGGGCAGGTCACTTCCTAGTGAATGGCCAGATGTTTCCCCCCTCCTGGTTTTCATTCTCTGGGCAGGAAGGGCTGTTTTTCACCTAGTTTATCTCAAGCCCATGGTGCAGCTCTGGCCCCAGGAAAGGGCACCCCCAGGGCTCAGCTTTGTGCGTCTCTTGTCCCCCGTGCAGACCGAAATCATGCTGAGGCTAGTAGGGCCTTTCACCCCTAGCAATTGCAGAAGGGTGGTCCTGCCCTCAGGGATGAATTCCCCACGGGACTGCCTTGTAGAATGGAGTATTTATTGCCCCGACAGGCTTTTACCACCAGTTCCTGTCTCGTGCAGGCTAAGTGCCTGCTCTACCCACATCAGTAAACATCTGCAGGGACGATGCTGAGCTGAGAGATTTCTCCTCCACGCTGGCCAGGTGCTCTAGGCGCAAAGCTGCCCTTTCAAAACGCTGAGCCACAGAAGTCCCTTGGCAGCACTTAAGCTGTTTCCTTGAGCTGGGGCAGAGAGAACTGTCCCTCCAAGGGCTCAGTGTCAGATCCTTTACTCTTCCCCGAGCCCTTTTCATCCCAAAAGCTTTACAGACAACGTAGAGACAAGAATCAGTGCTACTTAAGCGCAGCCAACACGGGGGTAAGCCACAGCAGTCACGCTGCCCCAGTCGCTACACCAGGGGAAGTGAAGTATCACGCGTCCACAGGAAACCGCAGGGGGACTAAAGAGCGGCAGAATATTATTACCAGAGTTGATTTGACCACAACACCAGGGGGAGTCTCCTGCCTGTGAGGAAAAGTGCAAGAGGATCTCTCATGACAAGAAGCCAAGACTTTGGCTTTACATCTGGCACCGTGCTGGGGCACAGGCTTTTAGGAAGAGTCCACCCACCTCCCCTACCCCCATTGAATCATCCTGAACTTCCCTTTGGAGGAAGGGGGTAGTCTCAGCCGAATATTGACCACACCTGATCTTTAGCTTGGGCTGCAGAACCCTAGGTGGCCGGGGGGGAGGAGAGGGAATGGAGTCCTGGGATGGGTGTGGAGAGAAAAATGAGAAATCAGACCCTTTCTCGTGACCATCTCTCCCTCTGCAGTGCTGAGAGCCCAGCAGCTCCTACAGCAGAGACGGGCCCTGCTTGAGCGGTCCCAGGGCCCACCACAAACATTCCAGCTGCCTCCTCTGCAGCAGCGCGCCAACGTGAAGGGGAGCAAGCAGCAGGACAGCGTCACTTACACCTTCTCCGTCAGCAGGGGCATTGCCCTGAAGGTCAGTGGGCAGGTCTGCACACCCACCCCTAAAGGGAACAGGGGCAGCCAGCAAAGGGTCGCAGCTGGCTGTAAACTCAGAACTCAGGCCTGAGGTGGTTAATCTACGAAATGCTCCTGCCAGCAGCTTGGCGACTTCGGTAAGACACAAAGGGGCTCAGCCTGGTGTTCCTGCTGGTAGCCCCCAAGCTGCTCCTCCCACCCACACGCCAGTACAGGAAGGAGGTGGCGTTTGCAGCAGCTGTTCATATAGCAACACCCACAACAAATGGCACCTTGGACGGCTGGAGCCACTTTTCTCCATATACCAACATCCCTCCCCATTGTCCAATACAGCCACTTCTGGGTTGGAACCCAGCAGCTGTTGAACAGCAGACAGTAACAACACACTACAGCCTAGGGCAGGAGGTGACCTACACAAACCCAATGTCCCCCCCTCTCCTCCAGCTTGTTACAGGGCCTTTCCGCTCCTGTAAGCACACAGAGTTGGATGTTGTAACTCCCTCTCTTTACTCAGGCCTCCAGCAGAGAAGATACAAGCACCCGCACTTCTGTGTTTGGAAATGGCAAGAGGTCAGCACGAGTTCAGCTTCCTCCCCTTCCCGCGGTACCGGTGCTGCTCTGACCAGGACAGAAAGCGCGCTAGCCTACAGCACCCAATGCAGAGCCGTAACGCTGGCAACACGAGTGGCAGCTCGAGGTGGCCGGTGTGCTGCAAAATCAAGCTCTGAGCTGTTTTTAAACACAGGGAAGGCAAACAGCCAACAGCCAGGAGAGAGATCTGGGAACAGTGGCCCTGTGCTGTAGGGTGGCATGGTAAAGCAAGGCTTGGGCACCCCGCTGGAAGTTCAAGGTCCCTTGGCACGGAGAGAAAACCTGGGAGGCTTGGCCGAAGTCCCTCTCATTAAGGCGGGTTTCAATTATCCAGGCTGGACACAAGCTCTTGCTGAACCCAGAAGAGCTGAGGCATTCTCAGTGCTGCTGCAGTAGCTGATTCAGTGCACCGGGGAGCACCAGATCTGCTCTCTCCCTCCACGAAAAGGCCAATACCTCCCCCCGCCAGCATTTCCACCTCCTGCTCAAAGGACCAGGTTAACATTAATCACATGGCAGGGAGCAGCCCTCATAGGAAGAGTCCTCGTAGAGTGGCTGGGAGCCGAGATCACAGTGGGGTATCTGTGTGATGTTAAGGGTTAAGCCTCACATGGAGTTTCCAGATCTGAGAGCTGCAGCCACCGGGGCAGTTCCAGCCTAAGCTCTGAGACAGGGACAGGTGGGCTGCTTATCTGACATAATAGGTCGGTCCAGTATTCTCATTCAGACCTTCCCCTCTCTGCCTCCAGACTGGAGGCAGCTGGGCAGAACAAGGTGCTTGCACTTCCTCCCTCCCCAACCAAGCAACCCACCCACACTCTTACAGCACACGTGAAGCTAGAGAAAAGGAAAGGCAGCCCTCTGCCCAGAGCAGGGTCTTGCGCCAGGTGCAGCAGGGAAGGGCTGGAGGGTTCTTTAACCAGGGGTGGAGTTCAAAGGATGTGGTGTCACAGCTCACTCTACAGCTATGCATTTGGCTCTTGTGTTATGGCACTAGCCTGTGTCCCTATTAAGAATGACTCTGGGCATGTCTTCACTACCCGCTGGATCGGTGGATAGCGATCGATCTATTGGGGATCCATTTATTGTGTCTAGAGTAGATGCGATAAAATCGATCCCCGATCGCTCTGCCGTCGACTCCGAAACTCCACCGCAGCGAGAGGCGGAAGCGGAGTCGACGGGGGAGTGGCAGCGGTTGACTCGCCGCCGTCCTCACAGCCAGGTAAGTCGACCTAAAATACGCAACTTCAGCGTATCTTAGGTCGACATCACCCCCCCCCCCCCCCCCTTCCCGTAGTGCAGACCTAGCCTCTGAGTTGATCATCAGGTGCGGGATTGAATTCCAGGCCCATAGGAGCCGCTCAACAAACTCACGGCTCTTGGGCCAAAGTGGGGTAGCGGCCAGTGCCAGAGGATGGTGTGACAGTGCTGGCAGCTGTGCAGTGCTGGCTGTGGGATTCCACGGCTGCCTGCACAGTGGTCAGCTCAGATCCTGACACGGGACATTCACTCACACGTTGCCTGCTGCAGCCACACACTCTGTAGCGACCTCCTCCTGGTTAGCCTTAACCACTGAACTCTTGCCCCCTTGTGTGCATTCAAAGTGCTGCTAACATCAGGTTCCCAGCTCATCACCCACCTCTGGCTTCCCCTTCTCCACGAGCTACTTACCTTTCTGTCTCTTCACAACTTAGCCCCAGCTGCTCTATTAATTCCTTGTGCTGCTGAGACGCTGCCTTTGCTCTGCCAGCATTCCCTGACTGCACTACCCAGTCACTTTGGCCTCGAGTCACAAAGGGACTTAGGCACCTAAGTCTGGGTCGAGGCCCCATGTCCCAGTTTTAGGTGATTCACAAAACTGGCAAACCCTCTAGGTGCCTAAACACTCTCAGCGCCTACATTTCTGCTGTAAAAGCTCCTGTGGTGACAGTGTTTGAGGCTCTGGGCATGTGCACTGCTGCCTCCCTGTAGGAGTCTGGATGCCTGGCTCCTGCCTATGCCCCATGGGGGGAAGTAGGAGTTTGGCCACTTAAGTCATGTATGGGGCCTGAGCCGTAGGCATGCTCAGAGGCTGCCTATCAGTTGGGCCCCTCAGGCACACACAAGTCAGCCAGGGGAGTGGCCCTCCTTCATCGCTCTTTTAGCCCAGTGGTTAGGGTGCTTACCTGGGATGCGGGAGAGCACCCGTTTCATGTCCCCTCTCCACTTGAGGGGGAGAAGGGATTTTAACTGGACTCTGTCGCCTCTCGGGAGCGTGCTCTAACCACTGAGCTATGGGATAGTCCCATGTGGAGCTCCCTGAATCTCTCCTGTTGAGGCTGTTCCACTGTGGATAAATAATTAGTCTTTTGGGCCAGGGAGACAGAGAGTAAACGCATGTCCAGCGATTAGGGCACTCACCTAAGATGGGGCAGATCCCAGTTCAAATCCTCAGGGGGGATTTTACCTCGGGGTCTTCCAGGTGAGAATCCGAACCACTGGGCTAAAACTTATGAAAAAGGCCCTCCTCCCCACCCAGCCTCTTGCAAAAGTGGCAAAGGTGCCTAACTCCAAAGAGGGTTCCTGGCTAAGAATGCTGGCAGAGATACACACCTCCCTGCCTGGACTTAGATGCCTGTCTCTGTGAGAGGAGCAGGGCTTAGCATATCCTCTGCTGGTCAGCATCTCCCATGGGCTAGCTTAGGCAGCTCCCTGTCTACCATGCTGGCTTTTGGGATGTGCAGTCTAAAGCGCTTGTCTCACCCATGCACTATGTAGGGAGGATAGGTGCTGAACTCAGGCTTTGTGACTTGCAGCATGTTCCTGTGATTTTCTACCCCCTAACAGTTAGGCGCTGTGACACTCAGCATTGCAACACCAAAGTACCTTTGTGCATCCAGGCTTTCCCCCATCCCACCCTTTATGCATGGGAAAATTCCCCCGAAAATCCATGCCGCTACTACCTCATCCTTCAAGCTCAATGCTGCTGTGATGCCTCCCAAACCCTAGCAGCTGATAACGACCAGGCCAGGGGTGAGCTACCTCTACTGCTTACAGTGATTTCACGGTTTACCTTGTCAGTCCTTCTCTCCCCCCACCTTCTGCATCTTGGCATAAGCCAAGTTTTGCAAGGCCTTTGCAAGTGTCTTCGCTTTAGATCGACATAGCCTGTGGCAGGGGCTCTAGGCACTGCTGTAATACACATAATAATGAGGTTTAAATTACCCAGGTCATGTGAGTTTGTGGAGTTGTATATGCCATTAGTGCTCATTAAAAGGATTGGTTGACTTTTAAGTCCAGTGCAGCCTGGGCCTTACTATCTCCTGCTACAGGGAGTTCCACAGGTTGTTTCTATGTTGGTACAGCCATGACATCAGCACCAGTGCAACAGTGTTTGCTGCCCAGGATGTTCTGGGAAACATGTTCCTGACTCTCTATAGACATCCCCCAATGGCTGAGTTTGCTCTTGGTATGTGAATAAGGGCCAGGATTGAATGTAACAAACCAGAGGAGCAGGACACCAGCCCTGAGAAGGGAAGCATTAGGAGAGTGGTGGAGGGGGGAGGAGGAGGTTTAATGGGATGCACACAAAGCAAACAGGCTGAATAGCCAGAACACATTCCTAACACTGATATTTCTGGGGCTGCAGGATGAGCTCCCCTGGGGAAGGGCTGCAAACCCCACCACCTGGAACTGGACACAGCCCTAGACACTGCAGAAGCTACCCCGCACTGGCTGGGCAGACTGAGACAGTGAGCTAGAGGACTTTCCCAGTCCAGTTTCTGCGCTGCTTGGCTCCCCACTCTGTAAGATGGGGACGATGCTATTACGCTACCGGCCCTGGTGGAGTGTGTCCTTGACCTGCACTTTGAAGGTGAACAGCACTGCTAGGAGAAGAGTTAAAGCAGCTGCTGAGGGTAGGGTTTGCAGGGACAGAACTCCCATGAGGCCTTGCTGCACTGGACCAGAAAGGAAACTGCAGTTAATCAGAAAAAAGTGTCAGCAGCTCAGCCAATCTCAGTTCTTTATTAGCTTCAGGATACCATTGCACAGTTCCCCTTTTCCCCCACTGAGCTTCCTTGTGGGTGTGGCTCACATGGCGGTAAATCTCTCCCAGCCATGGCACAGCATCACCCCTCTAGCAGCCACAGCCTCCCTGCAAGCCGGAGAAAAACTGGCTCCTTCTGTGACAATCCCCATGAATCCAGGCTAGACAGCCAGAAGCAGAGTCAGCTGCTTCCTCCAGTCAGTCCTATGGGGCAGGATGGTCGGCCCGACTCCGCCCCCATTCCTATGTTGACCCCTGGTGGCAGGAAGCCAGATATCCCTGATCCACAGTGCTTGGCAGCAGCGTTCAGCAATGGGAGCTGCTAAGCCACCCAAGACACAGAGCTGGTCGGAGGCTGAAATGTGGTGCAGCAAAGGGACGGCTCTGTGGCAACATCCCTGAGACGGGCAGCTCTGCTGGCTCCAGCTGACCCCACAAAACAAGGAATCATCCTTACTTCAGAGTCTACTCCGGGCAAACTCCAGTGCAGCAGTCAGGGCCCTCTGAAGGTCCTTGGTGTTCCCAGTACCCTTGGCTACAATGCCAGAGCCCCCTGCATTACCTCCCATGTGAGTACAGACAGCCAGGGCCCAGTCCGCAGCGGAAAACATGGGCAGGGCATTCTGGGGAGAGACATGAGGAGAGAGGTTAGCCTGACTGCGGGCCAGGAGGCACCCCGGCCTGGATGGGGAAAGAAGGGTCCAAGAGGGCACGTAGGGCCCTTTCTCAGCACACAGGTAGCCTGGGGTCCTTGCTCCCTGAGCCGGTAGGGACTGGCGGTATTGTGGAAGTGGAGCCCAACAGCCCAGCGGTTAGTGGTCTGTCCTGCCCCATGGCAGAGGTGGGCCTCTTTCCCGACTCCTCCCTCTCCAGGCCAGCAGAGGCCGGAAGCACCAGGGCCACACCAGGCTCAGCCTGAGCCCCTTGTGTCTCATCATTGACTCCTCCAGATGACTAAGCAGCAGCACTGACAGGCTGCCAGGGGCAACCCCATATAGTCCTTGCTGGACGGTGCATGCTGCAGCCCAGGTCCGGTCTCCCAAACGGGGCAGAGGCGGTTACTGGCCACACTCTGGGCTACGAGCTCCCCCCACAACAGAACACAGACGGGGCATTAACCCTTTGCAGGCAGAGATTCCCAGCTGCGTACCTTGGACACCTGACAGGCACAGAGCACCTCGCCGGACACCTGCGGGCTGAGCAGCAACACCGAAGCCCCAGGAGACTTGTCACAAAGCTGGTTCACCACCTTCATCAGGATCTAGGAGAGGCATGGAGGGACAGTGTCAGGAAGGGAGGGGAAGACTCCTGAGCAGATGACTAAGCTGATGAAATACTAGAGCAGGAGGTTACTGCATGGCCAGTGTGCTGCTCGGCAGAGCAGCTCAGCTTACTCTGCTCTCTGGCAGTTCTGCCACCTCACCCCCAAACTGCTACAACCACTGCGCCAGCTCCCCTGCGCCTCAGTTCACCTGCCCCAGCCCCGAGCCAGCTCCAGAACCCAACCCTACTGACTTCCCTTGCGCTAGGGGGCAAGGCAACTGCACGGAAAGATCACTCTCAAACACTCACTGAGAGCGAGTCGGCCGGGATGGTATCGATGATGACTGGCTGCTTGGTATGCTTCTCCAGCAGGCCTTGCGCCTTCTCTGCAGCCTGGAGGAGGAGAAACACAGCACTGTGGGAGATCACCCATGACGTGGGAGGATGGAGGGGACATCCAGCCCTGTCACAGGGAAGGGAATGCTGTCATGGGGTGGGGAGCCGTTGAATGCCATGGCAGGGGCCAGACTAAGCCCTGCAGACTGAAATCCCCTATTTACCCACTGAACAGGCTATGCAAGCCACTCCCTACCCACACACCTCAGCCGTGCCCTGCCCCCCCCCCAACCCCCCAAGGGAGAGGGAAGTTCAGTCTGACATCCCAGGTATGTTTTGCAGCAACCGAGTGGTTAGCACTAGCGTTCTGAAAAGACTCCAGTTCCCAGAACTAGTTGCAGAGATTCAATGACTAGCCACCATTCCTGGAGTGTCAAATACAATCAGATTAACGAACAAAACACAGACTGCTGCTGGATGCCGAATGAGCTAGAGCAATAAGCAAGGGGCTGGATGGGAGGAAGTCCCAGAGTCTAGTCCCTGCTCTGCCACTGATGCTCTGTAGCCTGGGGAAGGTCATTTTGTAGTTCTGTGTCTCAGTGTCGCCACCTGTAACTCTGGGGATAATGTCTACCTGCCTCTCAGTGGGGCGGGGGTTGTGAGAAAGCACTCACATGTTGTTTCCCCATCTTCGCAGTGCAGGGAGGTTGCCCCTGGTGAAAGGTTAGTTTCAGCACTTAAACCAAATTGGACGACTTGCTGTGTAGGTTAGGTGAATCAGCAACCAAAAGTGCAACATGGAACTTCTCCTACACAGCTGGAAATGGCCTCCCTTTCCCCCGCATTCCCAGGGACCTGATTTCTTGGAGAGGTCACTCTGATGAACAGAACAGCTGTGGTTCTCGTGTAAGTAAAGATCAAGCTGAGAGAATCTGCCCATTCAGTGGAGAACAATCTGGTGGCCTTCAGCAGGCTGCAAAGCTGCCAGAGATCTTGCTGCTGCATCCTTACCTGACTGATTTCTAGTTTTCTAATCGCTGTGTTTGCTGTTCTCTGCAGGGCTTTGAGAATGGCCTGCAGTTCCCTTCTCTGCCACTGAGGCATTGCAGTGCTGGTCACCTCCTGGAAAACAAGCAGCTGCTTAAAAACACACACACACACACACACACACACACACACACACACCCCAAGGGTGTGCCAAGGAGGAAAGTGATTTAATGATCTGGGCATCATCTCCAAAGCTAGACCAGCTTTCCCCCTGCTGCCACCTCCTCCCACGTTCCACGTGACCACAGGGTTTCCTGCCATACACACACTCGGAAGTGGACCGAGACCTCTCCAACTCCTTTCATGTCAGCCACCAAACAGATCATCCGGTGGCAGCAGCTTTCTGCTGCTGCTGACCTGGGTGAGAGTGGAACCTAGTGGTGGAGAGAGACATGACCTGGCATTTCAAACTCCTGGTGGGATGCTTCTGCATAAGGAACACAGCACTCACTTCAGTCAGGTAGCCCACCTCCTTGGAGAGGCTCTGCACCTCAGGAAGGGAAGAGCTTCCCTGTTTCACCCGCGCAGAGAGCGAGTCCACTTCTTTAGCCAAGGACTGGCCTACTTCCCGGGCCTAGGAGAGCAAGAGAAACAGCCCTTCAGGAGAGAGACACTCAGCAGGGACGGGAAGGAGCAGGGTCGAGAATGGGTGAAATCACAGGCGTTAACCCTTCAAACTTCCAAGAGGAAGACAGCTAGAAAGTGGGTGCTGTACAGGTTTGTGCTTTGTCACCAAGTGGCTCTTGTTTGGGATTTTATTAGTGACAAACAGGTGTCTGAAATATCGAGGGTCTGGAAGACAATCCTTGCCATAGATTTATAGCTGTTGATAAACAGGCCAGTTGTAGGGGACCGAGCCACCCACAGGACAGGCCCTTCAACAAACACTTCACAGCGTGTTTAAATGTGTGACAGCGACATCAGGGGCTCTGGCTGGAGAAGCTCTGAGCCCCATCATTTGGGCTGTTTTTCACTAACAGATGCACTGTGGGGGTTGGAGACCTGTTAACTCTTCTAGCGCATCCCCCCGGGAGCCAGTATAGGATTGTGTGGTGCATTTTCTACCTGCATTACCTAGTCTAGTGTTAACATCCCAAGTGGTGGGGCTCACAGATCTCTACTGGCAGGATTTCTTTTTTCCTGATGACATCCTTTACTCTCCCAGCTTGGAGTATCCTCTCCCTGTGGTGCCTCCATCTAACACCCAGGAGGAAGGAAACAGAATCCTACAGGGATCTGTGCCCATCCTGAGCTGAGGAGGAAGCCATGGAATTTGTCCCTGGAGAGCAGTGGGTGTAAGGCAGGAGTGGGCCAGATCCGGCCCGTCAGGGCTTTGGATCCGGCCCGCGGGATTGCCAGCCCCATGGTGCTGCAGAGCTAAGGCAGGCTCCCTGCCTGCCCTGGCCCCGCGCCGCTCCCGGAAGCAGCCGGCACCACGTCCCTACGGCCCCGGGGGAGGGGGGGCAGAGGGCTCTGCACACTGCCCTCGCCTACAGACACCGTCCCCCGCAACTCCCATTGGCCAGGAACGGGGAACCGTGGCCAATGGGAGCTTCGGGGGAGGTACCCACAGGTGAAGACAGCACCTGGAGCCCTCTGCCTCCCCTCCCCCACGGACGTGGTGCTGGCCGCTTCCAGGAGCGGCACGGGGCCAGGGCAGGCAGGGAGCCTGCCTTCACCCCGCTGCGTGCTGCTGCCACCCCGGGCCGCTCAAGGTAAGAGCCCGCACCCCAAACCCCTCCTGCACCCCGCATCCCAACCCCCTGCCCTGAGCCCCCTGCCTCATCCCTCCTGCACCCCAACCCCCTGCTCTGAGCCCCCTCCCGCACTCCCGCTGCACCCCTGCCCTGAGCTCCTTCCTGCACACCGCACCCCCTCCCACACCCCGCACTCCCTCCTGCACCCCAACCCCAGCCCTACATTCATGGCCCTGCATGCAATTTCCTCACCCAGATGTGTCACTCGGGCCAAAAAGTTTGCCCACCCCTGGTGTAAGGGGAGAGCTGGCACAGAGCAGGGACAGTGTTCTGCCCAGCCTGGCTACGTTCCCTTGGCTTTGTGCCGCTCTTTGGCATCCGCAGGCTGATTAACATGCACAGCCCTGATTGCAAGCCGCTCACCTCGGCACCA
This sequence comes from Emys orbicularis, assembly GCF_028017835.1. Taxonomy (NCBI): domain Eukaryota; kingdom Metazoa; phylum Chordata; order Testudines; family Emydidae; genus Emys; species Emys orbicularis. The sequence continues at coordinate 151,985,243 of NC_088685.1, forward strand.
AACACAACAGCAACCTGTGGGTGAATGTGAAGCACTGACATGCGGCTTTGGGTCAGCGCTCCTAGCAAGCAGGGCAAACACGCCTTGCAGCATTCACTCCTCCACGGCAGGAGGCGGCTTGTCAGGAATGCATAGGGGAGAATCAAACAGCAACAGATCTGCTGGGGTGGGTAAAGGGTTGCAGTTCCACCAAAGAGAAACGTCATTTCCTGATGGCTGCACTCTCCTTGTATTGCTGCATGAGAGGAGACGGCAAGGGATGCCGAATCCCTAACTTCCAGGTGCTCAAGCACATCGGGGCTTCCCACGCACAGAGTAACTAGGTCAATTGCTCTGCACACGGACTCGCCAGCCAGGATCACTGCTGAGCAGGAGTCAAAGATCAAAGCCAAGAAGTAAAAATTGCTAGAATGAGACCAGAGCCCCATAAGCACAAGAGGTCAGCAGCTAAAAGCTGCTGTGATATGAAATGAAACTAGGGCAGAGAGGATCAAACCATTAGACTGCTATCTGAGACCTGGGTTTAAATCCCACCTGTGAAGAGAGGTTCAAGGGTTCCTGCTATTCATTGCTGAATTATCGTCGCGGAAGTGGTATTGCAGATCAGGAGTGAGGGGCCTGGGCAGAGCCATGTGTGGGGAAACCAGGACTGGCAAGAAAGGGGGCTACAGATCACCGGTGAAGTACAATGGCAGAGCTGTCTGCACATTGGGGGTGGGAGGGAGAAGACGGGGAGATAAGAGGTTGCCGCAGGCCAGGCCCGAGGGGCATCAGCAGAGCTGGGGAGTGGGAGGAGCATACAGCAGTCCCCAGTTTCAGTGCCATCAAACCAGGGAAATCTCAGCCTCCCTTGTCTCACCTGCTTGGCTTGCTCCCCGGTCAACGCGATGATGCGACTGATCCCTTTAACCAGCTGACGCTCGGAGGTGATGGTCAGATCCTGCACAGCTCCTGTCTGCAGTAAGTGCCTGTGAGGTGGACAGAGGAGAAATATCAGCGTGTGTCCATTATCTAGATTCAGTCTCAGCTTTCCAACAGGGAGCCAGGTTTTGCTTTCAGCTTCCTGTGTCTTGATCAACATGCTCTCCCCCTATAGTCTTGGTACAGACTGTTTAGAGACTCTCAGTCAAGCCCTGCCTCTGGATCTGGATGGGAAGACAAGCCAGGAGTATGCGCCCTGCCCCCACAAAGCTCTCTCTGACCCTAGAGAAGAGCACTTACGTTCCACAGCACAGCTCCACAGAAGTCTGCATCGCAGCCTGGGAGTTGGGCATCAGTGCACTTTCCACGGGGACCCCCACGGATACCACCCTCACCGGATCTGGATACACCTGAGAGGAGAAAGATCAGCTGCAAACAAACAAGAGGATTCATGCGGTGTCACAGAACCAGTCAGTGCCTCAGGTCACAGCCACTGCACCCCCCAGCAGATCCAGCGGCAGACAGCAGCACTGCTCCTCCCACAGGCTGACACATAGCGGGTTTGCTGTTCAGAAACAACAATTGAGAGAGCAGATTAGTGGGACCACACTGCAGCTCCATGCCCACCTCCGTGTAGCAGGCAGCCTCCACATCACCAGACCTGAGGCTGCCTGGGCACCCCCAGGAACATACCTTCATTCACCCTTCTCTAGCGCACACTTCCCTTTCCATGCTCTAGATGGAGATTCCCTGGTTAGGGGAGTCCATCATTGTACAGCTCTCATGACCCTCATAACCCTTGTTGGGAGCTACCCTCTGCTGAGGCCTGTGAGCTTATTACATGCCCTCCTACTGTACCTCATCCATGGTCCGGAGTCCCTGAATGCCACTTGCCAGTGCCAGGGGGACTTCTGCCATGTAGACAATTTCATTCTGGTCAACCACTCCCTGGATCACACCTTCTACTTCCTGCAGCTGCTGCGAGGTCACTGGGGCCTGGGAGAGGAGATTATCCACCATCAGGAAACGTCCCCTGAGGGGCACAGTATCAGGTGTCACAAAGGAGGAAGTGGTGTGTTAGAGCAGGAAGGCTCAGTGCCAGGACTCCTGGGTTCTATTCCCAGCTCCGTGTCAGATCTTGAATAAAATGCTTCCTCTCTGTGCCTGGTTTTCCCAATGTGTAAAGGGGGTCGTGATCATCACGACCCTTCCCTCCCCGCTGCCCCATTCCGTGAAACAGGCCAGAATCAATCCAACAATGTTAGTAAAGTCCTTCAAGTGAGACACTACCCACATACTAAGAATGAACTCACTAAGTTTCCTTATCTGCCCCCGACAGCCTGTGTAACCCATTTGTACACCTTCCCCTTGCCCCAGGAAGGACGCCCTCAGAGCACTAAGGCATTGACACCATGTGTCTGCTAAAGCATGCCCCAGCACATACTATAATCAAGTCAGCAAGCCCAAGTCTGTGAGATCCCATCACTATCACCCCAGGACCCCCCTGCCAATCCTCTGTACCGCCAAACCCACCCGCCCCTTCCCCCCACAGAGGTCACACTGGGCCCTAGTCAGAGCAGGGCTCAGGTTACTTCAGGGGATTGGTTTGAGCGCATTGTCTCCTCTAGCCAGCCAAAGCCTGGCTTGACTCATATGGAACAATCCCATCACAAGAGAAGGTGAAGCACAGCTAAAGCCCAGCCCCTGCTCCACCTAGGAGACACTCAGCAATGGCTGAAAGAGACGAGGGACTCGAGTGTTTAGTTCTCCTGGCGACAGGCAGGAGAGAGGAATCGAGAGGGCGATTTATACAGACAAGGGATGTTCCCCTGACCCTCAGGGACCCTTCCAGAGTGGGGCGCTTGGGGATCCCCATCACCTGGGTACTGAAGTCGAATCGCAGCTGCTCAGCAGTCACGTGGGACCCTCGCTGTTCTGTCTGGTCTCCTAGGACACGGCGGAGCGCAAAGCTCAGCAGATGGGTGGCGGTGTGGTTCACCATGCAGGCCAGCCGCTGAGCCTGAAACCGCAGACACGCCGCAGGTCAAGCAGGAGGATCTCACAATTCTACTAGTGAGAGGGGAGGAGAGCGTGTGGGTGTATCCTAAGTGTGACAGAGTCCATGTGGGGACCCTGCACCATATAGGGGCTAGGGGAGGACGGGGGAAGAGAATCATTAGTGTGCGCACAAATGGGGTATTCCAAACGCACTAGGTGGACTCCTCACGATCTGACTCCACTTGACTCCTCCCATCTGTCTGATCAGCACTGTATAGACACCAGTGGTAGGCTAGATTCTGCTAGACAGGGTCCCATCCCCCTTTAGGGGATGGCAGACAGGACCCATAGGGAGCACCCCTCCACACACCATTACATGAGGAGAAATGTCCTAACCCAAAACATCAGGAGAATGGGAGACAGACAAAAGCCCCGTCGAGCGGCAGCTCTTTGCGCTCAGTTGCTAAGTGCCACACACTGCCCTCCAGCAGCAAGGCCAAGAAAGGGTTAAGAGCAGTGAGTCCTTACCTCATCCACAAAGAGTTGCACTCGATCCCCAGCCTGCAGGGTCTCGGGGGCTGTGACTTCATGGATCACGTAGCCACCGGAGAGCTGAACCGACTCCACCGGGAAGAGGACGTCCTCCAAACAGAGAGAGAGAGGAGTGGTTAGCACAGACGCTCAATCCCTGGCAGTACAGGGATTTTAGGGGAGTTCAATGGCTCGTGAAAGGTGGCTGCCTGACTTCCCTGGAGACTGGAATCCCCCATCTATCCCCAGAACAGGTACAGGATGGGAACAGGCAGGGCAAGCATCCTGCAAACACCATCCCATCCTCGCCACCAGCATGCTTCAGCCCTGCCCAGGAGTTCCATCTCTGTGGCCCTGTGGTTCCACGTGTCGCTGCTGAGACAATGCCAGCAAGCGGGGAGACAATGCCAGCTGTGAGCCTGATGTTCTGAGACATGGCCATTTGTCCCTTAGGAACTGGACTGAAGCCACTAGCTCACTTCACACACAGGGACAGCTTTCAGATCACTGGGCTGGATAAAGGGTAGGACAGACAGTAATTCATGTTACTCAATAGCATCCCCTTTGGCTTATGAAGGAGTAGCACTGATGAGTTCTGCAGAGCAGAGATCCCCAAAATGTGGGGCATGTCCCGGAACGTTTGGAGTGGGGGTGCGGCGGGGCCCAGGTCAGCCCCTACTTCGCTCCCAGTTCTACTCCGGCCCTGCCCCCAGCCGTGGCCCAGGCTCCCGGCTGTGGCTCCATTCCTGGCCCCGCCCCCTTACCCCTGTCCGCATGTGGCCCCCGGGGGCCGGACAAGGCTAAGGGAGGGGGAGGGGTGACCCTAAAAAGTTTGGGGACCACTGCTGTAGAGGAATCCCAGCTAGTTTTCCTGGGATAGACGGGCAGCATCAATGACATGGGGGTGATTCTCAAGACTGAGGGGGCAGGGAAAGGAGTTATGCCACTGCATGGCTGAATCTAAGGTGCTGTATCCAGCCCAACTCCATAGGACTACAGTAGATTCTGCTTTTGCATTAGAATTCCACAAAGAGGCTTCAGTTTCCTTCCTTTTGAGCCTCTTTATAAGGCTGAAGCAACATGCTTTGGAGGTGGTGGCGGTGGACAATTCTCCCCAGTGCCTTTGGGCGGGAGAGAAGGGAAAGGGGAAAGAGTGAGCCTCAGGCTGGGCACCACTAACAGGTCTCTAGGGCTGGCCATGCAGAAATTGCTCAGTCCAAGGACCTTTTGATGACTGATCAACTTCTCCATGTTCCTGGCCCAGCTGAGGAAGAAGGCAGCCTGTTGGAGGGAAAGCGATGTGAAGGAGGAAGGGTCTCCTGCCACCCCCAGCACTTTGTGCTACAAACAGGGGCTAAAGAGAGAGGAATGGAATGACAAGGGCTAGAGAGATAGCCAGATGAGCTTGTCAGCTCCCTGAAATGATCTCTGCTCTGAGTCACTGGGCTTCTCCCAGACCCCAAGCACTGACCAGAGCTAGTGCCCAGCTCAGCAAGCAGCTGGGAGAAGAGGAAGAGCCTGAAGATGACAAGCCTGAGGACTCCAGCCAGCAGCCTAGTACAGCGGAGAGGGATCACAGCTTCAGGAAGGTCATGCCTGGCCTGGTAGTAATTTCAGTCTCAGGCAGCAGACAGACTCACCTGTTGTCCCAGGCGCACCAGGTAGCCCCGATCATGTGCCTGCCCTCCCTGTTCTGCATAGAAGCTGGTCCTGTCCAGGAGGACTCCGCAGCGCTGGCCTGCCCCAACCTCCTTCTGAAGAGACTGATCTTTGTATAGCATCAAGACGGTGGCCTGGCACGGGCTAAACGCTGCAAAGGGTAAGAACAAGTCAGCAACATGCATCAATCTCCCACTTCTCTGCCTTCCCTTGGAAGCATAGGGGGTTTTGACTGGCCCACCCAGTCACCCCGGAGCCCTTCCGCCCCACACAGAGTGCAGAGTCTGTGCAAGGGGAGGAAGCCTCAGTTAATCTCAGAACCCTGGCAGCATTCAGGGTATTTTAAAACCAGGCACTTCACTCTCTGGGAAGAGAGCTGGAGCCGAGACACTGACAAAAAGGAAGGAAACGTTCATGATTATTTTGTAACAAAACCTAGCACTTCACAGCTTTCACTCTGCTGCCTCCTGAGACCACATGGGATTTCACAGCCACAGAGGGGACAGAGCTCGGCACCTCCTGCTCCAAAAGCCCAGGAGTAAAGGAGGCTCCCCCAAATCTGTTAACAGGCAATGGGTCCCCAGGGGGCCAGCCCCAACCATGACTTGATTAAGTGCCAGCTTGGTCACCATTCTGCTCTAATTAATGTAGCTGCTTCACTACTGAATGCAAACTCCAGGCACAAAACGCAAGAAATTCACCGCAAGCCCTCCTGCAGCTGCAAGACGTGTATATTTTTCCTGTGTATTATGCAGATGGTGTTACTACACCTAGTAGGCCATTAACATCATACGTAATGTGGGAACCCTCACTGAATTTCCTCGCCTGTCCATCTGCAATCTCAACTGCATTGACAACTCCTCCCCATCCCTCAATCTAGTGTCGTGCATTGGGCGGTTCTCATTTAAGTGGTACAGGCCTGTTCGGCTATGGGATCGCACTGTGCACGCCTCCCCCAAATTACAAGTCTAGGATGCTCCCTGGACGCTGAGCGTCTATAGCCCACAAGAGGGCGCGGTTTGAAGTGACTGTGCAAAACAATCGCATGTAGCTGGCCTGGGGCAGAGGGACAAGGTTAAACCTGACTGGATAAACTGCACCTTGCACCAGCTGAGATAGAACACTCAGTCACCAATGCTAGGTTAGCAAAGGGGATGAACTACTTAGTCTCCAACGATAGACCCTGGGTTACGTGGCGTGCCTGCTAAGCAGCAGCAACAAATTCCATCATCCCTAACCCACACTCATGTGAGACTCTGGCAGCGTCAATCCACTGAGTGGAAGCACTAACGCTAGGCTTCAAAACCATTTCCAAGAGGTGTGCACACTTGATTCATCTTCATCCTTCCTGAAGTACCAGAAAAAAAACCTATGCTCAGAAAAATTACATTGCTTCAGGTAATGACAGTGAGTGAGTGAGAAGTGAGCACCACAGGCGAGATGTTTGCAGAAGCACAAAGAGCTGCCGCAGTGGGGCAAGCTGACTTGCAGGGATGAAGAACGAGGCCCTAATGTTCCTCAGCAGCTGAGAAGTGGACAAAGGGTCAGGGGTGGTTATTAAGGAAGGGAAAGTTTCTGGAGGGGAGTCTCTAACGTCTTCACAGTATAGGCCCCATATTAACAGGGGGAATATCTCAGGTGCAACCTCTCCCACTCATGGCTGTATGGAACACCTACTCTATGTGGCACCTAGGGCACAGAAAAGCAACAGGAAGAGAGCAATGGGAAGGTTTCTAGCTTATCAGTGAGGTAGCAGCTGGAAATAAGGAGCCAGCACCATGTGATCGACTAGCACTCTAGGGGCCACCAGCACGCTGAGAACATCTGGGTCCACACTAGGAGAAAGCTCCAGTCTCCCAGCGGAAGTGGCTGAGAGATAGACAGGCAGCTCTTCACCCCAGGGAACCAGAGACATTAAGGTTCATCTCACTACCGAGGGGTAACTCAAGTGATCTACTTGAGAGTGACTTCTCTCGAGTTGGCCTAGCTTGAGTGAGAGCAGCCACATTGCAAAACACTGGAGCTACTGTGCACTCACCAGTGCTGCACTCATTGACTGCGTGAGGAATGCAGCACCACTTAGTGTCTGGCATTAAGACCTGGTCTACACTTCAAAATTAGATTGACCTAGGAGTTGCTCAGGGTTGGGAAAATTGTTGTGCCATAGTTAGACTGACCTAACCCTGGGTGTAGACGCAGCTAGGTTGGTGGAAGAATTCTTCTGTTGACTTAACTGCCATCTCTCAAAGAGGTGGATTAACTACATCAATGGAAAAACCGCTCCTGTTGACGTAGGAAGTGTCTACGCTATGGTGCTACAGCCGTAGTTTTGCGCCGCTAGAGGTTGTAGTGTAGACATACCCTAAGACTGCTGGTTCTTGATGCTATGGTAAGCTGAACTGCTCCATGAATTCTTTCCCAGTGTGGGAGAACTTGTTGGTCTTTTCTGGGCACACGGGGGAATTTGGGAAGGCACTGGAGGACCAGCGACACCCAAGTGGAGCTAGCTTGCGTCCACACCATGTGGTGGTTGTGTTAGTGGCTGATGATTTGTGCTCGTTGGCGCTTTAGTCTATACCCCCTCATGGGCAGCCAACTCAAGTGAAAAGCACCACCACAACTCCAGTTAGGGGCGTGTGTAGGGATAGGACTCAAGTGAGGGACACCTGAGGGACTCGAGTTAATTCTGACAACGCCCTCTGACAAACCACGTGAACTGGCAAAGGACACTTATTCACAGCAGACATGGGCTCAGCAAACGGGCCAGGTCGGGATGGGGTGCACTCCTAACACCGCCAGGCTCAGTCTCACGATGATGTGTCTCATTAACCAAGCCCCAAACTGGGACAGGGCTGCAGCTCAGATTCCTGCCCAGGGATTCTCAGCAGGAGCCTGAGAACTAATGTCCAGCTGATGACCAGCAACAGCTGAGCTTCACATTCCTTCAATAGGGCCAAGGCATCCAAAACTGTATTAAACTATATGTAAAGTAGCAGGGGCATCTAGTGGCCAGCTGCTGTAATGGCAGGTACCGAGGTTCTTAGGGTGAACCAAGTCCTCGGTGTCTATTCCTCCTACTCTGCCACAAATGTAAAAAACTAGAGATTTAAGGAAAGAACCTACCCACCTGAACCCTTAACAGCATGGACCTCCCCAGCTAAAGTATGTTTACCATGCCTAGCACCCACCATCCCAGTCCCCACTCCTGCAGACAGGCTGACCGCCAGCACGCTGAACCCCCATCTCCAACGGACACCACACCTAATACAATTCATCTACACCGCTGGGTAACAGCGGTTAACTCCCAGCTCAGTAACCACCACAGAACCTTATTGAGAGCATGTGTTCAGTGGACACGCATATGACCTGCTTCGTGCTATTGGCAACAGGCTGAGGAGGGAGATAATACGTGAGTTTACATTCTGTACAGGGCACTCTCCAATATGCCTGAGATCATAATTCCCCTTGTAGGCGTGGAGGTTAGCTGGTTAGATCCATCCCTAAGAGCTTCCCAGGCGATGAATCGGACACTGCCCTCCCTCCACCCCATGCAGGCTCTTTGGGCCATGCCTCAGCTCGTACCATATCTCCCGTCCTGCCCGAGCGTGTAGGTGTATTTCGGCGAGTCGTCAGTAGCCGGCACACCGTCCCTCTGCAGCTGAGCCAGCGAATGCACATCCAATCGCACGCTGGAGCCCTCCAGTTGTTCTGCCTGCTGGGTCCGAGCTTTCCGCTATACAAGTGTGAAGACAAAGCTTGATTTGGGGGCACCCTAGGAGCGCCTGCTCTATAAGGTTAGTGGCTGTGGCCTTTGACTTTGTGGCAGTAGATCATCCCTGTAACACACACAGTCAAATCTGTGCTGCCCCAGGAAGTAATTAATCCCAGGCTGCTACTACACCTGGGGCCCCCACCAGGCACTTAGCACTGCCCTGCACCATCCCCCAGGGGAGTCACAAGCACCAGCTAAGGTACGCTTTCCCTGCACAGCGTAGTGCTGCATACACACCCCTGAGGCTGAAGGCCTTGATTTATCCACAGCATGGGGGGTGGCAATACAAACCGCACCCCAATCTCTACATGCTGCCCCATCAGTGGGCCACTTTCCTGTCCTGGATGAACTCCACCTCTGTTAACCCTTCACCACCCATTCAATGCTTGCCCTCTCTGCTGAGCTCAGTGCCGCTGTGATGATGGCTTTTGCAATGTGTCCACTAGAAACTGGCCTGAAAAGGTCACCAGCCAAATAGTTGTCAGGGGGTTTACAGTCACTGCTGACCCAAGCTGGATTCATAAGAACGGCCATACTGTCCCACACCAATCGTCCATCTAGCCCAGTATCTTGTCTTCTGACAGAGGCCATTGCCACATGCTTCAAAAGGAATGAATAGAACAGGACAATCAAATGATCCATCCCACATTGTCCAGCCCCAGAATCTGGCAGTCAGAGGCCTAAGGACACCCAGAGCATGGGGTTGTGTGCCTGACCATCTTGGCTAAGAGCCATTGATGGACCTATCCTGCATGGACTTATCCAATTCTCTTTTGAATCCAGTTACAGTTTTTGAATCCAAAACACACCCTGGCAACGAGTTCCATATGTTGACTGTGGTTTGTGTGAAGAAGCACTTCCTTTTGCTTGTTTTAAAACTGCTGCCTATTAATTTCATTGGATGACCCCTGCTTCTTGTGTTATGTGAAGGGGTAAACAACACTTCCTTATTCACTTTCTCCACACCAGTCATGATTTTATAGACCTCTATAATGTCTGTCCTTAGTCATCGCTTTTCTAAGATGAATTGTCCCAGTCTTTTTAATCTCTCCTCATATGGAAGCTGTTCCATCTCCTTAATCATTTTTGGTTGTCCTTCTCTCTACCTTTCCTATTTCTAATGTATCTTTTTTGAGATGGGGCGACCAGAACTGCGCACAGTATTCAAGATGTGGGCTTACCATGGATTTATATAGAGGCAATATGATATTTTTTGTCTTATTATCTATCCCTTTCCTAATGATTCCCAACATTCTGTTCGCTTTTTTGACTGCTGCTGCACATTGAGTGGATGTTTTCAGAGAACTATCCACAATGACTCCAAGATCTCTTTCTTGAGTGCTAACAGCTAATTTAGACCCCATCATTTTGTATGTATAGTTGGGATTATGTTTTCCAATGTGTATTACTTAGCACTTATCAAAATTACATTTCGTCGCCATTTTTTGCCCAGAGATCCCTTTGTAACTCTTCGCAGTCTGCTTTGGACTTAACTATCTTGAGTAATTTCATATCATCTGCAAGCTTTGCCACCTCACTGTTTACCCCCTTTTTCCAGATCATTTATGAGTATGTTTAACAGCATTGGTCCCAGTGAAGATCCCTGGGGGACACTGCTGCAAACCCCTGAGCTAGAGGAGATTTTGATTGTTTTCCATGATTCTGATGGAATATAGGAGTGATGGAGAGCACCTGCAGTGGATTTAAGTACACATGGGAACCCTGACCAGAAAGAATAGGGCATTAGTCACAGTGATGGAGGCTTGCATGGGAGGCAGGGTTTTGTATCCTACCTTAGCATCTTCCTGGGCTAGCTGGTCCAAAGCTGCCCAGTCCAATTGGATCCCCTTTTCTTCAATCATCAAGCCAATCAAATCTAGGGGGAACCCCAAGTTTCCATAGAGAGACCAGGCCACCTCCGCTGCAGAGAGACAAGAATGAGAACACAAACTCTAGGTGGCCAAGGAGAGAACACACAGCAGGGTCATGGAGGGAATCTCTTGCTTTTTCTGGGGGTAGGGTGTGGGGGGTGTCTTCACATCCCTAATGAGATCCTCAGGATCCCCCCCCCCCAATCTGTGCAGCCAACAAGGACTGACTGCCCATTGCATCCCATCAGCATTACTCTAAAATCACAGGGATTCCAACCCTCAGCTCCCTTGAGACTGTGAGCACAGATGTTTCCATACAGGTTTGAAAGCATTTGCTCCCATAAGCAGGACAACATGGTGCATCTTGCCGCTGTCTCATTAGGTACATTCAAGAGCTCAACAGAGCACGTGCACATAGGAAGGCCTCAGCAGTGGCAGGGTGTTCCAAATACAGGTAGAGTGAGCCGTATCAGCACGCAGCCCTGCAAGCTCCTGAGTCATACAAGAAAGGGTGTCAGCTGGAACTCCCCCATTGCCTTACGCTACCAAGTACTGAATCACACAGATTAGTGAGCAGGTGGGGAGAAATTGGTTCAAATCTGCTCACGCAGGAAAGGGTTAAGCCACACTCTCCCTATCACACCCAAACATGCTCCTCCATGCGGGTACTGCGCTAGCTGTTCTACCTTTGCATTTGTTCGGAGCCGGTCACTGCAGCACCTACGAACCAAAGGGGCCCCTTTAGCAGTGACAAGTGCCTGTTTGCTCTGGTAAGCAAAGCACTGAGGTAGTCATCTCAGACGTGTTTGGGAGATGGGGAGTGCCAGTGATGGAGCAGCAGCACCTGCTTCGCAGTACCGGCTCAGAGCATGGGGCTGGTGCTGTATTGCCCCATGGCAAGGCAGCAGGTAGGCAAGCATCCATCGTAGCTCTGATTTGGAAGTTGGGAGGAATTCTGATTCTTTGTCTGGGGCAGAAGGGAAGGAGGGGTCATTCAGTGTGAACCTTTAGCCTAATACTGCCTAACGTTCAGCACAAAGACAGGACACCAGGCCACCAGCTGTGGGGAGGGTGCCTGCTTCCAAGGCTCTCTCCCGCTTAGCCCAAAGGGCCCAACACAGTCCAGCCCTCGCCTGAGACACCCCGGCAACAAGGGCCCAAGCCACCCTTAACCACAGGCAGATGCCAGCTGCTGCTCCTCCCCAGGCTGCACTCCCCTTCCCAGTGGAATCAGGGAGGGACTCACCTGGGAAGAGCTTGGAGGGAGCCATCTGCTGCAGAGTCCTGTCAATGATACGCCGCCCCCGCAGGAGGGAGGAGAGAAATGCAGCCTCATTGTCATTGATGACATTCATAATCTGCAGGAAGAAGAGGAGCAGATTCAGCCTCCTTCCCTGTGGGTGAGCTCCACCACTGCTTGGCTCAGCCCAGCCACCAGAACCCAGCCCTCCACATGGCTGGGAACAGGAAGAGTGGGTGCCAAAGGAGGCCGCTGCATTTGCTATCACTGTGCATCTCCTATACCTCAGCTCTGGGCTCATGACTTGCAACAAGGAAATAGTTATCTGGGGCAGCTGCCTGTTGAGAGAGACCAGACATCAGGCTAACCAGGCACTCCAGGCAGGTCATCCACATTTGCAACCCAATGAAAATTCTGCATGAGGTGCCCAGGGCTAGAACAGCAGTGCACGCTGCTGGTCAGGATTGAGGGGCATCAGCAGAGCTGGGCAGGGAGGAAGCTTGTACAACAGCTGCCCTTATGATTCCCAAGCATCTAGTTCCCTCTTTAGCTACATAAATATTGACGTTACCACAGGAGGGGCAAAGGGTTTCTATGCTGGGAGGGGAACCAGGCTCATGGGCACATGACCCAACTAAGGCCTGGGCTTTACCTTAGTTCTGTAGTCACAGGGGCTGCCCTGCTTCATTGGGCACCAACCAGCCAATCGTGGCACAGGGGAGATCCCTTCAAGATCCACGGTCAGCGCCCACAGGAGAGTCCACAACATGCCCCGGCTAGTTCCCAACTCTGCATGCAGTATCTGTGTCCATTCTCTGTATATCTGCGCCGCATCACCTCCCTCTGAGAACGTGGCCATGCTGGGGGTAGGGCAAACTCATCCGCCCACATCCCAAAGAGGTGAATCCCCCGCCCCCACTCCACCTTGATAGCATGCTAGGGGCTGCTGTGCAGCACTTCCAAGAGGTCAGGGATAATTAAAGAGGCTGGTAATGATTCCCATGATGGGTTATTGCTTCTCTCCAGCAGATTCCATGCTGCTCACCTGGTCTGTATTCTTCCTCAGCTCCGGATAGGCATCTCCCTGCAGAGCAAATTTCATTGAGCATCAGGAATAGCTGTATGCAGTGTCAGTACAACAACCACTCCTCCCTACCTGGGGACACAGGCCAGTCTGAGCCCCAATATAGCCTTTGCACTGGCCCTCTCCCAGAGGGCCTCATCTCAGGGATGGGTCTGGGCTAGTCAGATGCCTCTGCATATGTACTGCACCTTCATCTGAGGCTCTCAAAGCACTCTGCAAGTATTAAAGAAGCGTCTCACCTCCCTGTAAGGTAAGTGCTAGCCCCCATTTTACAGATAGGGAAACTGAGGCATGGAGTGAGGCAGTGACTTGCTCACGTGAAGACATTGTCGACAGCAGAGCCAGGAATAGAACCACTTGTTCCACCTCCAAATCCCCTGGTCTAACCACTTCACACCTTGCATCCCAGACAGAACAAATCTTAATTAATTGATACTTTCTGGACTTCCTTGTGACTCTGGGTGGCAGGTCCCTGACTGGTACAAAGACAGTGTTTCTTTGGTGGAAGAGGAGAAAGACAGCACCAATGCACAGCCTCAAATACATTTTCCTAGAGTGGGATCACACTTTGATTAATAGCTACTGTTTCACAGCCACCTCTCCAGCCCTTTGATGTTGCATCGATTCCACCTCTCCTTCCCTTCGCTGTTGCATGACATCTCTGGGGCAACTCTAGCAAACGCTTACGTGCAAATGTAACATTAGGAAAATATTCAATGTATTTTTAGTGTCTTTTCATAGGATTTAGCAGGAAGAAACAAAAGGGAGGAGAGCCAGCACCATATGACCAGCCAGCTTTCCAGAGACCAGTTTGGGAACCACCACACTAGAGAAGTGTCTATGCTGGCAGCCCATCAATCTTCTTTCACACTCACGCATCATGCTTGTGCTGAACGTATTGTTTATCACAACGAGCCCTGAGCCTATAGAAAGAAGGCGGCAGAGTGTCATTGGGATAAACATCTCTCAGAGTCAGAGATCACCACTGGATATAATCTTCTGGCGCAAGCACTGGCAAGAGAAACTGCTCCAGTGCTCAGCTGAGAAATATCCGGCTGTATGAGACCCTGGCTGATAAGCAAATCTCCCTCCCCACAAGAAGAGCCCTTCATACTTACCAGAACTTCCACCACAGCAGGAACCAAGCTGGCCAGGAACCCGGGCGGAGCGTGGAGAACTTCAGAGCAAAATCGGACAGCCCTGCGTAGGATGCGGCGCAGCACCAGCCTGCAGACGGGGAGGATTCCTAAGACAGCCATATGAGTAGTCCCAACTAGCTCCCCCTCCCTGCCCAGCTCCCCCCCATGACTCACTCACAAGCCAGCTCCCTCCTCTCTACCCAGACCCTTACCCAAATCAGCTCACCCTTTCTGCCCAGATCCCTGCACACACAAGCCAACTCCCCACCCTGCCCAGGTCTCCCCACATGCACAAACCAGCTCTGCCTTCTCCACCCATATTCCCACACAGAAACCCAAACGCCAGCTCCCCTTGCCCTGCCCACGCCAGCTTCCACCACCTCACACTTATTCCATCTGATCCCTAAAGGGCCAACTCTGCATAACCATACCGGTTTCTCCATGCCCCTCCTGTCCTGTACCCCCTATATTCTCTCTCACCTCCATCTCACTCCACTCAACTCACCCATTCCCCCTCCAGCCACAGCATCCACCCTACTGCTGCTGGTACTCTCCTCTCCTCCCCCCATTATCATGCATCCTTACTCGGCCCCGGACATGCCAGGATACACGCCGTCGGCAATGCACACGGACAGGGTGCGCACGTGATCTGCCACCACGCGGTAGGCCATGTTCACAGACCCGACATCGGCCTCCCCCACCAGGCCCTGGTACCCAGGCCCCCCGCTGCCCTGTGGAGGGGTGGGGACAGAAAAGGAGATGTTTTAGTGGAGGCACCCAGCTCTGAATGGCACAGCTGCTCCAAAAGGCATTTGGCCATAAACTCTGCGTAATGTTGCTCTGGGTGGGTGTTCTCAGGGCTGACTCCCGGGAGGGTCCTCTCTCCTAATGCCAGGTATGTGTCTAATTCCCTTCCCACGCTCATGCCAGTCTGCCCTGCATGCCAAGTGCACCACATTAACACCTAGCTGGCACATGAGAGACCAGGGCTCATGTAGGTCAGAGTCATCGTGAAACCCAGGCTCTGGCCACTTGGGGCAATTAAAATCCCAGGCCACTTGTAACATGGGTTATCAACTCTGGTGTCCTGGTTAAATTCCGACCTGGGAATTCTCTCCCGTCTTCCTAAACTCCCACTGTTCTTCAAACTGGACACACGTCCTGTCCTAAGCTGTTGTGCAGCATTGCTGTGTATTGGTTGACAGCTGCAGCCCCCTCTGGGGTGGGACGTAGCATTTCAATGCTCAGCGAGTAACCTCTACACACCCAGAGTGGGAAGTGCTTTAGGCTCAGCTGTGACCCCCTGGCAGCTGATCATCACCTTGTGGATGGCATCCAGGATGGGGGTGAAGAGGTCTGTGTCGTAGTTGGAGCGCTTGCTCTGCAGAACTGTCACCAGCCTTTCTAGGCCCATCCCCGTGTCCACGTGGTGCTGGGGCAATGGACGCAGACTCCCATCAGCCTCTCTGGCAACACACCAGCCCACACCCAAAACACAAGCCAGAGAAGTAGAAGTTAGTCTGAGGCCAAGTGCTGATCCATCTTGGTGGGGTGGGGAGGGGACACAGACTGGGGAAGGAAGCAACAGGGCAGCGTGCAGGAAGGGGCACAGAGGTGACTCAACAGGTGCAGCTACACAGCAAAAAGGGAGCAACCCCAGGGACATGACAGACAGGAGCAGCAGCAGGGCAGGGGAGGTCTGTGAGACAAGGCAGAGATGGAAAAAGCAGCAGGGGAAGAGGGGACACCGGTCAGGACAGATGAGAGCAGTGGTGAGCTACAGAAAGGCTCTTCCTTGCCCTGTGTGCTGCCATCTGCTAGTGAGGAGCAGGGACTCCTCGAACGTAAACGTCATTAGTGAGGTACAAGTGTCATACTATGGAAATGAGCCTCTGGGGCAGCCCCCAGCAGCCCAGTACCTGCTGTATTGCATGAAGACCAGGTTCCAGATCTCCACCACATCAGGGCTGTCCTGGTTCACCAGTGCTGCCGCGTGCCTGCCGCCACCCACATGGTCGTAGTGGATCTCGGTGCAGGGGCCACAAGGGCCCGTCTCACCCATCTCCCAGAAGTTTTCCCTCAGTGGGAAAGGAAGCACGTGACTGTGAGGCACCCTAAAAATGAAAGCAGCAGAGTTGACGGGGCTGGGGTAGCAGATTGTTCCCTTCAGAGTGCATAAGCCACAGGCTACCATGGGTCAGGGAGAGGAGTCTGGGGGAATTCTCTCTCTGACTGTATTGCCACCTCACCTTCCAAACTCTATAGGGTTAACTTGCTTCTGCTCATAGGGAGCTGAATTAGCCTTTTCTCCTACATTAATGACATTCTATTCCAACAATGGCCACTGAGCAGGAACAAACTGAGTCACAGCACAGGGCACCCTGCTCACTGCTGAATTTGGCCAACAGACTCACTTTGGCACAAGCTGATGTGGGAGATGCTTCTTCTTCCACTGGGTCAATCAACCAGTTTCCTTCACTGGAGCAAACTCCAATAGAGTCAAGATCTGAAAGGTACTGAATAGGGCTAGAGAGAGAGAGGCATGGGGCCAAAGAACATGTTCTGCTGCCTTGTTGTACAAGCTACCCACACACACCAGCACTTCCCACCAACAAGCTTCTTCCCTGCCCTGGAGTAGGGTGGATTGATTTAAATCATCAATTTTTATCAGCAAGTAGAAAACCTTGATTTAAACTTAAATCATCGATTTTAATTTTGTTTTGCATTAGTACTTTTTAAATTATTTTCCTAAATAAAGGCTGATTCTCATTGTTGGTAACCTTGAAAACATGTTGATCTGCAACTTAATATAGCCTTTATGCTATATCCGGTGCTTCTTTTGGCTAACCTGGAGGATACATTATACTTATGCACATATATTTAACCAATTATATATCTTAATGTATGCATATTCAGATTCTTAATTTAAAAATGTCTTTATTATTGTAGAAAATGATGCCTATTGCATTTTTTTATATACAATATGAAAATTAATTTTTTACTTATGATTTGTGTCAAGCTCAATTTGGATGGAAATTCAAATTCAATTATTAATGCACAAAAACAGCATTTTAATTTTTTTTAATTAAAAAACAAATGTGCTGGATACTTTTTCCTTATGTATCAAAAAGTTTATCAACACGTGTTTTTCATTTAAAAACTAACTGATTTACTAAACAAAGGGAGTATTATCTGTAGTTAGTGAATTTAACTGATTGTTTCAGGTCACTATGTCCTTCAGGATTTTAGAACTAGTAGATCTCATCCTCTCATACCTAGTTTTTAAGTCATATATTGGAAGAGGAAAACAAGCTTTCCTGCTTTTTCAACTCCCAGCTGAAAGTTAAGAAATCAATGTATTAGTCATTGAACTGAGCACTTGAATAAACTGAAATGAAGAAAATATTCTCTCTGCACCTGCAGAAGAGGCTACTGCTGTCAAAAGTTACAGACTTCAGCCAATGGGGGGGGGGAGGTTGGGGCTGCAGCCGTGGGGAGCGGGGCAGGCTTCTGACCCTCGGGAGCACCAGGGCCCAGGCCTTTAGATCTGGGGGGAGCACTGGAGTTCGGGGCTTCAGCCCCATGGCTCCATTCCCGATTTTTGCCCCGTGGGGCGTGCTGGGGCTCGGGGCTTTAGCTACAGGGGGAGAGCTGGGGATGAGGCTGGCGCTCCCCTCATAGCTAAAGCTCTGAGCTCTGGCACCCCCCACGGGGCGCTGAAGTGGGGAAAGGAGCCCTGGTGCTCCCCACAGGGCTGAAGCCCCGAGCCCCACCCCTTGCCCAGAGCCCTGAGCCCCCCTTACCCTGCAGCACCAACCCGGGGGGACCCAGAGCAGCCCGTGGACATGGCACTAAAGTATTTGCTTTTGTGTGTGTGTCTCCATTGCAGCCTGATTACTTCCGGTTCCAGAAGGGGCCCTGTTGATCAGTAAGTCCAAAACTCTGGTGTTCGTATCTTTGAGGTTCTACTGTACCATCTACTGTGGTAGTGGAATTGTGTGGACATCTTTACTAAGGACAGGACTGAGACCACCGGTCTCATTTCACACAGGCCAGGCAGTAATCACTTTGACTAACCCAGAGCTGCATCTGAAGTGGCAATCTAGGGGTAAGACATTTCAGGGCTGTCGGGCCACTACTGAATTCATAACAATCCAACTGAACTGGACTCAAATAAGAAAGTCAAAGAACTGATGGATCCTTTTCACTTCCACACCTGTATCCTAACAGCTAAAGAGCAGGTGAGTGCACTTGCATCTCCCATCTCTGCCCATGACACTCCTGTCCCACTTCTCTCACGCACTTACCCTAGGCTGAGCCATATGTCCCTGCACTCCTCATCTGGGCTCAGACCCAGTGAGGCGTCTCCTCCGAAATAGGTGATGTAGAGATGGTCTTTTGGGATCTCATAGATCTGTGTTAGGAGCTCCCATGCCATGCCACATGCTTCCTCCTGAATGGAGTGAGGAAAAACAAAGGAGAGCACAGCTATTCAGGAGCACCCAGGTGAGAGACTCCAACTTGAGCATTAAGGGTAGAAGGAAAGGGAATCATACACTCAAGAAGCTAGTTTTGGCTGCACTCTCCCTTTGCCATTCTATAGTGTTTCACAGAGTGTTAAGGGGCTAGGCCACCAAGGTAGGCCTTCAGGTATCTAAGTAAGGCAAGTTATGACCTTCCTACTGGTGACCTGAGTATCCCAGGATGGCCTGTCCAATAGGCGGAGCACTGTGAGTGGTACCCTCTTGCAATGGGGACAGTCTTGATGAGTAAGTTAACCAGGGGGACATTAGGACTGTCACAGTGATATTTGAAGTGTGGATGTCTGTTCCCCAGGAATTAGGCTGCAACCTATACCCCAATTTGGGTCATAGACTCCATAGCCCGTTCCATGAACCATGCATTTCTTAGCCCAAATCATCTGAAGCTGGCACCATTTTCTTTGAGTAATTCCTAGAGCAGAGATTCTCAAACTTCATTGCACCATGATTCCCTTCTGACAACAAAAATTACTACACGATCCCAGGAGGGGGGGACTGAAGACCGAGCCCCGCAGCCCCGGGCGGGGGTGCAAAAGCTGAAGCCCAAGAGCTTCTGCCCTGGGCAGTGGGGCTTGGGCTTCAGACTTGCTGGTGCCCATGGCCAACACCAGCCTTGGCGACCCCATTCAAATGGGGTCGTGGCCCACTTTGGGGTCCCGATCCACAGTTTGAGAATCCCTGTCCTAGAGGTAAGCATCCAATTCAGGGTTCCCTTCGGAGATGCATTGTTTAAACCGGGGGTCAGCAAACCTTTTCCTAATATGGATCGTATTTTAAACCAGAGATTACTTCATGGAAACCTTCCCTCCCATTTGGTGTCACCCATCCCCATCCCCTGCCACCCCATTTGCCATCACATACCATTTTTATGACAACTACACAAATTGCCACTTTCATGGAAGAATTAGCTAAATATTTAACGTATTGGTAGCTTCTTTTAGTGTGATTTGGCAGCTGGAAAATCAGCCAGCCCCTCCAGACGAGCAAACTCTCCACAGAATGACAGCATGTACTCTGCTGACTATGGTTAGGAACCTCTGGTTTAAATCATGGAACTTGCAGCAAAAAAATCCCAAGCTCATCAGAGCAGCTGAAACAACATGTCTGGTACAATTATTTTTACAGTGCCACAGGGTGCACTTGACACTTTACAGCAAGACCTGATCCCTGCCCTAAGGAGCTCATGCTCTAGTGTCTCACTTTGAAGTAATCCCCGAAGGACCAGTTCCCCAGCATCTCAAAGAAGGTGTGGTGGTAAACATCTCGGCCCACATCATCCAAATCATTGTGCTTCCCGCCAGCGCGCACACATTTCTGGCTGTTCACCACACGCTGATACTGTGCCAGTTCACTTCGGGGATGTGCGGTGCCCAGGAAAATGGGCTTGAACTAAAAGGGAACACAAAGAAAATCACGCCATTTTCATACAGTTTCACAGATACGTATCTGTTTCCATGAAATATGTCAGAGAGGCTTGAGACACACTCTTTGGCTGTGTGGTTAGTGCACTGGCCTAGAAGGGAGGAGACTCAGGTTCAAGTCGCTGATTCAGAGAGCAGAGTTTTTCATCCCAAATCAAGACAGAGCGGGACTTGAACCTGAGTCTCCCACAGGCCTTTCCCCCTCCTCCCAAACACAATTTCATGTTTGTGGAAAACATTCCAAAGGTTTCATTTTCAGTCCAAGGTGGAAAACTTCAAAAGGCATTGTGAAGCAGAATTTTCAACTCTAATGGGAGACTAAGCACTGCATATTGCATCGGTCCTCATGGCAGACAAACATAAGGATGGGCTAGTGATCCAGGCACTGATCTGGGACCCAAGAGACCTGGATTCAATTCCCAGTTCAGACACAGACTTTGTGTGAGACCTTGAACAAATCACTTAATCAGTCAGGCACGGACAGCCCTCTCCTGCCTCACAGGGGTGTTCCCAGCAATGACAGTGAGGCACCTAGACGGTATGCTGCTAAGGGCCAGACAAATTGCTATTTTTTATTACAGAGAGATGCAATGGGGTGAACTACATGCACAATGGAACCATGGGTGCTGCCCAGAGGAGCGGCTGTAGCCCTTTGCCCCGATGCAGTATGCCACCCTCACAGCTAAGGATGGATCTGAAGAAGTGGGTTTTTTTTTACCCACGAAAGCTTATGCCCAAATAAATCTGTTAGTCTTTAAGATGCCAGCAGACTCCTCCTTGTTTTTGTGGGTATAGACCAACACGGCTACCCCTCTGATAGGTAAGGATGGGTAACTACACCAGTGCTTGAAAGATTTACCAGACACTGGCTGGCCCCAGCATTCATCAGCCAGGTGCTGGGGGGGGGGGGGGGGGGAGGACACCAGAGACTACAGCTCTGGGGTTACTGAGAGCTCCCCTAGCAGCGAAGATGCGGTTGCGAGATGACCGCGGCTCGGGCCAGTGTCAGGCAGCCCCGGGGGTCGGGCCGGAGAGGCTGCCAGGAGCTCGGGCACGGCCCAGCAGCTACAGCTGGGGGGCCCGGGGGGAGGTGGGGCTGCGTCAGCCCCTGGAGCCGCCTGTCTGCAGGCTCAGGCAGCGCCGCAGCGGGGCCCGCCCCCACCTGGTTCATGCCCGCGTTGACGAAGAGGAGCCCGGGGTCCCCGCGGGGCCGCACCGGGGCCGAGGGCACCAGTCGGTGTCCGTGCTGCTCCTGGAAAAAGCGGAGAAAGGCCTGGCGGATCTGCCCGGCCGGGGGGCAGGCGGCGGCGGAGCGAGCCCGGCGGGGGCCGCAGCGCCAACCCGGGGGGACCCGGAGCAGCCCCCGCACATGGCCTGCCGCGGCCATCTTAACTGTGGGCGGAACTCTTGAAACCCGGGCCCAGCTTCGCTTCGTCAGAGGGAAACCATTCAACGAGAGAGGCGGCAGCAAGAGAGACCGCCCTGCCGCAGGGGCTGATGGGATTGGGGAGCCGCAGTTAGTGTGCGGAACTCATCCTCCCAGCATGCTCTGCGCCTTTTACAGGCCTACATGAAGCGGCCTCCGAGCACGTGGCACCGATGCACCCGGCCGCTCCAGAGGGTGGGGAGCGAGCTCGGCTTGCACCAGCTGGTGGCCAAATAACAGTCTGGAGCACAGGCGGCTTTTCTGGGGAGGTTGGTGGCAGGGGTGGAGTGTTACATAAACCCTAGTTACTGGCCCATTTCCTTTTTGTCTTCAGTGACAGTTTCCCTTAGGTTTGCCAACTGTGTAAGCACACAGACCACAAGCGCTGCCCCCGCACAGAGTTCCTGGCCAATGAGAGCTGTGGAGTTGGTGCTGAGGGCCCAGGCAGCGCACAGAGACCCCCCTGTCTCCCACCAGGGGCCACAGGTATGTGCCGGCCGCTTCCGGGAGTGGTGTGGGGCCAGGGCAGGCAGGGAGCCTGCCTTAGCCCCGCTACACTGCCGGACTTTTAGCGGTCTAAAATCTCCTGGTTTGGTGTCAGTAGCCTCTGGGAGATAGGGCCTGATTCTGGGAGACTCTCAGTGAAACTGGGAGGGTTAGCAACCCTAGTTCCTCTCTCTGATGAAACTGGACTCTTGAGCATTGTCCACCTGCCTCCTCTCTGACTGGCCTATCAGCTGGTGGGTTTTACTTTTCCTCTAGCCTGTTGTTCAGTTCCACTGATTTGGGGCCCTGTGCATCATATATTTATTAACTTCAGCATGCTGGGGCCCAGGTTTCTTTTGTTTTGGACAACGCTTTCCACATCTCCAATGTTCAATAATAATCAGTATTGCTAAGCCTGAGTATACAAGTCATGAATCAGGCCCACAAAAATCATGGTATTTTTTAAAAAAAAGTTGGGGTCTTTTTCTTTGCCTTTTGGTTCTTGGAGACTTCAGGATACCTTCAGGCCTTGTTTTCAAGCTTCTTTTTTCTACTAGGACAGAAACTTTTTTTTTTAAACGAAAGGCGAGATTCTCAATTAATTCCTTGCTTCCAAAAGCTGACATTTTCAGAAAGACACCAACATTTTGTGACAGTTGTGATAAAATCACGAGAGTTGGCAACAGCAAATAAAGGAAGATTACAACTTGGAAAAAATCATGCTTCTGTGTCAAACTTGTATACCTACTATGTTACAGGTAATACCTCTGAGTCCCATAAATTGAAAAGATCAGAGAACGTTTGACCTCTGTATCGTTCTTCAGGTTGTTTGTGTACTGACAACCCTCTGCAAGGGGTGATTAGGCTTTCACATGTGAAGCTTTCACCTGTACTGCCGGTACAGTCCGTGGGCCTATTCTGCTGGGCTTGGGTCAGCACGATGGGTACACATGACAGAGCAGTGGTGGCCACGGGGGAGAGAGCCATGCAGCTTCCTCTCATAAACACACAACGGCGGTTGGAGATCTGCTGGTTTCCTCCAGCTCAGTAGTTGGTATCATGCCCAAGAGGGTGAGCACTGTAGGGTTGGCCGCCGGGGGGAGAGCGGAGAGCCCCGGCCGGACTTGCCGCCCTCCCCTGCCGCAATGGGGGGGCGGCCGCTGGCTTTTTTGCCTAGGGCGGCAAAAAAGCCAGAGCCGGCCCTGCCTGTAACCTATGGGAGCAGTAACTGGCCCTAACTTGAGTCCACGCAGCAGCCTGCAACAACAGTCTCCGGGCTGGGGGACTGGAGCACAGAGCAATAGATAGACGGTCCCCGGGCTGGGGGACTGGAGCACAGAGCAATACATGGACGGGCTGGGCTCGCCCCTGAAGACGGTGGCAGCCGGTGTGAGTTCTGAGCACGCGCAGAATAGAGTCTGTCCCTTAGAGTTACGGCTCTGGCATCGATTGACTGGGCTGCTGCGCCCGCGCAGGCGCTGTGGGTTGGGTGCCATCTTTGTTGTGGGTGACGGAGGCAAGCGAGCGTCCTGCCGCCCGGAGTTGGATGGTGCCATCGTCCCCTTTAGCGATTGCTCCTGCCTGCTGCCAAGGCCGGACGGTGCAGGCGGGATGGCGGAGCGCGGCGACCCCTCGCCCGCGGGGGGCTCCGGCCGGACCTGGTGCCTCAGGCGAGTGGGGATGAGCGGCCAGTGGCTCCTGCTGGAGAGCGGCAGCGAGGTGAGGCGGGGGGTGGGACCTGTAGGGCACGGGGCTGGTGGCGGGGAGGTGATGAGCGGGGGGAAGGGGTCGGGGGGGCGGGCAGGTGATGAGCAGGGGCTGGTGGCAGGGGAGGGACGGGGGGTGGGACCTGTAGGGCAGGGGGCTGGTGGCGGGGAGGTGATGGGTTGGGGCGGGGGAGGAATAATAGATTATCAGGGTTGGAAGAGACCTCAGGAGGTCATCTAGTCCAACTCCCTGCTCAAAGCAGGACCAACCTCAGACAGATTTTTGCCCCAGATCCCTAAATGGTCCCCTCAAGGATTGAACTCACAACCCTGGATTTAGCGGTGAGGGATGAGCAGGGGGAAGGGGTCTGTGGGCTGGTGGCGGGGAGGTGATGAGGGGGAAGGGGTCGGGGGGTGGCAGGGAGGTGATGGGGGGGAAGGGGTCGGGGGTGGCGGGGGAGGGGGCAGTGAGGTGATGGGGGGTTTAGGGCTCCCTGGTGTTTCTCATGTGCCCCAAAGCCACTGTTGAAATGGGGCCCTGAGCCCTGCAGACCAGTGATTCTCAAATATCCAGACTACTGTACCCCTTGCAGGAGTCTGATTTGTCTTGCGTTCCCCCAAGTTTCACCTCACTGAAAAACTACTTGCTTACAGAATCAGACATCAAAATACAAAAGTGTCACAGCACACTATTACTGAAAAATTGCTTACTTTCTCATTTTTACCATATAATTATGAAATAAATAGACTGGAATTTAAATATTGTACTTACATTTCAGTGTATAGTATATAGAGCAGTATAAACAAGTCATTGTGTGAAATTTTATGTTGTACTGATTTTGCTAATGCTTTTTGTATAGCCTGTTGTAAAACTAGACAAACATCTAGATGAGCTGATGTACCCCTAGGGGTATGCGTATCCCTGGTTGAGAACCACTGCTTTAGATGAGGCAGCAGCCCTTAGTATGGGGTGAGGGTTGGTTGGTTTCCATTCCAGTCCTTGTCTTTTTTTGGGGGGGGGGGGGGAATGCCGAGGTCTAGTGGGCAGGGCTGAGTGCAAGCTTCTCCCACTCTCTGCAGGAAACCAGCCCTGCTTTACAGGTGGAGGATCTCTTTGCTGACTAGGGCAGTGTGTGGAAATCTTGGCAGAGTGGTGGCAGCTTCCTCAGAGTTGCTTGTATAATAGTCCTCTGAATGAGTGAAAGTCTTCTCCAGAGGTGTTACAGGTCCTGCCAGGTGTTAGAGTCCTAGTGGGGAGTTTGTGCCCTTTTGTTGCCTCTTGGACATAGAAAAGGCCTAAAATGCTTGTGGGTGGTGATGGAGGGGAAGCGGAATTTTTTTTCTTCAGAGGTTCAGGGAACTGGAGTGGAGGCTTTCTCAATCTTTAATTGAAGGAACAGGGTGCTGAAATTCTGACAGATTCCTTCCACCCTGCTGTTTACCAGATATATATTAAACAGAATGGAACAAAAAAACAAAATAAGGCTTTAAGCAGTGAGTTAATTTCCCCTCTCAATACTAGAAAATCAGGATTAACAAGACATGAATTTCTAATGTAAGAAACGGGTGAGAATCCTCTTTAAAAATTAGTCTTTCTGATCTGTACCTTACAGAAGCTAAAAAGGGTACAGTAACTCCTCACTTAACGTTGTAGTTATGTTCCTGAAAAATGCGACTTTAAGCGAAACGATGTTAAGCGAATCCAATTTTCCCATAAGAATTAATGTAAATGGGGGGTTAGGTTCCAGGGAAATTTTTTTCACCAGACAAAATACTGTATTTTTATATATATATATATATATATATATATATATATATATATATATATATATATATATATATATATATATATACACACACAGTATAAGTTTTAAACAAACAATTTAATACTGGTACACAGTGATGATGATTGTGAAGCTTGGTTGAGGTGGAGGAGTCAGAGGGTGAGATATTTACCTTACTGCTAAATGAACTAGCAATTGGCTGAGCCCTCAAGGGTTAACTCTCTCTCTACACAAGGCAGCAGGAATGGAGGGAGATATGTGCATTTCCCTTAAGTACACTGCCTTGTTAATTAGATCAGCTTGCTGGCAGCTGTTGCAAGCTCCCTCCGTCCTGAGCCCTGGTGTGTCCCCCTTGCTCTATGGAAGATGGGGTAAGCAGGGTGCAGGAGCAGGGGGGAGGGGGACACCCTGACATTAGCCCCCCTCTTCCTTCCCTCCCCCCTGCACAGCAAGCAGGAGTCTTGGGGAGCAGCTCCAAGCAGGGCCGGCTCCAGGCACCAGCCCACCAAGCTTGTGCTTGGGGCGGCACCTGGAGGGGGGCGGCGCGGCGCTCCGGCCGCCGGGGAGAGCGGGGCTACAGCCGGGCTCGCCGCCCGCCCCCCGGCGCTCTGGCCACCCTCCCCCCCCCGCGCCCTCCCCCCGGCGGGAGAGCCGAGCCCCAGCCGGGGCTCGCCGCCCTCTCACCGCCCTGCCCCCGGCGCTCTGGCCTCCGGGGGGAGAGCGGAGCCCCGGCCGGGGCTCGCCGCCCTGCCCCCAGCGCTCTGGCCGCCGGGGGGGAGAGCCGAGCCCCCGCTGGGGCTCGCCGCCCTCCTCCCAGGGCTCCGGCCGCCCTCCCCCCCGGCCACCGGGGGGAGAGCGGAGCCCCCGCCGGGGCTCGCCGCCCTCCCCCCGGGGCTCCGGCCACCCTCCCCCACCCGGCGCCCTCCCCCCGGCCGCCGGGGGGAGAGCGGAGCCCCCGCCGGGGCTCGCCGCCCTCCCCCCGGGGCTCTGGCCGCCCTCTCCCCCCCCCTCCCGCAGAGCCGGCCCTGGCTCCAAGGCAGAGGGCAGGAGCAGCACATGGCAGTGGGGGGAGGGACACAGCTGAACTGCAGGCAGCTGCTGCACAGGGAACTTAGGGGGAGCTGATAGGGGGCTGCCGGTCCACCCTGGTTCCAAGCCCCCACCAGCTAGCTGCAATGGGCTGATCTTCTTGCAAGCAGTAGACAAAGCAGGCGGCTGCCAAAGGCATTAGAAGGGAGCATTACACAACTTTAAACAAGCATGTTCCCTAACTGATCAGCAACGAAACAACTTAACCAGGATGACTTTAAGTGAGGAGTTACTGTACAATCATCAGAAATGACTAATACGAAGTAGTATCAGAGGGGTAGCCGTGTTAGTCTGAATCTGTAAAAAGTAACAGAGGGTCCTGTGGCACCTTTAAGACTAACAGAAGTATTGGGAGCATAAGCTTTCGTGGGTAAGAACCTCACTTCTTGCATCTGAAGAAGTGAGGTTCTTACCCACGAAAGCTTATGTTCCCAATACTTCTGTTAGTCTTACAGGTGCCACAGGACCCTCTGTTACTTAATACGAAGTAGGTGCCGGTTGAGTAATTTATGTGTGGAGTAGTACTCAAGGCCTTGAAAATGACATGACCAATACTGATGTATGCATGTGTAAGTTTTCA
The DNA here is from genome assembly GCF_028017835.1 of Emys orbicularis. NCBI lineage: Eukaryota > Metazoa > Chordata > Testudines > Emydidae > Emys > Emys orbicularis. The sequence goes on from NC_088685.1 coordinate 152,012,491, forward strand.
CTTCCTTGAAGATCATGTGACTTTCTGCACAATTCTGGATTGTTTGGTAAATATGTGAAATGCTGTTCTTTCATAGATTCCAAGACCAGAAGGGACCATTGTAATCTAGTCTGATCTCCTGTATAACACAGGCCATAGAACTTCCCCAAAATAATTCTCCCCTCCCCCATTTGGTAGACTGAAGAGCCTATTATTAAATATTTGTTTTCCATGTAGGTACTTACAGACTGTAATCAAGTCACCCATTTACGTTCTCTTTGTTAAGCTAAATAGATTGAGCTCCTTGAGTCTATCACTATAAGGAATCCTTTAATCATTCTCATGTTTCTTCTGAATCCTTTCCAATTTATCAACATCCTTCTTGAATTGTGGACACCAGAATTGGACACGTATTCCAGCAGCAGTCATACCAGTGTCAAATATAGAGGTAAAATAACCTCTACTCCTTCCTGAGATTCCCCTGTTTATGCATCAAAGGATCACTTTAGCTCTTTTGGCCACAGTGTTGCACTGAGAGCACATGTTCAGCTGATTATCCACCCTGACCCACAAATCTTTTTGAGAATCACACTTCCCAGGATGAGGTCCCCCATGCTGTTAGTATGACCTACATCGTTTTTTCCTAGATGTATACCTTTACGTTTAGCTGTATTAAAACACATATTGTTTGCTTGTGTGCAGTTTACCAATCAATCCAGATTGCTCTGAATCAGTGGCCTGTCCGCTCCCCCATGTTTAGTGTCATCTGCAAACTTTATCAATGATGATTTTGTGTTTCTTCCAGGTCATTAATAAAAATGTTAAATAGCATAAGGCCAAGAAACAATCCCTGTGGGACCCCACTAGAAACACCTGTTCAATGGTGATTCTCCATTTACAATTACATTTTGAGACCTATCTGCCAACTTTTAATCCCTTTAATGTCTGCCATATTTATTTTTACGTTGTTCTAGTTTTTTAATCAAAATGTCATTTGTTACCAAGTCTAAGTACAGTACATCAATGATGTTACCTTTATCTTGCTGCCTTTGCTATTAATTATTGGGCCACAATGGCATTTTTCATTTCTCAGTATGAACTTTCAAGTTGCATTGATGCCTGTCTTTCAGCTATGCCATACTCTTCAGGTAAATAATGATTCCTGTGAGAGTCACAGGGTTTGGAGGAAATAACTAAACTGTTCAAATGCTCTGTTAAATTGACTTAGAGATTGAACAATTAAAAACTTCAGCCTCTCCCAAGTTAGAGGAACCACAACTCCTGCTCTCCCTATTCACCAAGAAAATTCTCCTCTAAGTGAGCCTTCAATGTCTGAACCTCCAGCTCAGCTAGAGATTCTAGCTGTCTCAAGTAAGATTGGAGAGTCATACTGCTATACATCAATGTCTCTGTAGATTCTTGAGCAACCAGAAGGACTTTATGCAGCTAAAGCTTCTAAGATCGCTCACTACAGTTCTGAACAAAGAAAATGTGAGGATGCTAGCATCATTTTTTCTGAAGCCTTCATCAGAGACTTTTTACTAAGTATTCTAGCCAGAAGAGGGTTGGTTGTTGGAGTACTCTGTTAAAGGAGATTTATCAGTTAAATGGACACAAATGTTCCCCACTCCTAAAACACCATTGTGCTTCAGGCTTTTTCAAGGTTTCCCCCTAGCTTTTGACTCTTGGATTTAAACGTGAAGTTATGTCACATTCAGTAAAAGTTATAAGTAGTAACCATGTGTGTGGTTAGCGTTAAACTTACTACTTTGAACCCCAGTAGAAACTACTGTACAAAGCAAATTCATCCCATGTGTTTATTTTACTGTATTTAAAACCAAAGCAGTTAGATCACTTTTTCTGTATTTGTTGCTAATGGTGGCTATTAAACTGTTTTTATCTTTAGGTAACTATAGGCCGAGGATTTGGTCTCACCTACCAGCTGGTCTCAAAAACCTGCCCACTGATGATCTCTCGTTACCACTGTGTTTTCAAGCAGAATGCACAAGGCCAGTGGACAGTTACAGACAACAAGGTACGGAGATTGAAGGCGTTTTAATTGCACTGAGAGATATTGAAGATGACTTCCCATTTGGGAGCTGTGTCTGAGTAGCTGCGGGGTCCTAGTTAGGAAGTACAGGTAACCTTGAGTCATGCTGTAATATAGTCTAACTTGGGTAAAAGACCTATGGGAACATGTGCTTCTAGTTGTGCACCCTGAATCTGGAACTTCATCCTAGCTGAGACCCAGGATGCTGAGTCAGGCTTATTCATGTTTGACTACAAGGGATACTTCCTGCTTTTAGCTTCTTCTCTTTAATAGAGCACTTCGATGCTATCAGATAGTGAAATGCTGTGGGGAGTATTGGTCCTGAGAACCTCTGTGAACTTTGTATTGCTGTGCAAAGAATAACTATGAAGGCTGACATTCTTAAAAAGGATAGTGCTCTTGCAATGTTAATTAAATGACAAACTAGTGCCAGTTATTGTAGTGGCACAACTATAATTTAGTTTTAATAAATTAAAGTTGGAGATGATTTTCTGATCATGAAACTGGCTTTTGATTCCATTGGTTGACATGAAACACAGCTTCATCATTTGGCTAGAGTAAAGAATTGAGATCCAAGTACTAAAATGCCTTCTATTTCATTTGCTGACAGTGGCAAGATGCTTGTCCCCTTTGATTCAAGTCCCTTTCCCCATGCTTTCCTTCAGGCTGGAAAATTATTAAAGTCAGGAAGCTGAGTGAAAACCAGTTAGATGTAACATTCAGAATGTTCTATAGTACAAGGTGACTTATAAAGGATTCAGTTGTAAGGCCAAGAATAGGTGGAGGGACTAGAAGACATACAATGAGTGTTCTTAAAATCTCAACCTTGTTTGTTTTGATGCATCCAAAACGAAGTGCATAGCCAAGACTCTAAATGCTTTGTATTTTTAACATGAAAAACAAAGTAAAACCAGAAAATAACCAATCTCCCATCTACAAATACTAGCTCCAAGAATCCCTCCCTCCCTGAGAGTCAGGAAAAGAGATGGGCTCTACAGCATGCCCTAATAGTCAATAGATTCCAGTTATTTTGGAGGTGAAATGCAGTGAGAGGAGTGAATTTTAAATGGAAAGATCCCTCATGCCCTATCAGTAGCCCTCTGTCTCCTGCACACAGCCCCAAGTAGCTGCGGTGTTGTACTTGGAATAGAAGATCAGTTACTACAATCATTGCAGAGTGGCATGTGTGCTTACATGCACCCACTGGAGACAGTAAGGGAGAGGAGATGTTTTAAGATTAAATGAAAACTCTTTCCCCCCACCCTGCCCCCTTCCCCCCCCAAAAAAATATAATCATATGTTCATATGCACCTTCTCACCATTTTCACCTTCCTCAGATGTAAATTTCACACTTTTCTTGGAAGGAAAAATAGAGACTAGAAATAGGCCAGATCCCTATAAAAGTAAACTTAAAAATAAAAGGTATTAATTTTTTCTTTCCTGTACTTGAGACCTCCTGTTTTTACATTTGCTGTTCAAAATTCTTCTGGGTGTTGTCTGTGATGGCAGCTCTACCTCTGTTCTTTTTGTCTACAAAGGCAAGGAAATACACGGTGAAGAATCAAAGCTCCAGTTCCTGTTCTGGGGCTAGGGCAACTGAGAGCTTCTAGGTGATCTGGATGTTGAGGTTGTATATCTAACTGCATCATGATGCATCGCTTTGTTCTCTCTCAGTAGTTCCTCAGTCATAGGGCATTCTTTAAGTATGCTCATTCCATTTCTGAGAGTGTTGAAATGCACCCCTTAGCTGGTTTGTAGGAGATTAGAGTGGAAAAGGCCTTGCTGAGTCCTGCAGTCAGTTGCCTTGAAATATTTGTACAATACTGCACAACTGATCTCCAAAGTTTCCTACAAGTTGGGGCTGGAAGAGACTTTCTAAGTCTGTGGTGTCCAATGTTTCTGGGGAGTACCAGTCATCCACAGCAATACCATTGGCTATACCAACCTCTCTTTCATTGGGGCAACAGAGGTTCCTCGTTAAGCTAGGGATAGAGGTGTCTACCATACTAGTCACGTAAGTCTGAAGTTCTAGTCCTGAAGTATATAGCAGTAGCTGGAAACCATTGTGCTAAGTCATCAAGTGTAACCCCTTGCTGCACCTGCTGCATGTTATCACCTCTACTGTTCCCTCAAGCTTGTTATCATATTTCTTTGGGATACTTCCATTGTTGATGACCCTACAGTCTGTACTGAGCACAGTTCAATTGGGAGAGCAATATAGCAATGCACAGACAATCCAGTAAGTTTTTAGAGAGAGTTGGGAACAACTTCCTGGTACAAGTGCTGGAGGAACAAACTAGGGGCAGTGCTCCTCTTGACCTGCTGCTTACAAACAGGGAAGAATTGGTAGGGGAAGTAGAAGTGGGTGGCAACCTAGGCAGCAGTGACCATGAGATGGTTGAGCTCAGGATCCTGACAAAAGGAAGAAAGGAGAATAGCAAAATACGGACCCTGGACTTCAGAAAAGCAGACTTTGACTCCCTTAGGGAACTGATAGGCAGGATCCCCTGGGAGGCTAATATGAGGGGGAAAGGAGTCCAGGAGAGCTGGTTGTATTTTAAAGAAGCCTTATTGAGGGGGCAGGAACAAACCATCCCGATGTGCAGAAAGAACAGCAAATATGGCAGGCGACCAGCTTGGCTTAACAGTGAAATCTTCAGTGAGCTTAAACACAAAAAGGAATCTTACAAGAAGTGGAGATTTGGACAGATGATTAGGGAGGAGTATAAAAATATTGTTAGAGCATGCAGGGCTGTAATCAGGAAGGCCTATGCACAATTGGAGTAGCAGCTAGCAAGGGATGTGAAGGGTAACAAAAAGGGATTCTACAGGTATGTCAGCAACAAGAAGAAGGTCAGGGAAAGTGTGGGACCCTTACTGAATGGGGGAGGCAACCTAGTGACAGATGATGTGTAAAAAACCAAAGTACTCAATGCTTTTTTTGCCTCGGTCTTGCTCCCAGACTGCTGCACTGGGCAGCACAGTATAGGGAGGAGGTGAGCAGCTCTCAGTGGTGAAAGAACAAGTTAAGGACAATTTAGAAAAGCTGGACATACACAAGTCCATGGGGCCGGATGCAATGCATCCAAGGGTGCTGAGGGAGTTGGCTGATATGATTGCAGAGCCATTGGCCATTGTCTTTGAAAATTCGTAGTGAGCGGGGGAGGTCCTGGACAATTGGAAAAAGGCAAATATAGTGCCCATCTTTAAAAAAGGGAAGAAGGAGAACCTGGTGAACTACAGACCGGTTAGCCTCACTTCAGTCCCCGGTAAAATCATGGAGCAGGTCCTCAGGAAATCCATTTTGAAGCACTTGGAGGAGAGGAAGGTGATCAGGAACAGTCAACATGGATTTACCAAGGGCAAGTCATGCCTGACCAATCTGATTGCCTTCTATGATGAGATAACTGGCTCTGTGGATATGGGGAAAGCGGTGGATGTGATATATCTTGTAGCAGAGCTTTTGATACGGTCTCCCACAGTATTCTTGCCAGCAAGTTAAAGAAGTATGGATTGGTTGAATGGACTATAAGGTGGATAGAAAGCTGGCTAGATTGTCGGGCTCAATGGCTCGATGTCTAGTTGGCAGCCGGTATCAAGCAGAGTGCCCCAGGGGTCGGTCCTGGGGCTGGTTTTGTTCAACATCTTTATTAATGATCTGGATGATGGTATGAATTGCACCATCAGCAAGTTCGCAGATGACACTAAACTGGGGGGAGAGGTAGATATGCTGGAGGGTAGGGATAGGGTCCAGAGTGACCTAGACAAATTAGAGGATTGGGCCAAAAGAAATCTGATGAGGTTCAACAAGAACAAGTGCAGAGTCCTGCACCGCTACAGGCTGGGGATCGACTGGCTAAGCAGCAGTTCTGCAGAAAAGGATGGGGGGATTACAGTGGACGAGAAGCTGGATATGAGTCAGCAGTGTGCCCTTGTTGCCAAGAAGGCCAATGGCATATTGGTTTGTATTAGTAGGAGCATTGCCAGCAGATCGAGGGAAGTGATTATTCCCCTCGATTCAGCACTGGTGAGGCCACACCTGGAGTATTGTGTACAGTTTTGGTCCCCCCACTACAGAACAAATTGGAGAGAATCCAGCGGAGGACAACAAAAATGATTAGGGGACTGGGGCACATAACTTACAAGGAGAGGCTGAGGGAACTGGGTTTATTTAGTCTGCAGAAGAGAAGAGTGAGGGGGTATCTGATAGCAGCCTTCAACTACCTGAAGGGGGGTTCCAAAGAGGATGGAGCAAGGCTGTTCTCAGTGGTGGGAGATGACAGAACAAGGAGCAATGGTCTCAAGTTGCAGTGGGGGAGATCTAGGTTGGATATTAGGAAAAACTATTTCACTAGGAGGATGGTGAAGCACTGGAGTGGGTTACCTAGGGAGGTGGTGGAATCTCCATCTTTAGAGGTTTTTAAGGCCCAGCCTGACAAAGCCCTGTCTGTGATGATTTAGTTGGTGTTGGTCCTTCTTTGAGCAGGGGATTGTACTAGATGACCTCCTGAGGTCTCTTCCAACCCTAATATTCTATGATTATTGTTGGGAAGCTTTTCCTCTCTTGGTGCCTAATCTAACATAGCCCTCTTTTCAGTATAAAACCATTGCTACATGTTATACATCTTCTGGTATGTCTTCTCCTTCCTTTTGTGTTTCTCTACGTTTGTACAGAGCTGGTTTACATTTTCCCCTCTGCTTTCTTTTTGTATAAATTTAGTCCCTTTATCCTCCTTTCTTTGTAGCCTGTTTTTGAACTCTTGGTGACATGCCTAAATAAGTATTCTTGACAAATCATACCAGTGTCTCATTGATCTCTCTGTTGCAGAGTCTTTCCTAGGGGCTAGCTCAAGCATTTCCCATTAAGCTTCAGACCATTGTTTCTTCTTTAAACCATCATAGGCCATCCTAAACAGTTCCTTCCTTTTCTTCCATGTGGTTGCCTAAATCAATTTTATTCTTAAGAGTCGTAGAAGGAAATCCTTACTGGTGGTATAACTAAATCAGTCTCTCTCTCTGTCTCTCTCACACACACACGAACGACACTGACTCAGTTGTTTGGGTAGTGCAAAAGCTAGTTAGACAATTTGTTGAATTGTCTTTGCACTATTCTTTCTGAAAAGGTAGGCTGTGTTTGCAGCAACCAAAAATACCTTGTGGAGGAGTTCACTTAAATGTACATTGATACGTTTTGCTGATTTCTGTTTGTTTTCAGAGTCTAAATGGTGTTTGGTTGAATAAGGAACGTCTTGATCCATTAAAGGCCTATCCAATAGGTGAAGGAGACCATATTCAACTAGGAGTGCCTTTGGATAACAAAGAGACTGCTGAATATGAATATGAAGTGATGAAGGAAGAATGGGAGAAAGTTAGTCCATTTTTAGCCCCGAGGAATGACCAACTGATGGGGAAACCTAAGGGTGCAAGAACTAAACGTAAACTTAGTTTGGAGGAATCAGAGGCATCTGGAGCAGAAGGCCCTTCGAATTCCAGATCTAAAAGGGACAGAGTGTCCTGCGATAGTGAACCTTTGGGTAGATCATGTGGGAGGGCAGAGCTGGCCAAACAGCCAACAGAAAACATGGATGTCAAGCTACCTTCTCCTGGACCAAGCGTGGAGGAGGATAAAGCTACAGTATATTGTAATCCTATGAACTCTGAGAAAGCTCTGTCTCTTAGCCATAAGGACCAGAAAGCCTCTAGTCTGGCACAGTCTTGGACTGGTTTGGAAATGCTGAGGAAAACCCTGGGAAATATAATGAAGCTGAAAGTCAAGGTGGAGGAGAAGCAGACAGCTGTTTTGAGTGTGAAGAAGAGCAGGAAGTCTGGCCAAAAAGAGATCCGAGTGATGGAGCAGGAGCTGCGGGAATTGCAGGACCAGCTGTGCACTGAACAGGAACATCAGCAGCAGAGGGTGGAACAGCTGGAGAGGACATTCTATGAGGAGCAGCAGCAGCTTCTGGAGGTATGCGCATTTGTATAGACATTATCATCCATTCCAGAAGTATGCCACTTCCAAACATACAGACCTAGAGAATGGGTAGAAACAAGAGGGACTAGACTAGGCAAGAGATTAGTAATGGAGTTTAACCTCAAAGGCAGGTTCAGCACAAATTGATAGTAAAAGCATTGTTGCCATCTGAAAGCTGAATGATCTGTGTGAAATGAATATTGTTTCTGTGTTCTCCCTTGTGGTTGTAGAGAGGACGAGGACTGAATGGGTCGTTGAGACTGAACTCCTCTTCTACCGCTAGACATAGGTTACCAGGTCCAGACGGAGTTGAATTGGAAGCCCTTTCCCATTCAAGCAGGAGAATCAGTGGGCACTGCTACTTCCAGTGATCCAGATTGTCTAATGAATAAAATGCAGGAAGGGCCATTTCCTTACTTGTAAATAGGGTTTCCTTCACAAAGCACTCAATCTGGAAGCCTTACAGGCCTGTACACATTCATACGGATAAGTAACTAGCTGTCAGATTAAAAAAAAAAAAAAAGTTCTGTTCTCTGTCTCTCTGTTCTTGAGTTTAACAAGTATGTTTGAAAGCAAGAGAGAATGCAACTGAAAGTGGATTGGTCATTCTGCCTAGTAACTGGGAACAGCCAGGAAAACCTATTGGTCCAGATAATTGAACACTTAATTGTAGAAACCTTGCATACAGGAAGAGAGATTCTCTCTCTCTGCCCATACTGGAGGAGGGATCCAAAGCAGCAGTGGGAGTTGTCTACAGTAGTGTGGTAGGTTAATCTCTTTAGATGTGTTCCCAAATGGAGTTAAAACATTTCTATTTCCGCACTCACAGCCTATTACTTCCCTTTCTCTGCCTTGTGAACATTCTAGTCCAGTTAAAGCTAAAATAACTTGGAGATGTTTCAGATATTTAATATTCAAGGATATTGTCTACCAAGAGTTATAATGTGTAAGTTTAGATGGCTCTGATCATTCAAGAGCCCGGGGAGCACTGAAGGTGAGATATTTCTTAGGTTTGCTTTACACTGGCGACACTTCCTTAATTTATCCGTTTCTAACATGAGAGAAAACGGGGTTCTCTTTCTCCCTGTTCCTCTAGCCCAGTCAGCAGACTGCAGGCCAAAGCCGGACTGGCAGACACTTATGAATGGACCCCGAAATCTTTTTATTTACTTATCTTTTTTTTATTATTATTTTTTTCTCTGGAGTCTGGACCTTGATCATATCTTGACAAAAATAATCGACTAGCTGTTCCTAACCTCTTTATATTGCTTAGTTTGGTTCCATAATTGTTTTTCTTCCCCCAGCAAAACTCTCCCTTTGTGTCTTATTTGTTCAGGGAGTGAAGAAGCAGCAAGGGGAAGAGAATTTGAAGGAGCAACTGGCCCAGGTTCTGCAGGAGGTAACTTACTACAGAGCTAGGCGTGATCCAGTTGTGTAATGTGGGGAATGCCTAAGCTTTGCCTGCTATTCTGGCAACTGGCCGGGAGCCGAGGACTGTCCCTCAAGAACAGATTGCAACTGCTTTTCATCTGTGTGATACAGGTGACAAGTTCCACACTCCATGATAATTGGCAAACAGAAATACTGTGGAAAAAATACACTAAAATCCAAATACAACCTAAAAGCTTTAGGTAGCTGTAATGATAGAAGGGAGCTTAAAGGGGAGGGGCGCATGCCTGCAGGGCGTGCAGTTCAAAACAACGAGCAGAGCAGTCATTGTGGGACACCACCAGAGGCCAATCACAGCGATAAAAGCAATCAAGGCATTCACACTGGCACTATAGCGCTAAAGCCTCAGTGCAAAAAGCCTTATGGCTCTCCTAGGGGTGGTTTTATTACAGCACTGCAACTGAGGGGTTTTGGCGCAAAAAGTGGTTTGCAGTGTGTGCACCTCTGCTGTTTCAGTGCCAAAAGCTGCCTTTTGGCAAAAAAACTTGCCAGTGTAGACCAGGCCTCAGTGTCTACACTACAGCCTTGCTCCTGCCGATGTAAGTGTCCTACTACACTGAGGCCTTGTCTACACTACAAAGTTTTGTTGGCATATGCTGTGGTTTAATTAAAGCGGTGTAACATTTGCCGACAAAACTTTGCAGTGTAGACAAGGCCTGACAAAATAACCCCTATACCTCCATGGAGATGGAGTTATGTTGGTGTATTTAGGGTGACGCAGTGTCATTGTAGACCCTGGGTTCCTTCCATCTGCTGTTGGCTGTTGTTCTTGTCAATTTCACAGCTCCAATTGACAAGAAAGCAGCTCCCGGCTCCCCAGCTGGGCTGCTGCCGGGTTTCTGCTCCCAGATGGGCTGCCACCTGGGCTCCCCACTGGGAGACCTGCTGCTCCTCTTTCCCCCTCCCCACCCACCATGTGTCCTGGGAGCATGGCAGCTGGACTGGGTGTGGATCTCCCTGCTGGAGGCAAGAAGTCCTGGGTGGCTGCCCCCCAGCGGGGAGATGAGATGCCCCGGGGGACAGCTGGGCTCCTGGTGAGGAGCTATGTGGAGCTGAGGATCCTGGCTCTTAGCCCCACCTCCCCTCACTGCCCCTCTTCAGTTGCTGGAAGAGTTCCTGGGAAGGATGCGCACCACCGACAGAAGGAGGGTAGTGTGGACATCAGCCACCGCAGTAATTACTGTGATGGCTGTAAGTTGACCGAACATAGGTCGATTTAAAATTGTAGTGTAGACATGCCCTGAGAGTGTCACAGCTAAATACAAGATAGAACAGATAGTTTAGTATAAGTAGTTAGCACATATTTGATGGGACCATTCAAGGTGAAGTGGCCCATTAACACCCCTTTAGTCATAGGACAAAAAGTGAGATTAATGGGTTACAGATTGTTGTAATAAAGTGCAGTGTCTTTATTAAGACCATGATTTTTAGTATCAAGCAAAGTTAGGAATTTAAGCTCCCAGGCTTGTCTTTTGAAAGTGTTGTGGAGGTTTCCTTGGAGGATGAGGACTGATAGGTCAGATATAGAGTGATCGCTTTGTGATATGGTGTGTTTTGTCTTTTATCATTTTCCTGTGTGAGTTCTTTCAAGAGCATAGTGATTGTCTGATTTCATCCACCTAGTTGTTGTTGGGGCAGTTAGTGCACTGGATGAGGTACACCACATGTTGTGATAGGCATGTGTAGGACTCAAGGATCTTGAAAGGTGTATTGTTGGGAGGGGGTGAAGGGGGGTGTTGATCATTGTAGTAGCGGAGATATGTCTGTAGGTTTTCCATCTGTTGTTCTGGCAGGGTCTGGTGCCGCTTTGAGTTGGTGCATCCTGATCTCTGGGGAGCTTGCTTCTGATGATGAGCTTGGAGAGACTGGGGGATTCAGGAAAGAATTCTTTCAGGATGGGGTCCCCATCGAGTATGGGTTGTAGTTGTTTGATACCCCATATGGGGTTCATTGTGGGGTGGTAGGTGACAACTAGAGTGCGGTTGGAGGGGGTTTTATTTCTGTATTAAAGCAGATTTTCTCTGGGTATTTGGGTGGCCAGTTCATGGTCTTAAGAAAGACACTGGATTTATGGTGTATTACAACAATCTGTAACCCACTAACCCCACTTTTTGTTCTATGACTAAAGGGGTGTTATCAGGCCACTTCATCTTGAATGGGCCCTTAGAATATGTGCTAACTACTTACGCTAAACTATCTGTTCATCTTGTATTTAGCGGTGACACTCGCGGCACCGATACAGCTGTGTCACTTTAGTGCTTTAATGAAGATGCTTTACGCTAGGTCCCCAAACTGTGGGATGTACCCCCATTCGGGGGGGCATCGCTGGGGCCGGGGAGGGAGCGCCACCCAGCTCCACTCCTGGCCCCGGCCCCAGCCCCAGCTGCCAGGCCCACACTGGGGCCGGGGCTCCAGCTGCTGGCCCTGCACCCAGGGTCCTGGCTGCTGGCCCCGCCCAAGGCTGTGCTCCTGTCTCCACCCCCTGCTGTGGCACCAGGCTCCACCCTCTTACCCTTGTCTGTGTCTTCTTTCCCCCCCCCCCCCCCCCCCAGCCGTGGCCCTGCTCCTGGCCCTGGCTCTGGGAGGACGGGGGGTGGGGGGGAAGGTAAAAAGTTTGGGGACCACTGCTCTATGCCAACAGGAGAGCTCCTGGCATAGTTAATCCACCTTCCTGAGAGTCAGTAGCTGTGTTGACGGGAGAACTTCTCCTGCACTGTCTAGATGTGGGGTTAGGTCAGTATTACTACGTCGCTCAGGGGAGTGGTTTTTTCACAATCTTCAGTGACATAGTTATACTGATATAGGTCTGTAGAGTAGACCAGACCTCAGTATCTTTTCAAGACTCTGAAAAAGAGCTCTGTGTAGCTCAAAAGCTTGTTTTTCTCACCAACAGAAATTGGTCCAATAAAAGATATTAACTCATCTACGTTCTAGTTAGTCATTTGTTAAGAAAGACTAGAGGGCATGTACTCCTAGAAATGAAATAACAAATACATTGATTTTGCATAAAATGTTGAACTTATATAAGGGTTTCAGATTTATCAAATACTTCCCTCATTCATCCTGAGTGTGCTCACATGCAGAATCTCATGTAACCCAGACTTAGTATTCAGCTTTTTAGCTAGAGGCCGAAGATGAAAGCTTCCTTGCTCCTGACTGACTTGTCCTTTGTAACTAGCATATGTGTTAGAAAGTCACTTCTGTGAGTTTCAGCTTGAAACTAAAACTCTTGCTTTCAGTCAGCTTTTGGGAGCTTATGAAACATGCCATGTCTGTGATGAAATTACCCAGGTACAATGGTGATGGTGCCAGTACAATACTTAAATCTGTTATCTCGATATTTAGATGTCAGACTTCAAAGAACATAAATCAGTTTCCATCCTGCTTAATTCTGATTTAACTACACTCTACCCCGATAGAACGCGACCCGATATAACACGAATTCGGATAGAACGCAGTAAAGCAGTGCTTCGGGGGGGGGCGGGGCTGCGCACTCCGGTGGATCAAAGCAAGTTTGATATAATGCGGTTTCACCTATAACGCTGTAAGATTTTTTTGGCTCCCGAGGACAGCGTTATATCGAGGTAGAGGTGTAGTACAAAAAATTCGGACAGTGGGGCTGGAGTCCATGCAGCTGGACATACTCAGTAGGACTATCCCAGGTTAAGTAGAAAGAGTCCTCTTGGGTTTCAGGTTTATTTATATTTTTTTCTAGCCTGACCAAAATAAAGGAACTTTGTTCATCTGTTTTTTGTGTTTAAATATACCAAAGTAAATTAATGTGAATGGGACAGCGCTTGTGTCTCCATTGCTCCTTGTCCTGGGGTCTAAGCAGGCAGCACCATCTGCTCCTTCCTGAAAGGAGTCCAGATTTTTTGTTAGGCTCAGAGCCTAGTCGACACTAGAAGTGCTACTTCGGCGCAGCTGCAGTGCGTCTGGTGAAGATGCTCTTTGCCGACGGGAGAGGTCTCCTATCAGCATAATAACTCCACCTCTGCGACAGGCGGTAGCTATAACAGTGGGAGAAGCTCTCCGGCCAGCATAGCGCTGTCCATACCAGCTCTTGGGGTGTGGATTATTCAAATCCCTGAGCGACATAAGTTATACAGAAGTAAGTGTTAGTGTAGACAAGGCCTGAGGTATGGATAAGAAGCTAACTAGGGCTATCCTGGTTACCCTCAGCCCAAGGAGACACTCCCACTGGGAGTTGGAAAACCCTGGAACCTCTTGGGATTTAACCCCCAAATTCCTATGCCACTACCTGGTGTAGTGAGGCACAACTGGTGTATGATTTATATCTCCCCAGAGATGTACTTCTGATAAACTGGGTTTGTATTTTCTGATCTACACTGAATCCAGTGATTAACCCATGTATTGATGTATTACATAAGGGTATTACCCTTTTTAACTGTGAGTCTGTTTGCTTAGTGCTTGAGTTTTTTCCTGTTGTGCGTTACTGTGTGGCATACATTTTACTTGCTTATAGAAGACTGATCCTTCTGGTTCCTCATCTAAAGAAGTAATTGGAGTCCTTAAACCCCTAGGAGTTGGGCTCATGTTGCATTGATTCAGTAAAAAGATGGCAAAAATCAATGAGTGAGCAGGATGGTAGGGAACATGTACGTTTCATTGGGGCAAGTTATGAGAATCTCTCTTGATTTATATTTTCACAGCATCGTGCCCTGATGGATGAGCTGAGCCGTAGCAAGAAGGATTTTGAAGAGATAATTCAAGCTAAGAATAAAGAGTTGGAAGAGACTAAGGTACTGAACAGAAATTGATTTTTCTGTTCTGTTCATTAGAGCAGCACAATTTGCTGCCATGGAGGAAACAGGTTGTTCAGTACTTTCCTCAAAGCTTCCTATTGCCTGGAGCAGTGGAACTCTTGTATATTGAGGAGGTGCCTGGCTTGCTTTCCAGATGGCAGGGACAAGATGTCTTGCTTGGACAGTCCCCTATATGGAGTGGCACTGTGAATAGGCATTAGTGGAGGATGCTCAAACTCAAAGAGAGAGTGCAGAGCAAAGGAACATGGCACAATGTGCAGGAGCAGTGGTCCAATCTTACCTCCCTCAAAAAAAGCCCTACCAGACTGAGTGAGTTTGAAAGCTAGTGTTTCACTTTCTGTTAAAGTTCATACAATTAAAACTGATACATACAACGAGCTCTATCTGGGACTGAAAACAGCAAAGGAATTGACTGAAACAAGGCATGTCTCCTGCACTAGGGCATGATGGAAAGCAATCGAGAGAGCTCCCTATTGTGTCTACTCTAGGAGGACATGGCATCTCTCCTCTTTGGCTGCATTTCCTTTGACTTTCAGTTATTTCACAACCGTAGGATTGTTTTAAATGTAGATTCGGTTGTGACTTTCTCCATTTGACTTAGGAAGTAGACCAGATGCCTAGTATACCTTGGTGACTAGCAACCTGTTACATTTCACTCCACATCACTATACGAGAGCAAGGAAGCATCTTAAATTCCCAAGCTTTACTTATTTTGTTGCACTCCTCCATTTGAACCATTTTGGCTGAACAGATACACCGCTACCTCGATATCACGCGACCCGATATAACACGAATTCGGATATAACGCGGTAAAGCAGTGCTCCGGGGGGGGGGGGGGGGGGGGCTGCGCACTCCGGTGGATCAAAGCAAGTTCAATATAATGCGGTTTCACCTATAACGCGGTAAGATTTTTTGGCTCCCGAGGACAGCATTATATCGAGGTAGAGGTGTACTTTCTATTCCTGCTGCTACAATAGTTCTTCGGACCTTAGATCTTTTATGCCGAGTTCATCCTGCGGTGAATTTTTGCTTCTAGGAAATATCCTTTAAGTAGTTAGGAAAGATCTGGAAGATATTCTGGAAAGGCTGACTCAGCTTGTACCTTCTTCACCAAAGTAGGACATCAGTCGTTAAAACTATTTATTGTAACAACTATCTCTGCACTGGCTGGGATTGTTCTCTGTACTGCTGTGGTTGCTGATTTGAAACCCCTTTCTTCTCCTTTCCATATAGAAAGAATGCAGACCTGAGACAAGAAAACCCTGGGATTGTGTGCTGTATCTGTCTCTTTCCTCCACTGCTCCTCCACCCCTTATTTGGTAAACCCTTTGCTCCTCAGCAGGTGACCATGTGTGTCTTCCTTACAGGAGGAGAAGGAGAAGGCGAGAGCGCAAAAGGAGGAGGTTTTGAGTCAGATGAATGATGTACTGGAGAATGAGCTGCAGTGCACAATCTGCTCTGAACACTTCATTGAGGTACAGTGACTGACATGGCTTTGGTTGGAAGGGAAAGGATTTAAGAAGCTTTTATTTTTGAAAGTCAAAGCAAAGTTTTTTTTTTTGTTTTTTTTTTTAAGTTTCTTCTCTTTAGATCTAGGAAATTATTCACACGGACCAAAATTTTTGTGTTTTGCTCCTCTTGCTGAATATTGTCACTGTCTATTGTCAGTTATACGTACACAATTACATTGAATTAACTGGGGTTGCATAGCTATAAATAAGGGTAGAATTTGACTCCCCTTCAGTAATCCTAGAAGGGACACTCAACTCAGATTAGGCCTGAAATGTCGGCTATTAAAGTATGAATAGAAATGTTTATTTTAATTTAAACGGGTCATTTAGAAATTCCTTCGTAGCAGTGGAAACCTGAACACAATGGCCTTGTTCTAGTGTCTGAGAATCAGAAAATTAAACTCCATCTAGTTTCACTATGGAGTGGTGCCTCAGGAAATATGCTTTAAATTGGAAGCATGGTCTAGTGTTTAAGGCTCGGGACTGGAATTTTGAAGTTCTTGGTTCTCTTCCCGAGTGTGCCACAGATTTGCTGTAATCTTGGGTGAGTTACTTCATTTACCAGTTTTTCAATCTGAAAAATAGGGATAATCTCTACGTATCTCGGCTTGTGAGGATTGGTTGTTTCATAAGTACTGTGTGATCTTTGGACAGTAGGTACTAAAGAAGGGCACTGTAATATTTTCTCTAAAAGGAAATGCCCATGTGATGTTTTGCTAGTTTCACAGGAATTTTTTATCCCAATCTCAGTGCTCTGATGGTATTCTTCCTCCTGACCTCTGCAGGCTGTCACTCTGAACTGTGCACACAGCTTCTGCTCCTACTGCATCAATGAATGGATGAAACGTAAAGTGGAGTGTCCCATCTGCAGGCGGGAGATACAATCCAAGACGCGCTCCCTGGTTCTGGACAACTGCATTGACAGGATGGTCGAAAACTTGAACTTGGAGATGAAGGAGCACCGCCTGGCTCTCATCCGAGAGCGCAAAGGTGAGAGGTGGGTGGATGAGGTGTGAGAAATGCAGTCTTTGTCCCGTGTCCTCAACAGAACTTCCTTTGGCACCTGTATACCACAGGAATGCACTAGAAATGCACAGAGTCCTGGGAATGAACCTTTATTCCTGTATGAGGTTAAGGCTGTGTCAGTATTTCCAATAGACTTTTCAGAGGTTAGGATGGGAAACGGTTTAGAATACGTTACATAGATTGTTGCATTGTAAAATATTTTGGGCAACTTTCTAGAGACTGTATCGTATGAACCCTACAAACCAGGGAAGTGGGAAGACTTCACTATTAGAGGCTAAGCAGTATTAGTTTATTTGGAGATATTTTTAATAAACTATCATTGCTCAGAGCAGGTCTTGAAAAATCTACCAAGTGACTTCTAGACAGTGGATTAAATCTACTGGCTATAGATCAATATGAAAGCTGAGTGGTGGGAGGGCTGGTTGGCAAGTTCTATGGGCAACATGCCAGCGAGAAGCTTGGCACCAGAACACAGTTGCTGGATATTGTTTTCTAATCTGCTTTTTTAGAGGGGTAATTTATAGTTGGCATTGGATGGGAGACCACTGAAGATAACTGGAGTGCTGCATGTAGTGTTGCTCATTCAGCAGGTTGCTCACTCTTCCCTCTGAGTCAATATTGAATTTAGTGCCTCAGCATGACTGAGGCACAAAACCATGGTCCTGTCCACTTGTCATTAAAACAAGAGTAGTAAGGGTGTGAAGCTTGATATCCTGACACAATTCCAATGTGGGTAACACCATTCTACATCCCTGTTCCAAATCTGTTTCTAGAGCACCCATTACTACTATCTAGGTGCTGAAATACAGAATTTATTCTCCACTGCTCTTCCTAAAAACGGTTGTTTCTGTGTGCTGTTAAATCACTACTTGGTTCCCCTTTAGAGGAGGGTGCATGATCCCTTTTATGTATAATGTGTACAGCTCTTTGGGATCCATCCTAACGAAAGGTGCTTTTGAAATATTTCAGATCCTCCTTGGTGAAACAGAATGACATCACTAAACATTGTCAATGCTAACCTGAAAAAAACCACCTTTAGCCAAATCAGTCTGATTCCCTCAGAAAATGCTGCACTGCTCAGAGGCTTTCCAGCACTGCTTCATGGATTGCTTTCATCTCTGCAGAACTGACTCTGCTCAGGTGTAATATCCTAATATGCACATCTGTAGAGTACACCAAAGCAGCATTGAAGTGTCTTGTCGTGGAGTTAATGTGACCGGATGAAATGGTGTCTTTATGGGAATCCACTTCATTCTCCCATACAGGAAATCAGTGGTTCTCAAACATTTTATCCTCTCAGGATTTTATCCACCTTCATGTGAGCCCGATACACTGTTTAACTATTAATAGAATACTAAGGCAAAGAAAGCTTTATAATAGCCTTTATTTTGACACATTTCAGTGAGATGGATGAGCTTGTTTCTATGCAGTGGTGGAAAGATTGGCTGAAACTGGAATGAGCTCCAGTTATACGTGGATTCCAGAAGGGAACTGGCTGGGAGACAGGCTCAACAGGGAATGGTTAGTTATATTCCAATAGCACCTAAGAACTCCAGTCAAAGATTAGGGCCTCTGCAAACAAGTAACAGCAGACAATCCCTGCCCCAGCAGGCTCTTAGTTTCCAGAGGCTTGAATTGGACCCCTTGTTGTCTTCCAAAGTCTTTTGCTCCTTGATGCCCCGCTTTGACTTTGTTCATTTTCACCCTCCCTACTGATAAGGCTCTGAGGTAGCCAGCTGCTGCAATCTCCTCTGGTGACTCCACATTGATTGGTACCAACAAGGGAGCATTTGGTTGGGTGCCAACAGGGAGAGCATTAACAAGAGGTGAAGAGAATGTCTCCTTGCCCTCAGTGCTATTCCTGCAGCCCTGTTGGAACTGGAATAAGCATACAAGAAATCAAAGAAAATCCCAATCATGTTGTTTTTTCAAGATTATAAATACAAAAGACAAGCCCCACGCAGATGGTCTCCAGACCTACAGCTTGAAAAACTTGCTGTAAAGCGTACAGTGTGGCAGTAAGAGGAGGTACTAAAGTTTCAAAGAGAATTCTAGCAATTAGCACTGACTGTAATCTAGCCACCAGCTAACTACAGTATCTGTGTATGTTTTGAATGCAGAGAAACAGGATGTCTTAGTGAACCCAGCCACGGACAGTGAGAGCAGTATCATTTCTTCTATCTATTCCATCTTGTCGATGAGCAGTTATGACAGTGATGACTTTGAGGAGGACTCTGACTACGATAATATCTATGATATCTATGGTATCTGAAAACCCATATCGCAGATTGGATTGCCTGTGAGTCATGCAGAATCAACCTAAGTGTGCTTGGATCTACTGCCATCAGAGGTGAATGGATTGGATGTTTGGAAAAATAGGCGTTGAACAGCCTGAAATTCGAGCTGCAGACGAAGAGTGCTTATCAAAGCACTGTTTTTGTTTTTAAATGAATGTATAATTTCTTGCCCTCTAAAGCATCCAAACTGGAATTGTGGGGGTAACTAATGCTTGTCATGCTAAGTACATTTACATACAAACTTTGATTTCCACGATCACTTGTGACCTGATCAGTAGAATAACGTCCTGGTTTCCCTGCATGCTCCGCTGCTTGTCTGCTGGGTTGAATTATACCTATTCAAATGTTTGTCCGTTTCCTTTATTTCAGCTAGTGGAGAGAATGGATAGCTATTTGAGCAGGCCTGCCATTCCACCCAGCAGATAGCAGAGGTACACCTAACACACCAGTACAGTGCCAGTTTAAGATGGGTTTTCCTTGTGTGATTTTACATGACAGCTTGACTCATGCTTGTCTTTATGTCATTAACACTTGGCTGACAGTACCTGTACCGCCCTTCAATCCCAGTGTGCTCAGTTCATTGTAGGTTAGGGTGCTGGGTCTCTGGCTGCTCTACTGATGTCACTTATTTTCTGTTAGGTAGAGATGGAGAAGATTGAATTACCCAAGTGTCAGCCCGAACCAGTGCTGTACTCGTTGCTGACAAAGCATCTTAGTCGTTTTCTTTCCAGGCCTTTTCCTGCTTAAAGGAGGTGGGAAATGAGCACATCTAGGAACAGTAACTTAAAAAACCTAGTCAGTCCCTGCCAGAAGCGGAGAGAACGTTTATCTCTTCAGAAGTGCTATTGCTATTTGAGTTAATGGAATGGCCTGTTGGCCTGGTAGCATCTGTGGCAAAACACAAGGCAAGAAGGGGGAAAGTACTGTATCTACATATTTTTACTGTTTACAAAATGTTGCTGTTCAGCTGGGACATAACACTAGCCTTGCAGCAAAGAAAATCCTCACTGAGGAGTCGGTGAACAAATCTTGCCTCGTTTTTGCAAGCGCCTGACTGTGAAGCTCTGTTTTCATTGACCTATATACTTGAGTTAGTTTTGTTAGCTGAAAGGTACCATTTGATTGTGTGAGAGAGAAAAACACAATCATCTGTAGTAGTATTTCTCTATCCATGTGTATGTATTTACCCGTTTCTGTGTTTCTCCTGCTTCTAAGGAGAGAAATGTGAACCATTTCCGCTGTTCTGCCTGCCACACCCAGGGACACAAATTTCATTCTGCTAATTACTTTTGACTTAAATGATAAAAATGGGTCCTGATCTCATTTTTATAGATCTGGTTGCTTAACGTTAAAAATATTTTCCCTTCTGATAGTCAGAGCAGCCTCAGCATTTTACTGTTTTTATGACGTGATTCCAAAAGACTCGTGCATTCAGGGATTTGTATGACAAATCACACAGACCATTCTGCCCTGCATTTGTTGGGGCAGATAAGCCAACAATTTAATATAGGTGGAACACACAGCACCCTAACCCTGGGGATGTAGTATTTCTTAATTTAAACTATCCTGTGCTAAAGAAAGGACTCATTGCAAGAATGTGTGAAGAGTGATGCCATTCCACGAGGCGAGTGTGTCCTCCTGACATGATTTATGTAACAGGGACAAAATGTCTGGTCTAGAAACCAAGGTGCAGGTAACTGTCACCCTCCTTAAACTTCAATATAAAGTTTCTCTCCTGCTGTGGAGGAGCCAACACTACCTTGAGGTTTCCTGCTCTCCTGTGCTCTTGACATTCAATTCCTACATGTATAGTCTCTTTAGAAGTGCTAGTCACTTGGGGTGGGGAGTGTCAATAGAGGACTGAGAATGGTTGACACTAACCCAGGTCTCTCTGTGGAAGAGATCCGTTTCCATCTAGCATGGGATAAGCTCTCTGGAGCTCAAGGATTACAGATTTCTTCTATCAGATGTATTTTGCCATGTTGCTGTATTATTTTTTCTGCCTGTTTTATTTTTACTAAATATATTTATTTTGCTTCTTTGCTATTTCTGTCATTGTCTAATTATACCTGTTCCAAAACATAAGTCAAAGAAATTAATTTCTCAGTGTGTCTGCGGGTGGTTTCTTTTCTTCCCTAAAGCCAGTTAAAACCACAATGCAAGGAGACTAGGATGAATGAAATCTGCTCACCTTCCAATACTGTCAGTAGTAGGTGCATTGTGTGTAGATGAGATGATGTGATAGACCAGGTCCAGGGAGGCATTGCTCCCCTTCATGTACATTTTATCAACAAAATAGCCCTTCACAACTGTAAATTTCCCCCCTTTAAAATTAAATGTGCTCTTTGCAAGGAGCAGAACAGCAGAAACACACTGAGGACAGACTATCCAAGGAACAACCGTGTGAAAAGTGAGTTCTGCTAAGTGGGATTACCTTAACAGGCACCACATGGTGACAGCAATATTTCAAATGGAGCAATAGTGGGCAGTTTCACATATTTTGGGTTCTAAGGCACAAATAGAGTTCTTAGTCCAATAAGAAAAGATTTACCTTATGGTGGTGACAGAATACATGGTCTGGTAAGTGAATGTCTACTGGAAAACAAGAGTAAGGATAAAACCTGGCATCTTGCATTTAACCCTTTCCCAGATTTAAGGTCCTTGGTAAGGCTTACATCAAGAACAAGGTCAATGACTAAGAACATAAGAACGGCCATACTGGGTCAGACCAATGGTCCATCTAACCCTGTAACCTGTCTTCCGATAGTAGCTGGTGCCAGAGGCTTCAGAGGGAATGAGTGGAACATGGCAATTTGGAGTGATCAGTCCTCTGTCATCCAGTCTCAGGTTCTGGCAGTCAGAGGTTTAGGGACACCCAGAGCACGGGTTGCATCCCTGACCATCTTGGCAAATATCCAGTGTTGGACCTATCCTCCATGAACTTATCTAGTTTAACATAGTTATACTTTTGGCCGTCACAACATCCCCTGACAACGAGTGCCACAGGTTGACTGTGCATTGTGTGAAGAAGTACTTCCTTATGTTTGTTTTAAACCTGCTGCCTATTAATTTCATTAGGTGACCCCAGGTTCTCGTGTTAGGTGAAGGGGTAAATAACACTTCTCTGTTCACTTTCTCCACACCACTCATGATTTTATAAACCTCTATCATATCTCCCCTTATTAGTCTCTTTTCCAAGATGAAAAGTCCCAATCTTCTTAATCTCTCCTCCTATGGAAGCTGTTCCATAGCCTTAATCATTTTTGTTGCTTTTCTCTGTACCTTTTCTATTTCTAATATGCTTATTGAGATGGGGCCACAAGAACTGCATGCAGTACTCAAGCAGTGGGCATATCATGGATTTAGATAGTGGCATATTTTCTGTCTTATTTTATCTATCACTTTCCTAATGGTTCCTAAATTTTTTTTAGCTTTTTTGACAGCACATTGAATGGATGATTTCAGAGAACTATCCAAACTGACTCCAAGATCTTTCTTAAATGGTAACAGCTAATTTAGACCCCATCGTTATGTATGTACAGTTGGTATTGTTTTCCAATGTGCATTTGTCAACATTGAATTTCATTTGCTATTTTCTTACCCAGTTTTGTGAGATCCCTTTGTAACTCTTCACAGTCAGTTTTGGACTTCGCTAGCTTGAGTAATGTTGTATCGCTGGCAAACTTTGCCACCTGTTTCCTAGGTCATTTATGAATATGTTGAACAGCACTGGTCCCATTACAGATCTGTGGGGACCCTGCTATTTACCTCTCTCCACTTTCAAAACTGACCATTTATTCCTACCATTGTTTCCTGTTTTTTAACCAGTTACTGATCCCTGAGTGGACCTTCCCTCTTTTCCCATAACTGCCTACTTTGCATAAGAGCCTTTGGTGGGGGACCCTGTCAAAGGCTTTCTGAAAGTCCAAGTACACTATCTCAACTGGATCACCCTCGTCCACATGCTTGTTGACGCCCTCAAAGAATTCTTACAGATGGGGGAAGCATGATTTTCCTGCACAAAAGCTGTGTTGAGTCTTCCCCAACATATTGTGTTCATCTGTATGTCCGATAATTGTTCTTTTATAGTTTCAACCAGTTTGCCTGGTACTGAAGTTAGGCTAACTGGCCTGTAATTGCCAGGATTGCCTCTGGAGCCTCATTTAAAAATTGGCCTTACATTAGCTATCCTCCAGTTACCTGGTACAGAGTCTGATCTAAACAATAGGTTACACACCACAGTTATTAGTTCTGCAGTTTCATATTTGAGTTCCTACAGTACACTTGTAGTTCTGGGGCGAAGAGGCAGAGAGACCAGCTGCTCAGCTTCCTTATCAGCTCTAGGGCTGGGCTCTCTTTGCCTTTCCAGCCCAGAGCTCTGGGTGAGACTTGAGCGGCTGGGCTCTCTGCCTCTCCATCCCCACAGCTGAGCTTCAGAGTTCTCTGCCTCTCCAGCTGCTGGGCTGGGGCTCTCATCAATTTCAGAAGCCTTCTACATGGGCAGCTAGAAAGCCAAAAAATTCTGTTTTGGTTCTTTGGAAACAGGATTTTTCTGGAAAAACCTAAACCGTTAAATTTTGCATTTTTTATGGTACATCCTATTTATTTTTTCCCAAAAAACATGACTTTTCCATTTTCTGGCCATTTCCTGTTAGTTGTATTTATTTGATAGGTCAGATTAAAGTCTTGTCTGTGCTGGACATTCAGAAGCGTTGGCTGATTGGGTTTAAAAGCATATCAGACTAACTCAGTTTAAACCTGGTTTAGGGTGAACATGGACTTGTGGTTAAAGCACAGAACTGGGAGTTGGAAGATTTGGGTTCTATTTCTGACTGTGCCACTGCTGAGTTGTTGGACCTTGTACAAGTCTCTCTCCCGTCTCACTGCCTGTTTTACCCACTTGTATAAAGGGGATAATATATGCATGTCAACCTCACGGGGATGTGAGGTTTAATTATTTGTAAAGCACATTGAGATCCACGTAGCTTCCCGCTGTGGATAAATGCCAGTGTACATTTTGGTGGGGAGGGGAATGCGAGCCTAGCAATTTGTTAAACAGGCAAGTGAAGTACATGCCTAAGTGTTGCAGTGATCCTGCACCTAAGCCAGAGACTGCTCAAAAGAATCTGCCACCCTCGACAAAACATCAGTGTGCTGCCCTTCTAGAACAGAGAGAGACTCATAGACTTTAAGGTCAGAAGGGACCATTATGATATTCTAGTCTGACCTCCTGCACAACGCAGGCCCCAGAATCTCACCCACTCCTGTAACAAACCCCTGACCTATGTCTGAGCTACTGAAGTCCTCAACTTGTGGTTTAAAGACTTCAAGGTGCAGAGAATCCTCCAGCAAGTGACCCATGCCCCACGCTGCAGAGGAAGGCAAAAAAACCCCAGGGCCTCTGCCAATCTGCCCTGGAGGAAAATTCCTTCCCAGCCCCAAATATGGCGATCAGCTAAACCCTGAGCATCTGGGCAAGACTCACCAACCAGACACCCAGGAATGAATTCTCTGTAGTAACTCAGATCCCACCCTGTCTAGTGTCCCATCACAGGCCATTGGGCATATTTACTGCTAATAGTCAAAGATCAATTAATTGCCAAAATTAGGCTATCCCATCATAAACTTATCAAGCTTAGTCTTGAAGCCAGATATGTCTTTTGCCTCCACTGCTCCCCTTGGAAGGCTATTCCAGAACTTCACTCCTCCAATGGTTAGAAACCTTCGTCTAATTCAGGGGTCGGCAACCTTTCAGAAGTGGTATGCTGAGTCTTCATTTATTCACTCTAATTTAAGATTTTGCGAGCCAGTAATACATGTTAACGTTTTTAGAAGGTCTCTTTCTATAAGTCTATAATATATAACTAAACTATTGTTGTATGTAAAGTAAATAAGATTTTTAAAATGTTTAAGAAGCTTAATTTAAAATTAAATTAAAATGCAGAGCCCCCTGGACCGGTGGCCAGGACCCAGGCAGTGTGAGTGCCACTGAAAATCAGCTTGCGTGCCGCCTTTGGCATGTGTGCCATAGGTTGCCTACCCCTGGTCTAATTTCAAGTCTAAACTTCCTGATGGCCAGTTTATATCCATTTGTTCTTGTGTCCACATTGATACTGAGCTTAAATAATTCGTCTCCCTCCCTGGTATTTATCCCTCTGATATAGTTATAGAGAGCAATCATATCTCCCCTCAGCCTTCTTTTGGTTAGGCTAAACAAGCCAAGCTCTTTGAGTCTCCTTTCATAAGACAGGTTTTCCATTCCTCGGATCATCCTAGTAGCCCTTCTCTTTATCTGTTCCAGTTTGAATTCATCCTCCTTAAACATGGGAGACCAGAACTGCAAACAATATTCCAGATGAGGTCTCACCAGTGCCTTATATAACGGTACTAACACCTCCTTATCTCTACTGGAAATACCTCGCCTGATGCATTCCAAGACCGCATTAGCTTTTTTTCACAGCCATATCACATTGGCGGCTCATAGTCATCCTGTGATCAACCAATACTCCGAGGTCCTTCTCCTCATCTGTTACTTCCAAGTGATGCGTCCCCAGTTTATAACAAAAATTCTTGTGTAGGGGGGTGCTGGGCAGGGGTGGTGGTGTGCAGGCTACTGTGCATTTGTGGTGGAGGGTCTGTGTCAGGGGCTGCTGGGCATAGCAGTTCTGGGGGATGCTGGGCATAGGGAGTCGGGGGCTGTGTGGCATGGCATGTGCCCACCCCCGAGGGGAAGGGGCACCCTGGCAGCACAGGGCGGGGCAGGCCAGGCCAGTGTGTGTCTGGCAACTGCCAATTTGTATACAGTGCCCTTACACTGGGTTGGCCCCACCATGCTATGCCCCATTGCCCCAGGCTGTCTACTTGCTCTGGGGACTGACCTCTCCATGCCATGCTCCTTTGCCCCCACGGGGGCCCACAAATATGTTTGGGGCCGGGCCCACAAAAGGTTAACCCGGCCCTGGCTCAGGGGGGTGTTTTTTCAATCCTGAGTGAGAAAGTTGCAGCGCTGTAAAGAGCCAGTGTAGACAAGCCCTAAACAGAGAAGAAAGACAAAGTGGGAGAAGTATCAGGGGGTAGCAGTGTTAGTCTGTATCCACAAAAACAACAAGGAGTCCAGTGGCACCTTAAAGACTAACAGATTTATTTGGGCATAAGCTTTCGTGGGTAAAAAACCCACTTCTTCAGGTGAGGTGCCACCGCACTCCTTGTTAAAGTGGGAGAAGGGAAACCAGCCAAAAGAGAAACGATTTGCTTAATGGGAACAGCTCCCCCGCCCCCAGCAGCAGCAGTGCTGGGCCTAGCTCCCCCGCTCCTGCTCCCCGTCCAGCCCTAGGCAGTAGCCCCTGGGGCCTTAGGGTTTCTACTTCTATGCCGAGAGACGGCCAGTGCCAGCGCCCACGGCGGCGCGGGAACGAGGAAGGGAAAGCCGGGTACTGCAGAACGCGGCTCTGCCCGTCGTGTTCTAGCCCCTCCCAGGGGCGGGGCGTGGGCCAAGGATGCCCCGCCCCGCAGTGACGGACCCAGACTAATGGTCCCGCCCCCTTCTCCCGCCTCCTTATTCTCCTCCCCCCCGTCTGCTTTCAACCCGCTCTCGGGTGGCCCCCAGCCCCAGCTACTCTCGGCGCAGGCGCGGGAGAGGTGGGCGGCCCATACGTCACTGGCACGCGCCACCAGAGAGGGAGGACCATGAGCGCGACGGGGAGCTGGAGAAACGAAAGTGAGCGGAGCGGAGTCGGCCTGGTTCTCTCGCCGCCGCCGCCACCTGCGGGCCATGGTGCCGGCCTGAGACCCCGCCCCAGTGAGTGCCGCCTGTGACCCTTCGGCCCTGCCGCTCCCCTGCGCCCGCCGCCCGGGGGCGTTCCTGCTCCCCCAGGGGAGCTGCAGGGGGTCGGCGTTTGCCCCGGTCCCTAGGGCCTAGCTCTGCGCGGCGGCTGTGCTGTGCCTCTCCCCGTGTGCCGCGCCGCGCCTCGCCTCGCCTCCCCCCGTCGCGGGCGCGCCCGTGCTCGCCGCCTGTGTAACGCTCCCGGGTGTCTGCGGTGGAAAGAGGCTGGAGAAACAAACACCGCTGCGAATGGGACCCGCTCTGCGCTGCCCTCTGGGGACAGCCTTAGGGGGGTGTTAGGCGCCGCACTGAGAGCGGACCGCGGGCCCCCAATGAAGTGGGCCCCTTTGGGCTAATGAATCTGTCTGATGCTGCGGTCTTTTGTGAAGGGCTTTGTACATACCCCCTAATTCGGAGTAGGAGACAATTGCTGTCACGTGTGGGTCTAATTTTGCCATTGGTTACAAACCTGCAGCACCCACTGACATCGTGGGATGTCGCGAATGTGTATCTCATGGCAGAATTGTGCTCAGTTGGTTTCTGCTGACGCTATTTTAAGAGTAGTTTCAAGACCCCCCTGGCACCACCTGGGTGGATTTTTAGTCGGGATAGTTCTATGGTGCTGCCAGTCTGTTAGCTTTCAGTTCTTTATTTCCTTGGGTTTTAATCCTGTAGACTACAAACACTGATATTGTTTATTCTTCATGTTAATTATTTAACTGAGATTCCGGCAGCACTTCACCTACCCCAAAAGAACCTAGCTCTTACACTAAGTGATGTGTGTATTTTTATCCCCATGTCCCTTTCCATTCACTGGCATTTTCCCCAGCAAACGCCTCAGGCTTGTTTGAGTTCAATGGAAGATAGTCGACCCTCACTTGTTACTGCTCCTCTGGGTTACGCAGTGGTTGTTTATCTGGCAACAAACTCTTCCGTAACATAAGAACGGCCACACTGGGTCAGACCAACGGTCTATCTAGCCCAGTATCCTGTCTTTTGACAGTGGCCAATGCCAGGTGCCCCAGAGGCAACGAACAGAACAGGTAATCAAGTGATCCATTCCGTGTCTTTCATTCCCAGCTTCTGGCAAACAGAGGATAGGGACACCATCCCTGCCCATCCTGGCTAATAGCCATTGATGGATGTATCCTCCATGAATTTATCTAGTTGTTTTTTGAACCCTGTTATAGTCTTGGCCTTCACAACATCCTTTGGCAAGGAGTTCCACAGGTTGACTGTGCATTGTGTGAAGAAATACTTCCTTTTGTTTGTTTTTAAACCTGCTGCCTATTAATTTCATTTGGTGACTCCTAGTTCTTTTGTTATGAGAAGGAGTAAATAACACTTCCTTATTTACTTTCTGCACACCAGCTGTGATTTTATAGGCCGTAATCATATCCCCCCTTAGTAGTCTCTTTTCCAAGCTGAAAAGTCCCAGTCTTATTAATCTCTCCTCATACGGAAGCCATTCCATACCCCTAATAATTTTTGTTGCCCTTTTCTGAACCTTTTCCAATTCTAATATATCTTTTTTTCGAGATGGGGCAACCACATCTGCTTGCAGTATTGAAGATGTGGGCGTACCATGGATTTATATAGAGGCAATATGATATTTTCTGCCTTATTACCTATCCCTTTCTTAATGATGCCCAACATTCTGTTTGCCCTTTTTGACTGGCGCTGCACATTGAGTGGATGTTTTCAGAGAACTATCCACAATGACTCCAAGATCTCTTTCTTGAGTGGTAACAGCTAATTTAGACCCCATCATTTTATATGTATAGTTGAGATTGTTTTCCAATATGCATTACTTTACATTTATCAACATTGAATTTCGTCTGCCATTTTGTTGCCCAGTCACCCAGTTTTGAGAGATCCTTTTGTGGCTCTTCGCATTCTGCTTGGGACTTAACTATCTTGAGTAGTTTTGTATCATCTGCAAATTTTGTCACCTCACTGTGTAACCCTTTTTCCAGATCATTTATGAATATGTTGCATAGGACTGGTTCCAGTACAGACCCCTGGGGAACACCACTATTTACCTTACTCCATTCTGAAAACTGATCATTTATTCCTACCCTTTGTTTCCTATCTTTTAACCAGTTAGCAATCCATGAGGACCTTCCTTCTTATCCCATGACAGCTTACTTTACCTAAGAGCCTTTGGTGAGGGATCTTGTCAAAGGCTTTCTGAAAATCTAGGTACGCTATATCCACTGAATCCCCCCTTGTCCACATGCTTGTTGACCCCCTCAAGAATTCTAGTAGACTGGTGAGGCATGATTTCCCTTTACAAAAACCATGTTGACTTCCCCAACAAATTATGTTCATCTATGTGTCTGACAATTTTGTTCTTTACTATAGTTTCAACCAGTTTGCCTGGTATTGAAGTCAGGTTTACTGGCCTGTAATTGCCAGATCACATCTGGAACCCTTTTTAAAAATTGGTATCGCATTAGCTATCCTCCAGTCATTTGGTACAGAAGCTGATTTAAATGATGGGTTACAGACTACAGTTAGTAGTTATGCAATTTCACATTTGAGTTCCTTCAGGACTCTTGGGTGAATACCATCTGGTCATGGTAACTTATTACTGTTTAGTTTATCAATTTGTTCCGAAACTTCCTCTAATGACACCTCAATCTGGGGCAGTTCCTCAGATTTGTCACCTAAAAAGAATGGCTCAGGTTTGGGAATCTCTCTCACATCCTCAGCTGTGAAGACTGAAGCAAAGAATTAATTTAGTTTCTTCACAATGCCCTTATCCTTGAGTGCTCCTTTAGCATCTCGATCGTCCAGTGGCCCCACTGGTGGTTTAGCAGGCTTCCTGCTTCTGGTGTACTTACAATTTTTTTTTTTTTTTTTTTTTTGGCTATTACTTTTTGAGTCTTTGGCTAGCTGTTCTTCAAATTCTTTTTTGGCCTTCCTAATTATATTTTTTCACTTTCTATTTTCCTCACTAGGATTTAACTTCTAGTTTTTTAAAGGATGCCTTTTTGCCTCTCACTGCTTCTTTTACTTTGTTTAGCCACAGTGGCACTTTTTTGGTTCTCTGACTGTTTTTTTTAATTTGGAGTATACATTTACATTGAACCTCTATTATGGTGTCTTTAAAAAGTTTCCATGCAGCTTGCAGGGATTTCACTTTTTGCACTGTGCCTTTTAATTTCTCTTTAACTTCCTCATTTTTGTGTAGCCCTCCTTTCTGAAATGAAATGCTACAGTGTTGCGCTGCTGTAGTGTTTTCCCTGCCACAGGGATGTTAAATTTAATTATATTATGGTCACTATTGCCAGGCGGTCCAGCTATATTCACCTCTTGGACCACGACCTGTGCTTCACTTAGGACTAAATCAAGAAATGCCTCTCCTCTTGTGGGTTCCAGGACTAGCTGCTCCAAGAAGCAGTCATTTAAGGTGTCAAGAAACTTTATCTGCATCCCATCCTGAGGTGACATGTACCCAGTCAATATGGAGATAGTTGAAATCCCCCATTATTATTGAGTTTTATTTTAATAGCCTCTTTAAATATCCCTGAGCATTTCACATTCACTATCACCATACTGGTCAGGTGGTTTGGTAATATATCCCTACTGCTATATTCTTATTATTAGAGCATGGAATTACTATCCATAGAGATTCTATGGTACAGTTTGGTTCATTTAAGATTTTTTACTTCATTTGATTCTATGCTTTTTCACATATAGTGCCACTCCCGCACCAGCACGACTTGTTCTGTCCTTCTGATATATTTTGTACCCTGGTATTACCGTGTCCCACTGATTTTCCTCATTCCACCAAGTTTCTATGATGCCTATCATATCAATATTCTCATTTAATACAAGGCACTCTAGTTCACCCATCTTATTACACCTCTACCCCACTATAACGCGGTCGTGGGGAGCCAAAAATCCCTACCGCATTATAGCTGAAACCCCGTTATATTTGGGTAGGGGCGGCAGGGCTCCAGCAGTGATTTAAAGGGCCCGGGGCTCCCCGCAGCAGCCGGAGCCCCGGACCCTTTAAAGCGCCGCCGGAGTCCCGCTGCTACTGCACTATACGCGAACCCGTGTTATATCGGGTCGTGTTATAGCGGGGTAGAGGTGTATTTAGACTTTTTAGCATTGGTATATAAGCACTTGTCACTTTTTAACTGTCTGCCATTACATGATGTAATTGAATTGGACTTTTTTTCATTTGACTGTTTCTCATCAGATCCTACCTGTATTTTATCATCTTCCATCCTCTTCTCCTTTCTAAGACATAGAGAATCTCCATTAATAGATCCTCCCCGAAGGGATGTCGCTGTCCAAACCACGTGCTCCTCCACACCTGTCGACTTTCCCCCAGCCCTTAGTTTAAATATTGCTCTACAACCTTTTTAATTTTAAGTGCCAGCAATCTAGTTCCATTTTGGTTTAGGTGGAGCCTATCCTTCCTGTATAGGCTCCCCCTTTCTCAAAAGTTTCCCCAGCTCCTAATAAATCTAAACCCCTCCTCCCTCCACCTTCATCTCATCCATGCATTGAGACCTTGTAGTTCTGCCAGTCTAACGGCCCTGTGCGTGGAACTGGAAGCATTTCAGAGAATGCTAACATGGAGGTCCTGGACGTCAATCTCTTACCTAGCAGCCTAAATTTGGCCTCCAGGATCTCTCTCCTATCCTTCCCTATGTCACTGGTACCTACATGTACCACAACCACCGGCTCCTCCCTAGCACTACACTTAAGTCTATCTAGATGACTCAAGAGATCTGCAACCTTTGCACTAGACAGGCAAGTCACCATGCGGTTCTCCCGGTCATCGCAAACCCAGCTATCTATGTTTCTAATGATGAAATCCCCCACAACTATTGCCTGTCTCTAATAACTGGAGTTTCCTCCTCTGGAGAGGTATCCTCCGTGTGAGAGGATACCATGACATCATCTGGAAGGAGGGTCCCAACTAATGTAGTGTAATGGGAAAGACACTTCCGTATGCATCCTTATTTACAGCTTTGCTATAAAAAGGGTAGGAAAACTAACTTTAAAAAAAAAAAAAAATCAGTGTTTGCAGGATCAAGTTTCAGAATGTTCAGTATCCTTCAGAAGAAGTTGGCTCCTTTATGCAGCTTTTCAGAGGAAACTGAAAACACCCATTGACCTGATCTTGTATTCCCTCAATTATTTACTGCTAGTGCAGAATGAATCTCTAACATGCACTGTTAAAAAGCCCTTTTGGAGCCAAATCAAATGTCTGAGTTTCCAAGTGTGGGGAGACCTCTCATCGGTTACTCTCTCGTCTCCTGGTTGGCGAGTTTAACATATAGTTGTTGACCAATTTAATCCACAGTAGGGAAAGCTGCTGGGTGTCCTGGTTCCGTGTTTTTGGACTAACAGGTTTGGATGGCTTCCAGGGAAAAGCAACCACTTTTATCTAGGACAGGTTTTGGAGGCAAAGCATACTGCCCAAATAGTATGAAAAACCATGTACTCTGCTGGGCCGCAGCAACAACAGAGACCTTGTCCCAGCATCAAGGTGTAGGAGGAAGTGAACTTGCTGGAGGCTTACTCTTTGATCTCTTCTTGCAGTAAAAATGAAGAGACGAGCAGAGCCCGAATTTAACAGCAACCAGAAGCAGAAAAAGAGAGCGGAAGATCTGGGACTGAACCTCAGTTCCACTTCCGATGACGAACCTCCATGTAGTAATCATGCAACTCAAGGTAAGATCAGTAGTAGTACGGGCATCAGAGTTGTAAGGAAATGACTTTGTAGGAAAGGCTGCTTTTCTCTTCAGGGATTTAATTAATCAGCTGGATTGGATGCAAGTATTCTGGATCCCAGTTCAGTGCCTTAACCCCATCCTTCCTCTCTAGAAGGAAGGACTACATAGTTTCTGTCCCCAAACTGGGTGGGGAGCGGGGGAGAAGACAGATTTTTTTTTCTCCTTCATAATCTTATCTGGACACTCTTTACCGCCATCTGAAATAACAATGAATCATATAACCTTTGTTTTTGTCCCTTGTATCTACTTTTTTCTTTTTTTCTTTTGTACATTAGAAAGATTGAGAGTGTTATGGATGGGCTTACCTGGAGGACCTTCTGAATTTCTCAAAAGATGCATATTGTGAGCTCATGCACCTTAATTGAAGGGGCAGTGTGCTGAATCCAAATGCATCCATTCTCTGTAGTGTTAATTAGTCACTGAATTTGAATAACATTAACAGAGTTTTTAAAAGCGGTTACATTTCCATTCTTCTCTCCACTGCTGTGACTTTCATTCTCTTGGCTCTTCTGATGACCTCTTGTTTCACTTGTTCTTCAGTCACTGCCTGGATTTCTAACATTAAAAAACAGGCCTAAAATATCTAAACACCCTGCCCCCCTCACCACCTCCATATCTATCTGTCCATTAGGAAGAAGCAGAAAAGGTATAGGTGTCACATTTAGGCTCTTGGGAAGCTGCCAGTATAGCCTTCAGTTTGGTACACCTCAGGCATCTCTGTGTGCCCACAGTAGGCTCTGCCACATTGATTGCAGATGACTGTGATTGAATTTAGTGTGAACTCTTACTGTTTTACATTGATACGTTTATTTTGTATTTGACCACTGGATTAACTCCTTCTCCCAAACCCAATGTATTTGCTTTAAAACCCAACCTTCATGTTGGTCAAATACTTTCTTAAAAATAAGATTGCTATTAAAGCTGGTTTAATGATTCACCATTTGGCTATAACTCAAATGAAATTTAGTAACTTATTAATTGGTACCTGGATAGCATTAACCACAGTGGTGCCCAGCAGTTCTGCTTACGCTGAATGGCTGATTGCAAAGTTGTGCAAAAGTGTTAAATGAGTGACTTCCATTGACTGAGATGGGAGTTGTGGCTGATGTCTTCTCTACTTTGAAAACATTGGGCCTCAGGCAGTATTCCAGCTCAATATGGGAGAAGAAGGCAGCTTTGTGCCCTGCAGTGCAGAAACCTTCCTAGCTGCCAATGGCTGTAGGCGTGGTAGCTACTAGACTGCCAGCCTGGCTTATAAATGCCACTTGTGGGGTCTCTTTAACTGGGATGTGGCAGTAGTGACACTTGGCACGCAGTCTCTGGTCTTTAGTCTTGCTCAATGTTCCCAGCCAATGAAAAGAGTTATTGAGTGGTCACTAAAAATATTCTACAAAACCCTGACAATCTGATGTCTCTGAAAGAGCTGTTCCTCCTCACTGGAAAGGGAGTGTTGGTGCCAAGGACCCTTGGGGCCAGGGTGGATTAAGCCACAATTTAAATAATCCGTTTTAATCAACTTTTCCATTTGTACTTCCTTTATTTTCTAAAGAAAGGTGCATTCTTACGTGTTGATATAGCCATTAAAACATGTTGATTTACAACTACATAGAGCCTTTATGCTAGATTTGGTACATACACCTCTACCCCGGTATAACGCTGTCCTCGGGAGCCAAAAAAAATCTTACTGCGTTGTAGGTGAAACCGCGTTATATCAAACTTGCTTTGATCCGCCTGAGTGTGCAGCTCCCCCCCCCCCCCCCCCCCGAGCGCTTCTTTACCACGTTATAGCCAAATTCATGTTATATCGGGGTAGAGGTGTATTTTTTTCTACGTAGGAGGGTACAATATAACTATATACATTTATTTAAGCAATTATATAGCTTAATAGTTTTAGATTCTTAACTGTATATTGTTAGTATGTTCAGAAAATTGTGAGTGGTATTGCTTATTTATGACTTAGTTTTGCTCATGGTTTGTGTCAAGCTGCAAAATAAATATATATGTGAATGACAAAGTAGATCATGCTAGTGAGGGGAGTAGCACTAAATGTGAAAGAAAGCATAGTCAAATTTAGTAAATATCTTAAATGACTCAAACTGTACCATAGAATCTCTATGGATGAAAATTCCAGACTTGAATAATAGCAGTAGGAATATACTACCGACAACCTGACCAGAATGGTGACTGATTGTGAAATGCTCAGGGAGATCAGAGAGGCTACAGAAACAGAAAACCCACTAATATTGGGAGATTTCAGCTATTCCCCCCCCCCCCCCCCCATTGACTAGGTATGTCACCTCAAGACGAGATGCAGAGATAAAGTATCTAGGCACTGTTAATATCTGCTTCTTGGAGCAGCTGTTCCTGGAACCCACAAGGGGAGAGGCAAGCTCCTGAAAGGAGCAGAGGATCTGGTACAAAGGTGAATATAACTGCATAGTGACCATAATGTAATTAAATTTAACATCCTTGTAGGGGGGAGATACCAAAGAAAGCCACCACAGTGGCATTTAACTTCAAAAAGGGAAACTACACACATTAGGAGTCTAGTTAAATAGAAATTAAAAGGAACAGTCAGAAGAGTGAAATGCCTGCAAGCTGCATGGAAACTACTTAAAAACACTAAAATTTAGTTTGAGCCTCTATTAATACCCCAAATAAAAACAAATAAACAGTAAGAGGACCAAAAAAAGTCACCATGGCTAAACAGAGTAAAAAAGGCAGTTAGAAAGTAAAAGACATCCTTTAAAAATTGGAAGTCAGTCCTACTGAGGAAAATAGAAAGGAGCACAAATTCTAGCAAGGCAAGTGTAAAAGTATTCTGAGACAGGCCAAAAAAGAATTTGAAGACCAACTAGCAAAAGACATTCCAACAGCAATTTTTTTTTTTATTTTTTTTTTAAAGTACATCAGAAGCAGGATGCTGGCCAAATAACCAGTGAGCCAGTGGATGATTGAGGTGCAGAGAAACTAAATGCCTCAGTCTTCACTGCAGAGGATGTGAGGGAGATTTCCACACCTGAGCCATTCTTTTTAGATGACAGATCAGAGGATCTGCCCCAGATTGAGGTGTCGATAGAGGAGGTTTTGGAACAAATGTATAAATTAAAGAATAATAGGTCACCAGGACCAGATGCTATTCACCCAAGAGTTCTGAAGGAGTTCAAATATGAAATTGCGGAACTCCGAATTGTGGTATGTAACCTATTGCATAAATCAGCCCCTGTAGCAGATGACTGGAGGATAACTAATGTAATGCTGATTTTTTTGAAAAAGGCACCAGTGGTGATCATGGCAATTACAGGCTGGTAAGCATAACTTCAGTACCAGGAAAACTGGTTGAAACTATAGTAAAGAACAGAATGATCAGAGAGACAGATGAACACCATATATTGGAGAAGAGTCAACACAGCTTTTGAAAAAGGAAATCATGCCTTCCCAATCTATTGGAATTCTTTGAGGGTGTGAACAAGCTTGTAGACGAGGGTTATCCGTTAGCTATAGTGTACTTGGACTTCCAGAAAGCCTTTGACAAGGTCCCACACCTAAGGTGTCTTAAGCAAAGTAAGCAGTCATGGGATAATGGTCAGTCCTCATAGAGGAGTGAGGTAAATAGTAGGGTCCCCCAAGGATCTGGAAATCCTGTGGAAAAGGGGATAAACAGTGAAATGACAAATTTGCCGATGATACAAAATTACTCAAGATAGTTAAGTCCAAAGCTAACTGTGAAGAGTTAGAAAGGGATCTCTCAAAACTGGGTGACTGGGCAGCAAAATAGCAGATGAAATTCAGTGTTGAGAAGTGCAAAGTAATGCACATTGGAAAACATAGACTCCATCATTTTGTATGTGTATTTGAGATTAACGTAGCTGTTACCACTCTAGAAAGAGATCTTGTCGTCCTGGATAATTCTCTGAAAATATCCACTTGGTGTGCAGCGGCTGTCAAAAAAAGCTAACTGTGTTAGGAACTATTAGGAAAGGGATGGATAATAAACTACAAAAAAAAAATATCATAACTCCCCTGTATAAATCCATGGTACGCCCACAGCTTAAATACTGCGTGTAGTTCTGGTCATCCCATCTCAAAATAGATATATTAGAATTGGAAAAGGTACAGAGAAGGGCAACAAAAATGATTAGGGGTATGGAACAGTTTCCATATGAGGAGAGATTAAAAAGACTGGGTCTGTTCAGCTTGGAAAAGAGATGAGACTAACGGGGTGTGTGATAGAGGTCTATAAATCTTGAATGGTGTGGAGAAAGTGAATAAGGAAGTGTTATTTACCCCTTCACCTAACACAAGAACAGGGGTCACCCAATGAAATTAATAGGCAGCAGGTTTAAAACCAACATAAGGCAATACTTCTTCACCCAATGCACAATCAACCTGTGGAACTCGTTGCCAGGGAATGTTGTGAAGACCAAAAGTATAAGTGGATTAAAAAAAGAATTAGATAAATTCATGGAGGCTAGGTCCATCAATGGCTATTAGCCAAGATGGTCGGGGATGTAACCCCATGCTCTGGGTGTCCCTAAACCCCTGACTGCCAAAAGCTGGGACAGGACAATAAGGGGTGAATCACTCAATAAGTGCCCTCATCTATCTGTCTGTCTTCCCTTTGAAGCATCTGGCACTGTTCACTGTCAGAAGACAAGGTACTGGGCTGGATGGACCATTGGTCTGACCCAGTATGGCCGTTCTTATGCATTAGGATGATAACTGGTATTTATTTATGTGCACAAAACAGCATATAACATTTATTTTTATTAAACACATGTTTTGGCTACATAAACTTCTCTTATCAAAACATGTTTCACATTTATAACTAAATCATTTATTAAACAGAGAGATTAACTGTAGTCATTGAATTAAACTGATTATTTCAGGTCAGCCTGGGGAAATTTTCCAAATATACGTAAGTGAAAGTGACAAGCGCTTAAGTGCCTACTCACCTAAGTCTCTCTTGAAAATGAGACAGTCTCCTAAGTTACTTGGACTGACCTATTGTGCCATATTTATAAAGCTTGAACGCAAAAGTTAGATGTTTTTCCCCTGATTCTTTCTTTAGAAAAGCAGCCTTTAACTCAAAGTTTTTGATAGAAGCTCATGGATGCAGCATATTTTTTTTTTATTCAGATATTTTAAGATGATATAAGTTTAGGCCTTAACATATTTTGTATTAAATTCAGATTTAAAAAACAGGGGATACTGACGGGTGTCAGCATTTGGAGCAGGAGGCCCAAGCAGAGGGTTGCATTTTTGGGGTTCCCACAGAGCCCTCTGGTGGGGTGATATCAGTTGGATGATGCCCAACAGAACCCTATGGGAGGAAGGTAGTTGGGAGGCTTGCTACCACTGGTGTTCAGGCCGGCCGGGGCCTTCTTGCTCTTTAGCCCATTGCTCCCTGTTTTTGGGTGAGATGGGGTCTTTGGAGGTTTGCACTGGGGTAGCTCCATCAGTCTAATTACACTAATTAATGCTGACTGGGCCAGAGAGATTTTGTGAGCAGGTATTTGAGAAAGAGCTGGAGCCCTTTACACGGACCTACTCCCAGCAAGCGGGTAGAGTTTGGTTTCCAGTGTAACAGAGGTTTCATGTAAAAAGTTTTATTTTGTTCTTGTTTTTTTATTATTGATAAATCCTGGTATCTGCCTTCCTGGAATCCAGAGTGCTGGGCTGGTATTTCACTCTAGGTCTCCAGCGTGCCTCACTGAGCCACTTGGTGAATGTCGAGTAGCTACTCTTACGAGGGAAAAGGCAGAGGCTGTGCATCTGCTCCAGGAGGGAGCTTTGTGCACCAGCTCTCCCCCATAATCTCATTCAGTAACAGTCCCACTGCCCTGGTAACACTACCTCCACGGGGTTAGGCAGCTGCCCATTCCTTGTTGTCATGGAAGATTCTGCCATATGGGGTCTCCCCAGTATCGCTGAAATTCAGACCACATTCCGACAGCATTTCAGTGTACTGCTCAATTATAGGGAGAAGATGTGCTATATACAAGGCTACAGTACATCTAAACTTACATATGCAAGGTAAAGAATTAGGTCCTACCTATATGCAGTAAGATAAGGATAATTAAATATATTGGTTCAGGGCATAAGTGGATTATCATTGTGGTCAAGAATGACTCCCACCTTCCCTATTGGTATTATCTGGTACGGTAAATCTACATATCTAAAACATTTTATACTAATCAGAAAAGAATGTGAATTGGTGTTTCTCACAAATGTAAATATCCGCTTGTTGTCAAGTGGCAGCCCCTGAGGTGAGGGGGGTTGGCTTTCACCTTCTTTATGGTGAAATGAGGTAGCAAGACAGCTGGTATTTTGTCTTGAGAGTCGTATCTGAAGTCTGCATCTCCCCACAGCCAGTCTGAGCTATTGAAGCAGACTCTCCACTATCCCCTAGCCTGCTGGGATGTGAATTTGGAATCCCAGTATACAGCTTCCCCTCTGATTAGTGAAACAAACGCTTGTTAATTTCTCCCTTCTGTTTCATTTTCAGAGTCTTCCAGTAGCGGCAGTGGGTCTGACAGTGAGAGCGATGAGAGGCGACCAGTCTTCGGCTCTGGCAGCAATGAGTTCAAAGCAGACTCTCTTGTGGAGGGCACCTCCTCCCGCTACTCCATGTATAACAGCGTCTCCCAAAAGCTCATGGTAGGTCAAGGTCACTTTCGAGCATGCTGCTAAAACCAGATGAGCAGCTGAGAGCAAAATTGAGTCCGTTCTGCTGAGAGAGATGCCCCTGGCATTCACCATTGTACCTTTCAAGTCCAGGATTTATGCAGAGAGCTGTTCTGTCTGCACCAATCACAGCCAGTGATGACTGTGACCCTGGGCAGATCAGATGCTAATTACAAGGCTAGAACCATGGTGAATTTCATCTTTCTTAGTAGCAAGGGAGACCTCAGTCCAACTAACTACATGTTCCATTCCAATCCAAGTCAGCCTTGCCGTACACTCCTTCTGTACAGAAACTTATTCCTGGTAGCCCCAGGCAGCAGAATTTCAAATTGGTTCACGGCTCAGCAAATCTTTGAAATAGATTTAAATGTAAATGCATCTGTGAGCTTGAGGTGCTGGAGTCCTACATCGTTTGTAAAACTCGATGAAGATCTGTTTTATATCACCGTTTCCAAATTGGGGATCTTTCCACTGAGGCAACTGGAGAAGCTTTTAATAAAGTGTCATGCAGGCTTTACTTTGCCATAACTTCAGAGCGGGCATTCCAAATATTACTAAAAATAATCTTTCCTTCATGTAGCAAGGGACATGAAAGTTGTGATACCCCTTTGTGACATGGGAATAGCACAGTTACAACTGGCACAGCCAGCGGAGCAGCTGGTGCCTAGTGACCTCACCTGGGAGAGCACAGTGGGTTCAATGTGAGTTCTGACTACAGTGGTGTGCGTGCACACAGAGAGTTTGGCCACCAAATAAGGGATTTTGCAAATTAAGTCCACTTTGGCCACCAACAGTGGCAAATCCAACGTCTGGCTTTCTGAGTATACTTCACTAACTAGCCCTGTATGTGTTGGAGAAAAGACTGCTAACTCGATCTTCTAGGGTGTGGCATTTCTCAATGAAGTGCTCATGCCATACAATATTAACCACTTATCTTGAGGCTGCGCTGCACTTCTCGAGCCTTGTCCCCCAGATGCCTGCCTAACTTGTATCTCCAATAGTTGCCTACATGATGCATGTTTCTTCCAGCCTGTGCTGCTCTGTAGCATTGTGACAGGGTGGTCTGAGGGCCTGGAAGTTGGAACAAAGCCCAAAAGACGCAGTGGGAAGACCTTTGCTCGGCTACTGACTGCCCAGGAAAGAAAGATGGTCAGAGGAAGAGCTAGCTGGAGTCATTGGAGCAGCAACTGGAGGTAGGGCCTGACCCCAGGCATGGACCAGGGCCTGGATGGCAGGGCCCCAAGTGGAGGATGAGTGGTCTTTGAAGTCCCCAGTTGCAGACATTAAATCATTGAAAGGACTGCAAGGGGACTCACCCGAAGAGATGGGGATATTAAGATGGTTAGCTGTCTAGCAGATGGGGACTGAACAGTGACTAACAGCAGAGTTCAGAAAACGCCAAGAAGAGCAACACAAATAGGAGGATCAGCAGTGGGCTGAGATGACCCGCCTGACCCCAGGATGGGGGAATCCAGAAATGAGACCATTAATACCAGAAATGATATGGAGGCATGTCTCTTGACATTCAAAAGGGTAACTCGGACCTGCAGATGGCCACAAGATCCTCTAGCTTACCCCATATCTCACTGGAAAGGCTCAACAAGCCTAGTGGACTGGAGAGCCAAGAAGCCTAGGACTACAGAAGGGTTACGGAAACCCTGTTGAGATGGTATAATCCAAAGATCTAGCAACAGAGGTCCTAGTCCTTCTGATATAGAAATTCTGAAGACCCTCGAGAAGCTAGTAACCATCTGAAGGAATTATTTAAAAAATGGATTAAATCCAGAAACATTGCACCATGGCTCAAATGACTGAGATACTTGTCCTGGCACAGTTTCTATCCAACCTGCTAGGTGATCTTCAGAGCTGAGTGGAGGAGCATAGACCAGAGACCCTGGGGAACTCTGTGTCCTAATGTCAGGATTTTGTCTCTGCAAGGCAGAAGCAGGAACAATGTTGAATCTGGTTAAGAACAAATCCCATCATTACTTGTGAGGAGAACATTGTGGGATGGGAGACCCAAAAAGAAAATTGCTACCGATATGACAAACTGTGGCACCTGAGGAGGTTTTTTTTTTTTTTTTCCAGGGCTAAGACCTGCTCCTGGGGAAAATTTGTTAACTTTTCCATGTTGGGTGGGGGAGACCTTCACTTGGAAACTAGTAGTACTAAAAGGAAGGTTAGTAAAAATGTTGGTGGATTCAAGAAGTCACCAGCCCCTGGTTCAAGAACATGTGTTGAAACATACACAGCCAATAAACTCAATAACAGTTAGGTGTGTCCATGGAGATACTAAAGCATGTTCCCTGGCAACAGTTAAGCTCCAAGTAGATGGACAAGATACAGTATTCCTCTGAGAACGGGCATGGCTGAAAAATTCCCTTTCCCAGTAGTATTGGGGAAAGATCTTCCTCATTTCACTAACTTTATTAAAGGAGGCTGATATTATGACTGTTACCACGTGAAGTCAGGCTCAGTTTGGAAAACGTTTTAAGGAAGAAGAGGACGAGGATCTTTTTTCAGATATTTTTGAAGGAGAGGGGAAAGACTCACCCTACCATGGGAGAAAGGAAGAGGGCTAAGGGCTGCAAGTATCCATATTGACAATATGGAAAAAATATGGATATTGCTAAATATCAGCAAGAGGATAATGCCCTCAAACCTTTCTATAAAGGACTAGGTGAGAAGAATGTTGGTCAAACTAAAATCCCTTACAGTATAGTGCAGAATGGTATATTGTATGGATAGGTGAGCATCCTAAGACTGAAAAGTGGGTGGAAACAGCTGGTAGTTGCCAAGGTTTTAGGCAGGGGCTTGTGAAGATGGCTCATCAAGTTCCTTAAGCGGGCATAGGGGGAGGGACAAGATATTAGCCTCAATTTTACAAAGATTTTTCTGGCCCAGTGTTCCTGAAGAAGTAGCTGAATGGTGTCAGTTCTACCCTGAATGTCAGATGGTGGCACCAGAAACAATTAAAGACATCTATTGATTGAGTTCTACTGTACACATACAATTTGAAAGGATTGTAATGGATATTGTGGACCCATTAGAATGGAGTATCCAGGGGAACAGATACATTTTAGTTATTTGAC
This sequence comes from Emys orbicularis, assembly GCF_028017835.1. Taxonomy (NCBI): domain Eukaryota; kingdom Metazoa; phylum Chordata; order Testudines; family Emydidae; genus Emys; species Emys orbicularis. The sequence continues at coordinate 152,054,924 of NC_088685.1, forward strand.
TATATAACCCGATATCCTGAGGCATTCCATTTACACAGTGCTACTGCCAAGAGAATTGCAGAGTTGCTGGTCACCATGTTTACTAGGGTGGTGTGACAGTTTCTTGGGGTGCCCAGGACTGAGTCTTGCTGGTGCTAAACTGGGTGTCCTGATCCGCCAGTCTTAGCCACCCAACAGACTCCTCAGAATCTTGCAAGCCCTCACTTCCCCTTGCAGGTTAGCAATAGGTGCATTCCAATCCCTGAGCCCCTCTGAAAGCATCCCCCTGTAGTATCCACTCCTTAACCAATGGACGCTCACAGAAATTGCCAAGTAAGTTGTTCCTAAAAGTGATGGTGTACACACACTGCTTGACTAGTAAAACTCACAATCAGGTCCTTTATAACATCACAGCACTGAAATATATTTATTGTGAATCAATCATAAGTTTGTGATCAAAGGTTAAGTTTTGAAAGATAGTGAGTGAAGATAAGTGGAAACAGAAAGGATTACACATATAACATAAAATGCAATCCTACATCTATACTTATTAATGGTTAGCTTTCCTATTTAATAAAATTTCCTATTTAATAAAATGGATTCCTATTTAATGAAGATTTTTCTCCCAAGGATTCAGTCTTTCACAGTGCTGCTGGTTTTCAGTCAAAACCAGGATCCAAGTTTTCATGAATACCCTGTCCCCTTCAAGTGATTTCCTCAATAAATGGACACCCCAAATGGCTTTCTTTTCCCCAGGTAGAGGCCCGTAAGCATTTGAAATGTCCTCGTTGTTTGGTCCCTGGTGTGCTGACCCCATGTCAACTTCGCATCCTCATGTTAACTTGACATGCAAATGTAGCTCCCACTGTGTTTAGTTTATAATGTTTAATTCACATCAGAGGACAGGGATAGGTGAACAGATATGCTTTGCCTGGTAGAAAATCTGTTGGTCAACTCTGCCTTGTTACATAGTTCAAAACGTCTTTTCAGTAGGTGCACATAAGTCTTTAAATGTCATCTGGACATGCGTATCACGGTGATATTAATGACCAGTGTGACACCAGCTTTTGTTTGATATTGGTCAAGGCACAGCTCTTTCCTGGTATTTATCCATAAGTAGTATTAGGTATAGTGAGTTTCAGGTCCGTTAGGAATTGCTGACACTAAGGCTATGTCTACACTAGAGATCTTACAGAAGCACAGCTGTACTGCAGCAGCTGCGCTACTGTAAGGTCTCCTGTGTAGCCACTCAATGCCAACGGAAGAGAGCTCTCCTGTTGGCATAATTAAACCACCCCCAACGAACGGTGGTAGACGCTCTCCCGCCGACATAGTGCTGGCCATACTGGTGCTTCTGTTGGTGCAACTTATGTCACTCAGGGTGTTTTTTCCCCGCACCTCTCAGCGACATAAGTTTTACTGACAAAAGAGCTAGTGTAGACATAGCCTAAATAGTGAACCCTTTGCCAGCTGCCAGTGAGTGGTTCTTAGGGTCACAGATGGGAATCCCAAGAGAGATCCAGATGGATCAGAGAGCTAATTTCCAGGCATCCCTGATAAGAATTATACCAACTCTTGAGCATTAAACCCATCCAGATGACCCCTTATTATTCCCAGATGGATAGCCTAGTGGAAAGGATTATTCAATCCCTTAAAAATATGTTGAAAAGATACACAGTCAGAACCTAGACAGTGGGATACAGTGTTTCTTTATCTCTTATTTTCATATTGAGAAGTCCCACAAGCTCAGTTTGATTTGTTGTACGGCCACCAGCCCTTGTGGTCCATTAGACCTGATCGAAGAAAGTTGGGAGAGACAAATGGTTGGTTCCTCCAGTGTTGTTACTTATGTTATAAATGTGCGGAACATACTTGCAGAACACTTCCACTAGCTAAAGAACAGTTAGAGAATGCCCAAGCTAGGCCCGGGAACAACAGCATAGGGTGGGGAGTAAAGTTCTGTTGTTACCGAAAGTAAGCTGTTAGCTAAATGGCAAGGCCCATTTATAATATTAAGACAAAACCGGTGGATTATGACATCAAACTCACAGAAAAGAGAGACATTTGTTAAATGTGTTAAACTCTGGATTTAAAGAAAAACTAAGAATTTAACATCAGTTATCCTCCCTGAATTACATAATGTAATTATGACAGATTAAAAAAGACAGGAGACCTTCCCATGAAGCAATGAATTAATTGCTGAACATGCAGATTAGAACTGGTGTATCAATAAATTCCAGCACATAGTTTCTGCTGTGTCAGGAAAAAATGATGTGATTCAGTATGTAATTGGCAGGGAAGGGCATGCTCCTCTCCCCAGAAGATCATGTCAGATTCCAGAACATCTTGAAACTTAAAGTGGCGGAGGAAATAAAGCAAATGTTAGCTCTGTGAATAATTGAGCCATCAAGCAGCCCTGGGTGCTCTCCAGTAGTGATAGTTAAAAAACAAACCAACCAACCAACCTGGGGAAAGCCACTTCTGTATAGATTTCAGAAAACTGAATGCCATTTCAAAATTTGATAATTCCCCTCTGCCCTGGATAGAGGATTTGTTGGATTTATTAGTCAGTGCTAAATACAGTACCTTGGATTTAGCCTCAGGTTATTGACAAGTTCCCCTGGAGAAGGAGTCCAAGTGTAAAACTGCCTTTACCATGTCTCAGGGACTATATCGGTTTAAGATAAAGTGCTTAGAGTAGACAGACAGCAGCGTAAGAGCCTTTCTCTGTGCATCCAGTTCTGTTTAGTCCTTTTTCTCTAGGGCTCATAAGTGCTATGTTAATACAAATAATAAATATCTGACCCTCATCACCATGGTATCTGAGCGCCACAATCGTTAAAGGATTTTATCCTCCCAACACCCCTGAGGAAGGGAAGTTCTGTTTCCGTTTTACATGTGGGAAACTTAGGCCATGTGACTTACCAAAGGTGTCATAGGAAGTCTGTGGCTGAGCCAGGAATCAAATCCAACTCTCCTGCATCCCAGTCCGGTGCTGTAACCACTAACTGTCCTTTCTGCTACCCTGAGAGTCTCTCACGCACCTACCACAGATACGGGCATTTGGGAAGATTAATTTTTTACACTGTTGGGAATAAAGATTTGATGGTGTCTGTCAAAGTGTTTGCCAAAGCGAGAGTAATAATTTTGTAATAGCAGGAAACCAAAAACCCTTCGGTACTAAATCTTTGTTCAGAATTCAATGGCCGTAGAAGTGAATATGTAACTGATTCAGTAGTTGTCAGAGTTGACCAGTGTGTTTCTTAGGAATTCATTGCCAGATAGAATAGACAGTAGAACGGCTGCCCATGGAGATACATGCTGCCCATCTGATGTGTTTAACTTCCCCTCTCGGAAAGGCTGGTAGTTAACAATGGAAATGACTTTTGCTGGTTTTTAGATGGAGGGAGAAATAGACAATTTAGTGATTAAAACTGACTCCTCCTAAGCCCATGTTTTAAGTGTGTGTGTGCGTGCCCCCTCTACTGAATAGAACGAAACCTGACCATGTAGGTTCTTTTCATGGTCTAGTGGCTGAGACCTACAAAGAGAAAAGCCTTAAGAAGTGCAAGTTAATGACAGTTCTTCTCTTAGGCTAAGTCAGAAAAGCTGTGCTTAAGGGGGAGAGAGTCCTGCATTGCTCCAGGTTCTTACAGGTGGCAGTTGTGGGCATCTGTTTGCAGCCGGATTCATCCCATTGTGAAACTTTCTGCACCAGCATTTTGCAGAGCTTGTACCGTCCACGCTGTGTGGTGACAAATGGCTGCTGGCCTCCCCACTGCTTTTTCATTGAAGCAGGTTGTTCTTGCAAAGCTGAACCTTTTCTAATGTTGTCTTTACAAATTTAATTCTCTAGATCAAGTTCCCACTTCATCATGGGAATGAGCCAGAAGGAGAATACTGAAAGCCTCAATTGAGATTCATTAAGCACATGCCATACTTTTTAATCACAGCAGTGCAACTTGGTATCATTTATCCCGCTGCCCACAGCTCACAGGAGTGCATACATTTGTGTCCAGATGCTTCCAATGTGCTCCATTTGCTTTGTCTTCCAGGCCAAGATGGGCTTCCGGGAAGGAGAAGGTCTGGGGAAATACAACCAGGGAAGGAAGGATATCGTTGAAGCCTCCAATCAGAAGGGAAGAAGAGGCTTGGGACTGACCCTGAAAGGGTTCGATGGGGATCTGAACGTTGACTGGCGGGACGAGCCAGAGGTACCTACTCCCCGTGTCACGTCCCTTTTCTGCTCTGCTTTGTTATAGGCCAGGTTCTTGCACCTTTTGGTAAGATAGATCAGCAGTTCTCAACAAGGGGTCCGGGGCCCCTGGTGGGATGCAAGCAGATTTCAGGGGGTCTGTCAAGCAGGGCTGGCATTGGCTTCATTGGGGCCCAGGGCGAAAAGTTGAAGCCCCGCCGTGTGGGGCAGAAGCCCAGGGCCCCAAGCCCTGCCAGCTGGGGCTGAACCCGAAGCCTGAGCAACTTAGCTTTGCAGGGTCACCTATGGTGGGGCCCCGGGCAATTTTCCTGCTCACTACCCCCTAACGCCGGCCCTGATTTTTGCAGAAAAACTTCTTGCTCCTGGGGGAATTCTGCACCATTGTGAAGGTGCAGAATCCATACTGTCCACAGATTTCTTTGCTCCCCTGCAGAAAAATGGGGGAGCAAAGAAATCTGTGGGGAACGCGCGTCCCTTACCCGGAGGAGCTGGCAGATGTCAATCACTACGGGGGGGCAGGGCGTGTGTTCATGGAGAGACGTCTAGGGGGCGGGGCTGGGTGTGTGCCTGCATGCAAATGAGTGAGAGAGAGACAGTCCCTCTTCCTCGCTATTGCGGGGCCCCCGCTTGGAGGGGTAGGGCTTTGTGAGCCAGGCTCTGTCCCCTGAGGCAGAGCAGAAATGTGACAGCTAAGTAAGCAGGCTTCTAATGTTACCATTGTCAGTTAATTGTTCCCGTTCTTAGGCTTGGTCTACACTAACCCCCCAAATCGAACTAAGGTACGCAACTTCAGCTACGTGAATAACGTAGCTGAAGTTCGAAGTACCTTAGTTCGAACTTACCTCGGTCCAGACGCGGCAGGCAGGCTCCCCCGTCGACTCCGCGGTACTCCTCTCGCCGAGGAGGAGTACCGCAGTCGACGGCGAGCACTTCCGGGTTCGACTTATCGCGTCCAGACAAGACACGATAAGTCGAACCCAGAAGTTCGATTGCCAGCCGCCGAACTAACGGCTGGGTATAGACGTACCCTTAGTCAGTTCCCCCTAGGGCGACCAGATATCCCGATTTTATAGGGACAGTCATGATATTTGGGGCTTTTTCTTATATAGACGCCTATTA